>NW_022630998.1:26016599-26493961 GCF_010015895.1 Lontra canadensis
TTTCTTTTTCAACATTCCTCTGGCTCTTTGAGGTCTTTTCTGGTTCCATATAAAATTTAGGATTATTTGTTACATTTCTTAGAAAAAAGATTGATGGTATTTTGATAGGGATTGCATTAAACATGTAGTTTGCTTTAGGTAGCATAGACATTTTCACAATATTTGTTCTTCCAACCCATGAGCATGGAACATTTTCTTTGTTTCTTCAATTTCTTTCTTGAGTACTTTATAGTTGTTTTCTGAGTGCAGATTCTTTGCCTCTTTGGTTAGGTTTATTCCTAGATATCTTACGGTTTTGGGTGCAGTTGAAAATGGGATTGACTCCTTAATTTCTCTTTCTTCTGTCTTGTTGTTGGTGTATAGAAATGCAACTGATTTCTGTGCATTGATTTTATGTCCTGATACTTTACTGAATTCCTGTACGAGTTCTAGCAGATTTGGAGTGGAGTCTTTTGGGTTTTCCACATAAAGTATCATATCATCTGCAAAGAGTGATAGTTTGACTTCTTCTTTGCATATTTGGATGCCTTTAATTTCTTTTTGTTGTCTGATTGCTGAGGATAGGATTTTTAGTACTATGTTGAATAGCAGTGGTGATAATGGACATCCGTGCCATTTCCTGGGCTTTGCAGAAAAGCTCTTAGTTTTTCTCTATAGGGAATGATATTCACTGTGGGTTTTTCCATAGATGGCTTTGATGATATTGAGGTATGTGCCCTCTATCCCTACACTTTGAAGAGTTTTGATCAAGAAATGATGCTGTTCTTCATCAAATGCTTTTTCAGCATCCACTGAGAGTATCATATGGTTCTTGTTTTTTGTTTTATTAATGTATTGTATCACATTGATTTGCGGATGTTGAACCAGCCTTTCAGCCCTGGAATAAATCCCACTTGGTCATGGTGAATAATCCTTGTAATGTATTGTTGGATCCTCTTGGCTAGTATTTTGGTGAGAATTTTTACATCGGTGTTCATCAAGCATATTGGTCTGTAATTCTCTTTCTTGATGGGGTCTTTGTCTGGTTTTGGGATCAAGGTAATTGTGGCCTCATAAAATGAATTTGGAAGTTTTTCTTCCATTTCTATTTTTTGAAACAGTTTCAGGAGAATAGGAATTAATTCTTCTTTAAATGTTTGGTAGAATTCCCCTGGGAAGCCGTCTGGCCCTGGGCTCTTGTTTGTTGGGAGATTTTTGATGACTGCTTCAATCTCCTTACTGGTTATGGGTCTGTTCAGTTTTTCTATTTCATTCTTGTTAAGTTGTAGCAGTTTATATGTCTCTAGGAATGCATCCATTTCTTCCAGATTGTCAAATTTGCTGGTGCATAGTTGCTCATAATATGTTCTTATAATAGTTTGTATTTTTTTGGTGTAGGTTGTGATCTCTCCTCTTTCACTAATGATTTTATTTACTTGGGTCCTTTCTTTTTTCTTTTTGATGTCTGGCCAGGGGTTTACCAATTGTATTAATTCTTTCAAAGAACCAGCTCCTAGTTTTGTTGATTTGTTCTTTTGGTTTTTTTGGTTTCTATTTCATTGATTTCTGCTCTGATCTTTATGATTTCTCTTCTGCTGGGTTTAGGCTTTGTTGTTCTTTCTCCAGCTCCTTTAGGTGTAGGGTTAGATTGTGTATTTGAGACCTTTCTTGTTTCTTGAGAAAGGCTTGTATCGCTATATATTTTCCTCTCAGGACTGCCTTTGCTGTGTCCCATGGATTTTGAACCGTTGTGTTTTCATTATCATTTGTTTCCATGAATTTTTTCAATTCTTCTTTAATTTCCTGGTTGACCCATTCATTCTTTAGTAGGATGCTCTTTAGTCTCCATGTATTTGGGTTTCAAACTTTCCTCTTGTGATTGAATTCTAGCTTCAGAGCATTGTGGTCTGAAAATATGCAGGGAATGATCCCAATCTTTTGGTACCAGTGTGAGACCTTATTTGTGACCCAGGATATGATCTATTCTGGAGAATGTTCCATGTGCACTAGAGAAGAATGTGTATTCTGTTGCTTTGGGATGGAATGTTCTGAATATATCTGTGATGTCCATCTGGTCCAGTGTGTATTTAAAGCCTTTATTTTTGGGGCACCTGGGTGGCTCAGTGGATTAAAGCCTCTGCCTTCGGCTCAGGTCATGATCCCAGGGTCCTGGGATCAAGCCCCGCATCGGGTTTTCTGCTCTGCAGGGAGCCTGCTTCCTCCTCTCTCTCTGCCTGCCTCTCTGCCTACTTGTGATCTCTGTCAAATAAATAAATAAAATCTTTAATAAATAAATAAATAAAGCCTTTATTTTCTTGTTGATCTTTTGCTTGGATGATCCGTCCATTTCAGTGAGGGGGATGTTTAGTCCCCTACTGTTACTGTATTATTGTCGATGTGTTTGATTTTGTTATTAATTGGTTTATATAGTTGGCTGCTCCCATGTTAGGGGCATGGATATTTAAAATTGTTAGATCTTCTTGTTGGACAGACTCTTTGAGTATGATATAGTGTCCTTCCTCATCTCTTATTATAGCCTTTGGCTTAAAATCTAATTTGTCTGATATAAGGATTGCCACCCCAGCTTTCTTTTTATGTTCATTAGCCTGATAAATTGTTTTCTTCCTCCTCACTTTGAATCTGGATATGTCTTAATGAGTCTCTTGGGTCTAAAATGAGTTTCTTTTAGACAGCATATTGATGGGTCTTGTTTTTTTATCCAGTCTGATACCCTGTGTGTTTTGATTGGGGCATTTAGCCCATTCACATTCAGGGTAACTATCGAAAGATACAAATTTATTGCCATTGTATTGCCTGTAAGGTGACTGTTACTCTGTATTGTCTCTGTTTCTTTCTGGTCTACTACTTTTAGGCTCTCTCTTCACTTAGAGGACCCCTTTCAATACTTCCTGTAGAGCTGGTTTGGTATTTACAAATTCTTTTAGTGTTTGTTTGTCCTGGAAGCTTTTTATCTCTCCTTCTATTTTCAGTGATAGCCTAGCTGGATATAGTATTCTTGGCTGCATGTTTTTCTCATTTAGTGCTCTGAATATATCATGCCAGTTCTTTCTGGCCTGCCAGGTCTCTGTGGATAAGTCTGCTGCCACTCTAATATTTTTACCATTGTATGTTACAGACTTCTTGTCCTGAGCTGCTTTCAGGATTTTCTCTTTGTCGCTAAGAATTGTAAGTTTTACTATTAGATCATGGGGTTTGGATCTATTTTTATTGATTTTGAGGAGGGTTTCTGTGCCTCCTGGAATTTGATGCTTGTCCCTTTGCCATATTAGGGAAATTCTCTACTATAATTTGCTCCAGTATACCTTCTGCCCCTCTCTCTCCTTCTTCTGGAATCCCGATTATTCTAATATTGTTTCATCTTATGGTATCACTTATCTCTCGAATTCTCCCCTCGTGATCCAGTAGTTGTTTGTCTCTTTTGCTCAGCTTCTTTATTCTCCATCATTTGGTCTTCTATATCACTAATTCTTTCTTCTGACTCATTTACCCTAGCAGTAAGAGCCTCCATTTTTTATTGCACCTCATTAATAGCTTTTTTGATTTCAGCTTGGTTAGATTTTAGTTCCTTTATTTCTCCAGAAAGAGCTTTTATTTCTCCAGAGAGGGTTTCTCTCATATCTTCCACGCCTTTTTTGAGCCCAGCTAGCACCTTGAGAATCGTCATTCAGAACTCTAGATCTGACATATTACCAATGTCTGTATTGATTAGGTCCCTAGCCTTCGGTACTGCCTCTTGTTCTTTTTTTTGTGGTTAGTTTTTCCACCTTGTCATTTTATCCAGATAAGAACATATGAACGAGAGAATAAAATACTAAAAGTGTGGCAAAGACCCCAGAAAAATGTACACTAACCAAATCAGAAGAAACCCCAAATTGGGGGGAGAAGAAAGGAGGTAAAAAGAAATTATAAAAAATTTTATGTATACATATATATATATATATATATATATGGATATTTATAGATATATATAGATAGATAGACTGTGAATAGAACAGAGCCACCCACATGATTTTGGGTGTATTTTGGTCTCTTAGAAGAAACTACCTCCCAAAATTTTAAAGAAAGAAAAACATATATATACAAAAATAAGGGTAAATGTGATGAAGGGATGGAATATGACTGTAAAGATGAAAATTTTTTAAAAAATCTAAAAAAGGAATTGATAAGTTGGTTGGAAAAAGAAAGTGGAGAGTATGTGCTCAGGCTGGATACTAGAACAAAACCCTGTGGTAGATTTAGGGTATATTTTGATCTATTAGAAGAAATTGTATCCCAAAATTGTTTAGAAGAAAAAGCCCATTATGTATACAAAAAATAAAGTTAGGTACAATAAAGGATAAAATATGACTATAATAATGAAGGTTTAAAAAGATTTTTTTAAAGAAAGTTATTGTTAATAAAAACTAGTTAAGAAACGTTAAAAGAGGAAAGAGGAAAGTTAAAAAAATTAGAGTAAGAACAAAATAAAATGAAAAAATTTAATTAACTTGCAGGACTAAAGAATCATGGGAAGAAAGCCATGAATTCCATGCTTTGCTTTCCCCTCCTCCTGCTCTTCTCCTTGATCAGTGAGCTTGGTCTTGGCTGGATGTTCTTGCTGATCTTCTGGGGGAGGGGCCTGTTGTAGTGATCCTCAAGTGTCTTTGCCCGAGGCAGAATTGTGCCACCCTTGCTAGGGGCCGGGCTAAGTAAACTGCTCAGGTTCACTCTCTGGAGCTTTTGTTCCCTGAAAGCTTTCTGTAGAGTTCTGAAGGACAGGAATGAAAATGGCAGCCTCTCAGTCTCCAGCCCAGAAGAGCTGAGAGCTCAGGCCCCACTCCTCAGTACGCCCTCAGAGAAAAGCAGTCAGTCAGTCCCGTCTCCCTGGTCTCCAGCCGCCCTCTGAGCTTAGCCGGCTTGTGACCGAGCATTCCTGTCTATGGTGCACAGCCCCATTTGGAGTCTCTAAAACCAGCAGATTCCTGCCAATCTACTCTTCTGGTGGAAGAAGAGGAGTCTCCCCACATCTGCCACTTGTGGGGTTCCTGCTCAAAGATCAGTGACCCTTCTGTGCTGCAGATCACAGTTTGAGGTAACCCCAAGCTGAGAGCTCACTCCTTGGCTCTATCTCTGTAGTTGGCTTCCACACACTGATACCTGTGAGCTCTGCTACACTCAGACACCCCCAATCCTTCTGTGACCCTGCAGGACCTGAGACCACACTGTCCCCGTGAGGGCTCCACCCCTGCTTAGCCTCTGGAGCGATGTCCCTCAGTAGAGCAGACTTCTAAAAGTTCGGATTTTGTGCTCCATTGCTGCACTGCTTGCCCGGAGCCGGCCCCTCCCCCAATGGTCTATCTTCCTGTGGCTTCGGATTCACTTCTCCCCTTGTCCTACCTTTCAGAAAGTGGTTGATTTTCTCTCTCTAGAATTGCTACTCTTCTCTTCGATCTCCTGTTGAGTTTGTAGGTGTTTGGAATGGTTTGATAACTACCTAACTGAAGTCCTATGACCTGATGTCATTTCAGTCTGCTAGTCCACCATCTAGACTCCTCCCTCTCTCTGACCATTATGAGTAAATTCAGGTTATTCAACTTTGGGACGATATCAGAAGCGACATCTTGCTTTTCTCATTGTATCCTATCAGCTGGCACACAATTATTGTTCACTTACATCTCTTGATTAAAGTGTGTGCCACTCTGAATATATTTTTTTGAAATCTCTTTGTAATAAGTATTTTGTGGAAAGGCACTTTGGAAAAAACATAAATATCTTGGTACTCACCAAATGTACAATTAATTTAAATCATATGGACTCACGTTCATTAAATGGGTCAAAAAAGCAGTCAGTCTCTCCCTGGTCTCTGGCCATGCTCTGAGCTCACCCCGCCTGTGACTGAGCATTTCTATCTCTGGTGCATGTCCCTGTTTGGAGTCTCCAAACCCAGCAGAGCCTGTCAACCTCTCCCTTGCCGCCAATCCTGGAGGAAGAAGGAAGGTGTCTCCCCAGATCTGCTGCGTGTGAGGTCCCTGCTCAAAAAGCAGTGGCCCGACTGTGCCACGGATCACAGTTTACGGTAACCCCGAGCTGAGAGTGCACTGCTTAGCTCTGTCTCAGCAGCTGGCTTCCCTGCTCTGATACCTGGGCACTCTGCCACACTCAGACACCTCCAGTCTTTCTGTGACCCTGTCGGGTCCTGGGACCACACTTGGCCCCATGAGATCTCCACTCCTGCTTAGCCTCTGGATTGATGTCCCTCAGTGGAGCAGACTTCTAAAAGTTACAATTTTGTGCTCCACTTCTCTACCGCTTGCCGGGAGCTGGCCCCTCCCCGCACCATCTATCTTCCCATCTATTGCGTCATGTTCATTTCTCCGTACTTCCTACATTCTGGAAAGTGGTCGATTTTCTGTTCCTATAATTGCTGCTCTTCTCTTCTGTCTCCTGTTGAGTCCGTAGGTATTCAGAATAGTTTGATACTATCTAGCTGAACTCCTGCAACCTGATGATATCCGTCTCCTACTCCTCCACCATCTTGTTCCTCTCTCTGTCCATCTGAATCCTTTAAGCACTGAATTGTTCAAGAGGAGGAATGGTTCAAAGTACTTTTTTTTAAGATTTTATTTATTTATATATTTGTCAGAGAGAGAGAGAGAGAGAGCATGCACAAGCAGGCAAAGTGGCAGGCAGAGGCAGAGAGAGAAGCAGGCTCCCTGCCAAGCAAGGAGCCCCATGTGGGACTCAATCCCTGGACCCTGGGATCATGACTTGAGCCGAAGGCAGCAGCTTAACTGACTGAGCCACCCAGGCATCCCGGTTCAAAGTACTTTTTAAATATCTGAATAAAAACTAACGAGATATTACTGATCTTTGTCTCAAGTTCCTCCAAACTCTGTATGTATTTTATTTCCTTTTCCAGACTAATCTGGTTTTCTCTGGGTATATACTAGGGAGAGCTCCTGCCTCATCAAAAGAGGAATACAAAGAGTCAGTGCTTTTCTACCTTTAACTTGATTTTTTTGTATTTGTTTAGCTCAGTATTTATCACTTAGTATTTTTAGCAAGAAATGCTTTATTAAAAGATTGTCACATACACTGCAAGATATTTTGTATCCCTAACTCTACATTCATCATTGCCACCTGAGGCCCCCACTTAAAAATGGGGTAACTAAAAAGCAAAAACAAAGCATTTTTACCCATTTCCAGCTGCCTTGTGGGAAGGCAACCTTCCCTTAGTTGAGGACCCCCAGAGCTCTTTGCAATTTGTATAATAGCTGTTCCTTAATACATTCTTAGGTTCACACTAATTCACATGGAAATGCACACAGAACAGTTTAACTACCTCCGTCTATTCTCCATCAAGTTGGTTAGACTTGTAAAATCAATGCTCTCTCTTTTGCTTAAAAAAAAAAATGCTAGCTTTTTGGCTTGGTAAGTGTCCCCTGTTGATACAATTTTGGGAACTTAGGCCCAAAACCAAATCCTGTTTTGTAAGAAAATTTTCTTCTGTCATTGAAATGTCCCTTAAATTAAGACCCCAATGCCATATATGAAATGTGTGTTGTTAGCTTTTGAGCAGTACATTTTCATAGAAATGGTAGATTGTCTGGGTTCAGTCAAGTCAGCTTCTAGTTTACAGTCAAGGCTATACTCAGCAGGCTCGTAAACAGAGAGGTGAGTGAGGACTGTCTCTCCTGGGTGTCCCTCCTGATATGCTAAGGACTATTGCTCTTTCTCTGACTAGAGGAGGAAGGGCCATGTTTTCTCTGGGTCAGGAGGCTGCTGGAACAAGTTCATCCTCCTCCTTCACTGTGGGTGTGTATAGTAAGTAGCCTACCTGCATTGGGAAGATAGCACAGTCTCTAGATGGAGATGTTTCTTTGCTACTGTGTCTTAGTCCTTTTAAGCTGCTATAACAGAATACCATAGAGTATACATATAAACAGTAGAAATTGATTTCTCACGGTTCTGTAGGCTAAAAGTTCAGATCAGAGGGTTGGGTTCTGATGGGGGACTTCTTCAGCTGTCTTTTCACTATGTCCCACTGTGATGGAAAGAAGGATAGAGAAATCTCTGGGGTCTCTTTTAAAAGGGCATAAATCCTGGGGCGCCTGGGTGGCTCAGTGGGTTAAAGCCTCCGCCTTCAGCTCAGGTCATGATCTCAGGGTCCTGGGATTGAGCCCCGCATCGTGCTCTCTGCTCAGCGGGGAGCCTGCTTCCCTCTCTCTCTGCCTGCCTCTCTGCCTACTTGTGATCTCTCTCTCTTTGTGAAATAAATAAATAAAATCTTTAAAAAAAAATAAAAGGGCATAAATCCATTCAGGTAGGCTCCATCCCATGACATAATCTCCTTCTAAAGGCCCCACCTCCTAATAACTATCACATTCAAGGTTGGGATTTCAACAGATGAATTTGATTCGGTCCATTGCACACTGGGACTCGTTAAGAGCTCGTTTGTGTTCTGCCCTTAAGAATTTGAATTCTTGGGGCGCCTGGGTGGCTCAGTGTGTTAAAGCCTCTGCCTTCAGCTCAGGTCATGATTTCAGGGTCCTGGGATCGAGCCCCGCATCGGGCTCTCTGCTGAGCAGGAAGCCTGCTTCCTCCTCTCTCTCTCTGTCTGCCTCTCTGTCTACTTGTGATTTCTGTCTGTCAAATAAATAAAATCTTAAAAAAAAAAAAAAGAATTTGAATTCTTGGGGCACCTGGGTGGCTCAGTCATTTAACCATCCAACTCTCAATTTCAGCTCAGGTCATGATATCAGTGTTGTGAGATTAGGCCCTCCATTGGGCTTTCTGCACAGTCCAGCGCCTGCTTGGGATTTTCCCTCAGCCCCTCTCCCTGCTTGTGTGCGTCCTCTGTTTCTCAAATAAATCTTAAAAAGAAAAAAAAAGGAATTTGAGTTCTTATTCAGAGGAGAAAAAATCTGCCCCTTGTTTCACCAACTATTCAAATATAGGAAAAGGAAATAAGATTCAATCCATGTTATGTTTGAAAAAAATTATCACCTTAGACTTGAGAGTAAGCTTTGTATGAATACATAGTATGATTTAAAAACTTAGTGGATGCACTGCTCTGTTTTGGGTAGAACCCATGACAGAGATGTTTACTGCGTAACTAATATGTGAATGTTCCCTCATACTTCCCAGCTCTTGTGCAGGTAGGTGGGGCCATGTGACCAATTCTACTAACTAGAGTGAGCTAGAGTTGTGAGAAGAGATGTGTGTCACCCAGCCTCAGATTTGTAAGGATATATTAATTTTTATGAATGCTTTCAAGTGAACTAAATTTGAGTTGTACTAAAACTGGACATAGACTGTTTCTAAGATAATTTCCAGCTATCCCGGGAAATGAAAGACATTATTACATTGTCGAACACCCTCATTTCGAAGCTAATGGTGTGGTTTTATTTGGTTTGGTTATAAACAAGTCTGAACCAGGCTTGATACTCATTACCTGAAAGGACCTAATCTGAATGGGGTCAATTCAATAATTTAACGAAAAAAGCAAATTAGAAAATTGTGTCAATGTGACAATATTTTAGTGCTCACCAGCTAGTGGTTTAAGCCACAAGAAATTTGTTCTAACTCAAAAAGAAACTCAGATACTGTCAAGTGCCTTAATTCACTTCTTTTTTTTTTTTAAGATTTTATTTATTTATTTGATAGAGAGATCACAAGCAGGCAGAGAGGCAGGCAGAGAGAAAGGAGGAAGCAGGCTCCCCGCTGAGCAGAGAGCCCGATGTGGGGCTCGATCCCAGGACTCCGAGATCATGACCCGAGCCGAAGGCAGCGGCCCAACCCACTGAGCCACCCAGGCGCCCCTTAATTCACTTCTTTTGCCTTCCCTTCCCTCACTTCCCCCGGCAACCTGGTACATCTTATTTCAAGGGCTTTCCCAAAGACTTGGATCAGCTATTTTTGTACCTATGAATGTCCTGGACAGATGTAACACGCACACACACACACACACACATATCCCTACCTAGGGTATCTTATCTATAATCCAATAATTCTTCACCTGAGAAATTTTTAGGAGTTTGATTACTTAGTGCTATTGAAAAATGAAGATTTTGCACATTGTGTCCTTATGACCATTTTTTTTTTTTTTGGCACTTGGTGAACAACAAAAACAAGGAGAAAAAACACAGAACAATTTCACACCTAAAATTGAAGGAGTTGATTACTGTCATTTTGATGATGTACCTTTTATATGTTTGCAGTGGTTAAGAAAGACTTTATGGTTTGGAGCATGAGCACTTTAAAGTGATTCAAAATTATTGAAGAGCTACAAATTTTATAAAGTGCTTCAATTTGTTACTGACTAGAGCAGCAGTGGAACGATTCAGCAGAGCTTTTAGTACTATGCACAGCCTGCAAATGCTCTCATAATCTTTCCAGGTGTTGCTTCTTTTACACGTGGGGGCTCTGAATGTTCCTGCCTAGAGACACTCCATTGCTAACGGAAGCAGAAATTCTGTTTTGGAGGCCGGCGTGCCACAAAAGTGGTACTCACACATGGGTGTAATTTTGGCAGTGCTGCTAACTCCAAAGCAGCCTTCATTGTTGCTTGGCTTTGCCAGAAGTAAAAAGCTGTTGGTCTAAAAAACCACTACTGGTCACTTAATTTAGTGTCTGCATGGGCATAGACCTATGGCGAGTGCAAACTAAGTGTTGTAAGTGTGGGCAAGGTGTCTTTGATGCTGCAAAATGAAAAAGTGACCTATTAGTCCCTTTGAGACAGAAACTCATGTTTAAAAAGTTGGTGCTTGTAAGAGAGGTCAAAATTTTGTAAAAGCAGGTTTTAGAGGTTTCTTTCTGCTTTGCCATTAGCTTGCATAATTTTGCTGGATTTTGATTTGCATGTTTTAGAGCACCAGTAAGCCCTGCTCATGTAAAATAGGAAAAATAAGGCATAATCTTTGAACTTTAAAAGGACCAAGTGGTTTAGATGTTGACGTGTAATATGAGGTTCCATGGAAGCATGCGTATGATTCTGCCTTTTAAAATCGATTTACAGGGGCGCCTGGGTGGCTCAGTGGGTTAAGCCGCTGCCTACGGCTTGGGTCATGATCTCGGAGTCCTGGGATCGAGCCCCGCGTCGGGCTCTCTGCTCTGCAGGGAGCCTGCTTCCCCCCACCCGCCCTGCCTGCCTCTGTGCCTGCTTGTGATCTCTCTCTGTCAAATAAATAAATAAATCTTAAAAAAAAAATCGATTTACACCCCTGAGATGTCCTGAATAGTATAGTACACAGCCCCTCCATGCAATGGCTGTAAACGGCACATTTCATTTCTTTAGAACTGGAATTGTAGAGCTCAGCCACTTCATCAAGGAGGGTGCAATCTTAAATCAGAACAGAAATAATGCAAAAAGTTCAAGACATAACCAGTTTGGCATTGCTGGGGTGTAAGTGGTGGTGGCATTCAGCAGGTTTCTAGTTGTGAGTTTCTGGCAACATTAGATGTCCAGAAAACCATGGTCTATTTCATGACCTCACCCCGGTGATTCTTGCCAGAGATGAGGTTAGGATCCACATTTCCAAGACTCCTGTCTCACCACTGTGCTTTTTGATCATTCATTCTACTTAAAATTATGATGCGTCTTTTTGGAAGAGGACTTAACATGTTAGAATATAGCTTATAAATAAATTTTTAAAACAACAGGAAACTACAGTTTTTAGACTTAAGAAATCTAGAATTTGCATTGAGATTTATAAATACAATTAATTGGAGTGCCCAGTACCCCTAAATTGAAGGGCGCCAAGCATTTCTCCCTATCTGGCTATCTTGGTGGAGTTTCCAGTGAATACCCCTGTGAATGCCTCTTTTATCACCTAAAAATCCAAAGCAAAACATTTCTGATAAGATCCAAGACTTCAGAGCCACAGTATGGTAAGGTAGAGAGAGAATCCTGTTCATAATACTTCCTCAAGGACAACAGTGGAGAAGTTATATGACATTTTAAGATCAGACTTTCTAGAAAAATAAATTATCTCCCCACCTTCCTTCTTCTGTTTTCTCTTTAGGTGAACTAATACACGTAAAGCTTAGAGTGCTTGACACTTATTACCATTTTATCATTTGTTATCATTATTTCCTCCTTTTCTTTATTCAATTACATTTTTTGCTCCGAAGATTTTTTTTTTAAGATTTTATTTATGTATTTGGGGGGGGGCAAGGGAGAGGGAGAAGCAGACCACCTACTGAGCAGAGAGCCCAATGCAGGGCTCAGTCTGAGGACCCTGAGATCATGACCTGAGCCTATGTCAGACTCTTAACCAACCCAGCCACCCAGGTACCCACCCTATACTTGTGTCTTTTTGAAATACTGCTTTATTGGAAAAATTGGAATTGATGGTGTTTCTCAACTCAGCTTCAAAGGGGGCCCCAGATAAAACTCTTTTAGGTATATGTACCAGCTCACCCTGAGTGTCACAATCTGTCCCTGTTTGTGCTCTTTTGGGGAATATTAGCCAGATTCATTTAGTTCTGCCTGATCTACTTTGTGGTTTATTTGATTAAAGTGTGAGCACCTGAATATTTGTAAACAGAACATTAAAATATCCAGACATTCTGTTTCCATCAAGAAAATCTAAGAACTGCAAATGGAAATTGCTTAAAATTCCAGTAACATAATCAGGAATGAAAGATATTTGTCATTATTTCCTAAGCAGATAATCAACTGTAAGGGACATTTGCATAGTGAATTATTATATTTTAATTCAGCTCCAAAGCTAAGCAGATATGGTCTTTAACCTTGCCTCAAGAATGTGGTTTTGTATACGAAGATGATAATGTCTAAATATCCATTCAATAACTTTATAGAGTTGATCTAAGAAAGAAAAGCTTATTTGCCTTCAGTGCTTATAAAACTGTTATTTTTGAATTCTGTAAGTCAGGCTTTTGTTTTTAAGTTAAATACATTAAATGAGTGCACACACTTTATAAGTTGGATATTATTTTGACTTAAACCCTTTATGCCATCTAAAGGCCCTTCTCATTTCTACCTATCAAAATCCTATCCCTCATTCTCTGCTGTATATTGTAATCATCCTGGCTTAAAACAATCTATCCCTCTTTTAAATGTCTATTATTGCACTAACACAGGTGACCCCTGTGACATTTATCACATGCTGCTAATATATCTTACTCCTCATATATCTTACTACATCTAATTTCCCAAACCTGATTGTCAGTTTCGGAACCTTGTTTGAACACATAGTTCATTCAGCATTTACTCAATACATGTTTTTATCAGTTGACTACATTGTGCAAAAGCTATGCTAGGCCCTGGAGATACAGTGGTGAAAGACATGACCATAGCCACCGTGGAGCTGATCTATAAGATGAATAGATGAATGAGGGTCAAATAATGTGTATCATTTCCAGTATTAAATATAATGTTGTGACTATTGTGATGTACTGAAAGTACTTTTTTTTTTTTTAAGATTTTATTTGAGAGAGAGAGCACAAGTGGTGGGGAGCAGGGCAGAGGCAGAGAGAGAAGCAGGCTCCCCACTGAGCAGGGAGCCCAACAGGGGGCTCAATCCCAGGACCCTAGGATCATGACCTGAGCCAAAGGCAGACCCTTGACCACCCAGGTGCCCTGGTACTGAAGGTACTTTTAAAGGATGATCTAATATTCAGTGTTTCTTAGTAAGCAAACTTAGAACTACTATTGGAATGCCAACTATTGGTGTATATGCTTTTGCTACAAATAGGACTTTCTAGTTTGTTCAAGTAGCTTTTGAAAAGATACATGATACAGGGGCGCCTGAGTGGCTCAGTGGGTTAAGCCTCTGCCTTCAGTTCAGGTCATGGTCTCAGGGTCCTGGGATTGAGCCCCACATTGGGCTCTCTGCTCGGTGGAGAGCCTGCTTCCCCCTCTCTCTCTGCCTGCCTCTCTGCCTACTTCTTATCTCTCTCTCTCTCTATCTGTCAAATAAACAAATAAAATCTTTAAAAAAAAAAAAAAGAAAAGATATGTGATATAAATAAATAACATAAAATCCAAGATTGTCTTTTCTAGGCTCTTTTTTGTTTGTTATTTAAATTCTACTTAGTTAATAAGTAGATAGTGTAATACTGGTTTCAGGAGTAGAATTTATCATACTCCCTAATACTTCCTTACATATAACACCCAGTGCTCAACACAAGTGCCTTTCTTAATACCCATCACCCATTTAGCCCATCTCCCACCCACCTCCCTCTATCACCCCTCAGTTTGCTCTCTATAGTAAAGAGTTTCTCCATGCTAATGTTCTCTGTATCGTTTCAGTTTTAGTATATGTGCTGCAGAAGCAAGCATTGTTTTTTTTAGGTTCTAAACACTAACATAGGACTCCCTAGAAATAAATATTTTATATCCATTTCACATTTTGAAGCATAGTTTGCAAAAGAAAGAGTTATGTTTGGTCATTCAAATCATCCAAGACTATGCCTTAGAACAAACTATCTAATTTATACTGTAATTAAACTCAAGTTCATGATCGATTACAAATTGCCAATAAAAAGCAATAAATCACATGTCTGAAATAAGTGTGAACAATATAAAAAGGTTTTTAAATTTCTTAAACATAAGCTTCTGATTCAACTTGGCAGTCTGTCCTAAAGCATTAGTAAATTATAGGAAACCATGTTTAAATGTATAAAAGAACGTAAGAATCTAACTACAGGGGCGCGTGAGTGGCTCAGTCAGTTAAGTGTCTGCCTTCCGCTCAGGTCATGATCCCGGAGTCCTGGGGTCGAGCCCCACATCGGGCTCCCTACTCAATAGGGAATCTGCTTCTCCCTTTGCCTGCCATTCCCTCTGCTTGTGCACTCTCTCTCTTTCTCTTTCTATATCAAATAAATAAATAATCTTAAAAAAAAAAAGAAGAATCTAACTACAAAAGAGAGATTTTGTGAAAGTCCTAGGAGTTGAAAAATAGATGGAGAAGTAGTAACTAATGAACGGGGGGAGAAGCAGCCACTGCCTAGAATATATGCAGAGGTGAATACAGGCAAAGAGGGGTTCAGACTGCCCTATGGAACCCTGAAAGTCTCAGAACTCTTAAATAGGTGTGAGGGAGGATGAGGGTGATATGTGTGACAAAAAACAGACATTTAATAGATTATATGTGAAGTCATCAATGCCCTTACTCCAATATGTAGAGTATAGACAATCATCATTTTGCAATATAATGAAAGTCCTTCTCTAAAGAAATTGTCAAAGTGGATCCAGGGAACTTGTGCTGGCATTGAAACTACAGAACAAAGACCTGTGAGTTGTGACAAGTATCTGTTCTTCAATAAAATGGCCAGCTTCCAAATTACATCTTATTAATTGAACTGCCTGTAAATAAGACCCTACCCATGTTCAGAGAATTACCAGTCAGCCATTTTACTCTTTCCTATTTATAAGCAGATATCAAGAATCTCTAATCACTTGAGAAGAGCCAGCACTATGAATGAGAAAGGCCCAGAGAAAGACCTAAAAAGAAAGAAATAGACACAGAGATGACAGTACCCTGAAGGAAATAGTTCAGGAACAACAACAGAAAAAAATCCTTAAAAATTGTAATCTATATCACAAAAAAAGTAGAAAGCATAATACATCAGTAAAATAAGAATGGGTTGGGGAAAAAAAAAAAAGATTATAGATGGGGTAAGTGCTCCTTACATTTAACATGTGATGATCAGACTAAAAAACAATTGAATGACTGAAGAATAAAATTAAGTAAATTTAAAAAAAAAGTAGAAAGGTAAATGGAGAGTATAAAGGACATGCAGAGAGAAAAAATTAGTCTTAAAAGCTAATAGGAATTTTAGAAACAGAAAAGACAACTAAGGAGAGGAAGTAGAGTTGAAGACCATGAGTAATTAGATTGAAGTTATCCATTCAATGCTCAGAACAAGTAAATAAATGCAGACCCATATTCAATACATTATTTAAATGTACAGAACACTAAGGATAAAGAGTATACTGAAAGTTTCCTGGGGATTGGGGTGCCTGAACTTTAACAACAGAAAAAGAATCAGATTCAATTGGTCTTCATAGCAGCTATAACAAAAGATAGAAGATCTGTGTCTTAAATTTTCTTTTTTTTTTTTTAAGATTTTTATTTATTTATTTGACAGACAGAGATCACAAATAAGCAGAGAGGCAGGCAGAAAGAGAGGAAGGGAAGCAGGCTTCCCGCTGAGCAGAGAGCCTGATGCGGGCCTCGATTCCAGGACCCTGGGATCATGACCTGAGTCAAAGGCAGAGGCTTTAACCCACTGAGCCACCCAGGCACCCCTAAAATTATTCTTTATGAGAGGGTATAATGAAAGTGAAGAAAGGGCAAGACACTGTTCCTTTTCATCATAAGTCAATCTATGTTATTATTTTTAACCATATATATCTTTTACCTTAATAAAAATTTATAAAAATAAGTGTATAATTAAATACATGTAATTTAAAAATATGTTATTATCAGAGAGCTCTTCTTACAGGGAAATTAATGGTCAGATTGAAAAGTCTGTCTCCTCATTTTAAGCTCCCTCATGCCCTTGCACACATCTTCCTCATATTTCAGGCCTTCTCCACATTAAATATTCTTTTAAAACAAATATTTTGCTTATTTGTCAGGGGGGTGGAGAGAGTACAAGCAGGGGGATCAGCAGGCAGAGGGAGAAGCAGGCTTCCTGCTGACCAAGGAGCCCAATGTGGGACTGGATGCCTGGCCCCTAGGGTCACGATCCAAACCTAAGGAACACACTTAACTGACTGAACCATCCAGGCATCTTTTCGGATTAGATACACTTTGTACTTCAAAGACCGTACTTTTGGTGAGGGCAGGTAGATTACAAGTTTATCTTAGAAACACGAAGAGCGTAACTTTGGTTTCATCTTAATTGTGACAAACATTCTCTGAAGATACCAGATTGGGAAAAACAGTGGGATGTTGTGGAAGTATCTAGAGGAGCCTAACTCAACTGAAAATTGGCATTTCAATTTTCAAAATCGAGTCAATGCTGAAATTAGGATACAATTCAATCTTACAATCTATGTCACACATAATAGTAATTGATATTTACTTATTTTATAATAAGTATATAAATATAATATACTACTTGTTTTATAGAAAGTACTTTGTATCCATTATATTTCATCATTACAATTCCATAAGGTTGTTATTTTTATTACCATTTTACAGTTGAAGAACTGATGCTCAGAGAGGTTAGGTAACTGGCCCAAGATCTCACAGCAAAAAGTAAGGCCTTACAGATGTGAACCCAGCTCAGCTGATACTACAGTTCATGCTGTGCTGCCTTTTTATTTATTTGTCATTAGAAATATGAGTATATCTCCACTTCCTCATATCAGGGAGATCATATGATAGTTGTCTTTCTCCGATTGACTTATTTCGCTAAGCATGATACCCTCTAGTTCCATCCACGTTGTCGCAAATGGCAAGATTTAATTTCTTTTGATGGCTGCATAGTATTCCATTGTGTATATACACCACATCTTCTTGGGGGGTTAAGGGGGTAGGAGAAGAATAAATGAAACAAGATGGGATTGGGAGGGAGACAAACCATAAGTGACTCTTTTTTTTTAAATATTTTATTTATTTATTTGACAGAGAGAGATCACAAGTAAGCAGAGAGACAGGCACAGAGAGAGAGAGGAGGAAGCAGGCTCCCCACTGAGCAGAGAACCCGATGTGGGGCTCGATCCCAGGACCCTGAGATCATGACCTGAGCCGAAGGCAGAGGCTTTAACCCACCGAGCCACCCGGGCGCCCCACCATAAGTGACTCTTAATCTCACAAAACAAACTGAGGGTTGCTGGGGGGAGGGGGGGTTGGGAAAAGGGGGGAGGGGTTATGGACATTGGGGAGGGTATGTGCTGTGGTGAGTGTTGTGAAGTGTGTAAACCTGGCGATTCACAGACCTGTACCCCTGGGGATAAAAATATATGTTTATAAAAAAAATAAAAAATAAATTAAAAAAAAAGAAATATGAGTATAATCTCCGGATTCTTTGAAGCACTTGCTATTTTTCTGAATATTTCTTTAATTTCCATGTTCTTATATGTCTTTCAACAAATTCTGTGGCCGTCAGTTTAACACTGTTTTGTGTGAAGTACCATCTAAATGGCTAAGAGCTCTGTCTAGAACCAGACTGCCTCCATTTGACACTTGGCTCCACCATATAGCAGTCATCAGCATCATATGATGTCGAGTAGTGAGTCAATATCTCTTGCCTTGATTTCCTCACCTGTAAAATGCTCAAAACAGTCCATGCCTCAGAGGGTTTTCCTGGGAAATTGAATGAAATAATCCACACAAAACACTAAGAACAATGCCTGACACCATAATCTCTTGGCCTTCCCAAGGAAGTTTCATTTTGACTTCTCCCATTTCCATCAGTTGGAAGACTTCTAAAAATAATTTAATGTATAAAGGACTACTTAATTTTATTTCAGATTTATTATATATATTTGGTATTTAATTGTGCTCATTTTGTATTTTTCACTTAAAGAGCACTTATAGGAAGTATCCTAGGAATTATTAAAAAGCTGCTGCTTCTCCCATGACTCAGATAGTCAGACACTGGGGGCACCTGGGTGGCTCAGTGGGTTAAAGCCTCTGCCTTCGGCTCAGGTCATGGTCCCAGGGTCCTGGAATCGAGCCCCGCATCGGGCTCTCTGCCCAGTGGGGAGCCTCCTTTCTCCTCTCTCTCTGCCTGCCTCTCTGCCTACTTGTGATCTCTGTCAAATAAATAAATAAAATATTTTAAAAAGAAGTCAGACACTGAGTACCCTGCATATTCATTCATTCATTTATTAATTAACGCCTTCTCCCATCCATGTGCCAGGTATCTGATAGGAATAAAGTAAAGATATACCAGTGTTCTAACTCTAGCTACAAAAAGGCAGGCAAAATATGGTACCCAAATTGGTATTTGATCTTCTGTATTGTATGAATGCTAGCTGTGGTAGGAATTAAGATAATGGTATCTGGAATTCTGAATGTGCCTTTGTTAAGTCACTTGTAATCTGTTAACATTTAATAATTAAATGGTTGTGGACTAGTGCAACAGAATGGGGCCAAAAATCCCATCAATGAATGCAAGAGGATCTTAAGCAGCTTATTGAAATAAAAAGAAAGGTAAAGTTTCCAAAATGGTATTCAGCCTTTATTCTGTCATGGAAAGAAAAATGCCAGTGCTTTAATTGCAAACATGGCTTCTTAAAGCATTCCAAGTTTTCCTTAGAGACTTTCAGAACCAGGGATTGACTATCCTTGTGCCTGCTTGGATAGAAAAGGGCTTGATAAAAGTGTTATGTCTGCTGGCACAGTTTAATCACTTAATACCTTGTTCCAATTGAAAACATAACCCAACCCCATTCAGATGATTGAGCACCTACACTTGATCTGTCTATGGCTTGTGTAGTCACTGATATTTCCAAGGGAAGTCTCGTGATTGTCGAAATGGAAATTAATTTCATAGACTAGGGCCAAATTGAAAAAAAAAATTGTTCATTGTAATCTGCTGCTGCTGATTCCTGAAAATGTTGCTCAGATGAAATAAGCTTGGGTCAGCCTGGAAGAATGGGCCTAGGTGGGGATGGCGTGTTGGGAATAGAAGAGGGGCTGGGGGGTGAGGAGAAAGAGAACTGAGAACAGATTATTACTGGAGGAAAAGACAACTTCAAAGACACTATCAGAGAGCATGTTCTCTACATAGTTCTCTCTTTTTTTAAGTTTATTTATTTTTTTAGCAATTTCTACCCCCAATGTGAGGCTCGAACTCACGACCCCAAGATCAAGAGTCTCATACTCCTCCAACTGAGCCAGCCAGGCACCTCTCCACATAGTTCTTGATTCTTATAATCACTGAAAAGAACTAGCTCTCTTCCAGAGAAAGTTATAAAATCATCAAAGGTATTAATTCACCAACTTCAATAATAGCTGGAGGAAAAATTTAAGCTCTTTTTGGGGTCATAAAATTCTTACAGATAACACCATTCCTAAGATCCCCGCTTTTTACAACTAGATGGAGTGCTATTGTACAAGTTCACATAGCATTCGGTGCCCTTAAATTACTTTAAGAACTAACTCTTTCATCCATGCAAAGGAATGCAAATGAAACGATTGAAGGGTTTGTTGTGTTTTTGCCTACAAATGCTTCCAGTATTGATCAGTGGTTCTTAAGCTTTTCTGAATCATGACTCTTTGGGAATCTAGTGAGATACGACCTCATTTACAGAAAAGCGGTTACATGCATCAAGATATGCATTCCTTTATAATTCATCCTGGATTCCCTTGGACTGTTATGTTGTGATGGATCAGGTTAGATAGTCCTCCCAGATGGTTAAAACAGAGTATTATATAGACAGTTAAAATACAGACTTACTGTACAAAATAGCCAGGAAAATGTTTATTAGTATTGTCTTTATGTAACTGTAAAGCACACTGAAGTAAATATTTTATAAAACTATAATTTGGGGGGCGCCTGGGTGGCTCAGTCTGTTATACATCTGCTTTTGGCTCAGGTCATGATGCCAGGGTCCTGGGATTGAGCCCTGCATCAAGCCTGCTTCTCCCTCTCCCTCTGCCTACTTGTGCTCTCTCTGTCAAATAAATAAATAAAGCCTTAAAAAAAAAACTGGGGTGCCTGGGTGGCTCAGTGGGTTAAAGCCTCTGTCTTCAGCTCAGGTCCTGATCTCAGAGTTCTGGAATCAAGCCCCGTGTCAGACTCTGTGCTCAGCAGGGAGCCTGTCTCTCCCTCTCTGCCTGCCTCTCTACGTGATCTCTCTCTCTCTGTCAAATAAATAAAATCTTTAAAAAACAACTAAAAAAACCCCCAACTATAATTTTGGGGGTTGCCTAGGTGACTCAGCCAGTTAGGCGTCTGCCTTCAGCTGGGATCATGATCTCAGGGGCCTGGGATTGAGCCCCGTATTCTGGTCTGTGCTCATTGGAGAGTCTGTTTCTCCCTCCTCTTCCACCTCCCCATGCTTGTGCTGCTCTCTCTTTTTCTCTCTTTCTCTCTCTCTCTCTCCCCTTTTCTCACTCTCAAATAAATAAAATCTTTAAAAAAAAAACCAAACCTATAATTTTTGAACTATAGATTATTTAGTTCAATCTCTAAAATTAACAAAACTGAGACCCAGTAAGGAGAAAAGACTTACATTCATCCACTAGTTTATAACAGAGAAAAGGCTATATATTATGTTCTATGCATATATGTATGTGTGTGCTAAACTTTCAAACTACTATATAGGAAGAGTAGATTTAAAGGACAAATTTAACTTTTAAGACGGTACTGTTGTTTGTCAAATATATCTGTTCTGGAGGGGCCTGGATGCCTTAGTCAGTTAAGCATCTACCTTTGGCTCAGGTCATGATCCTGGAGTCTAGGGATTGAGCCTGAGCCCGGAGTCCTGCTCTCTGCTTAGCAAGTCTTTTCTCCCTCTGTCCCTCACCCGACTCGTGCTCTCGCTCTGTGTCTCTCAAATAAATATATAAAATCTTAAAATAATAACAATATCTGTTCTGATTTCTACCCCAACATATTAGGACATTATGTAGCAGAAGGAGGAATTAAATTAAAAAATGCTTAAATCTGTATTTATTAAATCACAGCCTCATTAGGATAAATATTTTATTTATTTATTTATTTATTTTTCAAATGTCATGTATTTCTAACTCAGTTGTATAAAAATACAGTATTTTTAAGATTTTATTTATTTATTTATTTGAGAGAGAGAGAGAGAGAGAGAGAGCATGAGAGCGGGGAGGGTCAGAGGGAGAAGCAGACTCCCCTCTGGGCAGGGAGCCCCATAGGGGACTTAATCCCTGGACTCCAGGATCATGACCTGAGTGGAAGGCAGATGCTTAACCAACTGAGCCACCCAGGTGTCCCCCAAATACCATATTTTTTCAAGGAATTTTGGGTGCAATTAATTTTCATGAAGTTTTCATGAAAGCTTTCATGAAACTTCAAATTCAAGAAATTTCAACATTGTTTTCCAGGGAAGATTATTTGAAAATACTTTTTGAATTGTTAAATCAATCAATTTGTTAAAAAATCAAATGGTTTCAGTTCATGAATCAGATGCAAATAAGCAGTAAAAGTAGGAAATAAATTAGGTGCTATTAGGAAGGATTTTAACACTGCAATCTTATCAGAGCTGTGTCTGAGAACTTTCTGTGAAGAATTGCGGGAGGATGGCAAGGGGCCCTGGCATCTGCCTTCCTTGCGTGGCAGTTGTCCTGGAGCTCATATTCTGAGAAACCCAAACGTTCATCCTCCGCTTGTCCTGTTGAGGTATTGCTGCCTCCTCCGAAACTGCTATTGTCTTTAAACAACAGTGGCACATCTGAGAGCACTGTCCCCACTTCTGTACTCATCCTCTACTCTTGGAGGCTTTGGGGAAGGTATATTGTTTTGACCTTAAGCTCCTTCCAGAAGACTGGGTTCTGAAGGGGGTTACTGCCAGGTGATTAATCCCCACTCCGGAGGCTGTCAGCCCCCTGGAGACAGCTGGTGTGTGTGGAGTGCAGGGCGACATCCTGCCTTCCGGAGGGCACCCTGCCCCACCGAGCCCAGAGCTCGGTTCGGTGCAGACTCCTCCCCACGCTCCCTGTTCCGCCAAGGGCTTTCAGGGTCCGAGCTGGCGGTGAGCACAACTCACTTTCAGAGAACTCCGGCCCTCCTGGCCAAAGGAATCAAAGGCTCAGGACCTGGCGCCTGTAGGAAGCGGAGGCACTGGCCTTTCTCTTCCTTAAAGTTCTGCCAACTTTACTTGTGTCCATTTCCGGACCGGCTTTCTTCGCTCTCTGAGGAGAGCTGGGGAGGACACAATGGTTTCTCAAATTGCTGCGCTGGAAGGGCAGGCTCCATTGAGGGCAGGGGGCGGGGAGGGGGCGTCCGGGGAAGAAGCGCGGGACTCAGTCACTCTGGCTCTCGGCCTCTCCTCCAGGCCTCCCCGCGCTGGCGCTTGCCTAGTGGGAACTCAGGAAATGGGTGAGAAGTGGCGCTCCCGAGTACTGCATTCTCGCTTCCGCCAGAGGACACCGCCTGGGGTCTGTTTTTTGTTTTGCTTTACTTTCTTGGATTTCTACTTTCCCCGTTCTGTTTGGAAACATGCATCTGCTTTTATTTACCTCCTTCCCCCAAACGCATTCTCTTTGCCCTTTTTTTTCTGTACCTCTAAGCTCCAAGGTGAGTGTTTGTGTTAGCAGCTATCCCCACTTTCCTTAAGTGCCCGGAGTGTACCGCCTTAGGCTGCCATCCTTGACCGCCCCACCCCCCACCTTCCCGGGAGCCCGGGGAGGTGCTACAATTCCTTTACGGGAATGAGGTCCCTCCACATCTGGGCATTACTTTTGAGATTTTCCCGCCCACCACGGACAGAACTCAGATAGCGACCACGGCCAAGGGCGCTTGACACAGAACGAGAAACCCGGGAAAAGCTGGGCCAAACCCCACCCAAATCCTCACGTTGGTCTCAAAGACGTTTTAGGGACCCTAATCTCTTTGGTTTATCAGAGCTTTACATTTCACTTCTGTAATAAATTCCCAAAAGGAAGGCAGGCGATGGGGGAGGGACCATGGAGGAAAAAAGAAGAACAAACAGGAGACACTTGAATTATATATTTATTTTATATAAAGAAATGATACATATGTAATTTTAGATTTTCTTCCGAATTAGAGTTCTGAGGCTATAGAAAACCTATTTTTAACACCCCCTTCTCTCATAACGGCCTTGATTGCTTAAATTGCTTCTAATTGGGCGGCACATATTACTGGAGACGAAGGACGCATGACAAGCAGCCTTCATTCTTTCGCAAATTTAGATAATGTCTTTGGATGAATATCTTTTCCGATCAGGAAGAACTAGAAAACTCTTAAACTGCCCGCAGTTTTCCTAAGGGGTTTGTGCAATGGGAGAGAAATGTCCTGACCATCACACAGTCATGCAAATAGATGGCATTTTACAGAATACATCGCATAACAATCCAGTGCCAACGTTTTCCTCCGCGTCTGGCGTGGCACGAAGAGTAAACATACTTTTTTTTTTTTTTTAAACTCAGTCTTCCTTCGTTCTCTTATGTGACATCTGTAAAAGTTTTTAGGAAACCTCTTTAAACATACATGTTAGCTACTCCCTCTTCCCTATCGGTTGCCCGCACCCCTCCTCCTCCCGCCCCCCTTGTCCAAGGTTTGGGTGGCTCTAAGCGCTCCTGGCTCGGCACTCCAGCCCCGACAGCAGCGAGCAAAGGTCAATATCACGCAAAAAGGCGCGTTTTGTCACCGCGGAAGAGTCAGCTCCGGGCAGATAGACCCGGAGGCGAGGAGTACTTGGACGCTGAGGGGTGTATCCCCAAACTGAGTCTGTTGAAGGCTAGGGCCCAAGGTGAGGGCTGGTTTTTCTAAAGCGCTTTCTGGCCAATGGTGAGTAGTTCGCCTCCAAGAAGAACAGACATCTGAAGATGGTGGAAGTTGAAATATTATGTGGTCACCTGAACAAATAGGGCATGGAGACACAGCTCTCATTATCTTGCCAAACTGCGGTTTCACTGTTCCGATCACCCCGCAACAAATAAATACATAACTGAAGTTACTATTTGAGGCCAGAGGAAACGTGTCGAGAGGAAATGTCCTTTTCTGTGTAAACTTTAGAGGCAGCGGATTTGCCTTGCAATTCTTTCCGAAAAAGAATACCCCAGAATGGCGCGGGAAGCTCCTTCAGGGCACCTTAAATTGTGCCACAGGAAGTTCTGGGTGAGGCTGGAACACCCCAGGGGAAGAGTGCTTGTGGGTCCTTCGAAGTGAAGCCCACCCAGGTCACCTGCCTGGAGAGTTGGGAATGGGCAGCGTAGTGCTCTTAGAGGGTCACCTGCTCCTTTCCCGGAAAACCCACCCACAACTTTTATTTTCCCGTTAGGCATCAAAGTGAGTACACATCGATTTTGGATTAATGTAGCACTTTTACTGCATTAAAGGCCCATTGTTAAAGATCTTCACATTTTACATTGGCCCTCAGAATGAGTTTATTAGCCCGATAAAGACAGATTTGTGCAGTAAGAAATTTTCAACGGTGGCATTCCAAATTGGTTCCTGCAATGGGTGTGTGCCTCACCTCTGGCCTTGGCCAGGTTGCCAAAAGGCTGCTGAAACTCCCCGACTGTGTTTAGAAGGTCCTCACTTACGCAGCTGCCCTCTATTAGTCCCCTTGACCGGCTGAAGGTGCAAGGCAGAGGAAAACATCACAGATTGGGGCCACCTACAACTCCAAAGGGTCAGGAAAATCCCTCCCATTTAGGAGATGCCTTTTGGTGGCAGTTTGAAAACAGGGGCAACATCAAAAGCTTCTCCTTTAAAAAAAAGGTACCCCTGGTGATTAAAAATCGATTTTTGGCCGGCAAAGAAGCAATTGCCTGAAACGAAATTGGCATTCAAATAGGGTCAGGTAAAGCCCAGCATCCCCAGCCAAATTTTGGACTCCAGAAGGGCACCTCTCGCTCCCGCCCCTTTTAGAAGGAGAAAGAAAACGAGGAGAGAGGGCAGAAAGGGGGAGAGGGGAGAGCGCAAGAGAGAAAGAAAGGGAGAAGAGGGGGATATTTAGCAAGTTAAGAGGTTAAATATTTGAACAGATTTGTAAATATATAGACAGCCCTTGTTATTTGGAATGTGTAATAATGCCTTTTGTGGTGCCGTCTGGCTGGGAGGCTGCGGGAAAGACCTCTCCCTAGCACCTTCCTCCCAGGGAAATCAACTGGAAAGCTCCTGAGCTCGCAAAACAAAAACAGGGCTACCCTTCTTTGGGGAAGGGGAATTCTCCCTCTTCCTTGTCTTAAAAAATACGAAGTTGGTGGTGGGGGGCGGGGGCGGAGAATAAAGAAAAGCAGAACAAATGAAAATGTTTTCTTTTTCTTAGGTATGATTTTTCAGGAGCATCCCAGAAAGCCATCTTCAGGCTGAAGTAATTTCAAAGTATTGTTTAAGCTGATGACATACTCTAGCTCTGTTATCTATTGTGCATCCATTATTTCTTTGAACCTAACTCTCCTGTCTGATAAGCGTGTGTGTGTGTGTGTGTGTGTGTGTGTAGAAAACCAGGGTTCACTAATAATGACGGTTCTTCTGTGGCTTAGCAGGGTGGGTTTCTTTACGTTTTTCTCACGTTAGTGTTTTCTGGAAAACTGTACTGATGGCAGCTGATGGCATCTGTCCTCTGCTTGTGCCCGTGGGCGGAGGACACCGGCTGTGGGTGTGTCCCGCCCACAGTCGCGCTTGCGTGTGCGTGTGTGTATACACGCATTATCTGGTGTGTGCCTCAAATGGAGCCATTTTTTTTTGCCCCTGTCGCCGTCCTGCATATATTAGTATTATGCAAATAGAATCATTCTGCTTGAGTATTTTTTGGAGGGGGAGGGGATGAACCATTTATATTCTTCTCCCATATTTTCTCGGCAGTCTTTCCACTGCGTGTAAATTAACTTGGATGCCTTTTCTGAGGGGTGTGTGTGTATGTATGTGTGTGTGTAGTGGTGGTGCTGGTGGTGGTGGTGGGTTTGCTGGTCAGTGGGTGTGTGCCTCAGCGTGTGGGCGAGCGTGTACAGCCCGTGAGCCCCTTGTGAGTGATGTGTGCTCTTTCCGGGTGTCCTGTCTGGCTGTGCCCCCACCCGCACCATATTTTGTGTTCTCAGGGTGATTATGTGCTTATTTACATATGTGTGCCTATTCCCCTGCCTACATGTATTGTCTTTCTCAATAATCCCCACATTTCATATATATTCTCTTATCTTTTGGCAAAGTGCCTTTTTTATTCCTGGAAGAATATTTATTGATGTGATAATCTGAAATGAAAAGTGGTCTCCCATGAAGGAGATGGAAGAGAAAGGAGTGTTCATCTTTCTTAATAGACGGGGCAGAGCCAGTTGACTGGATCACAGGGTTTCTCTGCACTTTCTGCGTGTGTCTGTGTGTGGGGGGTGGGGGCAGGGACGGAGGGGGTGGGGAGAAGAGGAAAGGAGCCTTTAACAGGAACAAAGATGGGACATCGCGCCCCCTCGCGGCCAGGCTTCATATTGCGCAGACCGGGCCCTCTTGGGCTTTCTTTAGCCAAATGAATCCTGTAATTTCCTCCGTTAAACCATTCAGCAGCCGCCTCTCAGACCCAGCCTCCGGCCATCATCCAATCACCAGGCGCCATGCAAATCACCTCTTCCGTTCCCCGAACCCGCGTAGGCCTTAGCGGTTGCTCTTGCCGCCTTCCCTCGCCTCTTTCCTCCCCTCCACAACCCCTCCCTCCTCTGCTCCCGCCCGAGCAGCTGCGGGGGAAGAGGGCAGTGCTGGGTGCCTCATGCATATGCAGATAATCTTCCTCCTCCCTCCCGCTTCTCCTGCACCCCCCGCCCCCTCTTCCTCCGCCCCAAACCCCCGCCTTCCGCCTGTGCCTCCTGCGGTTTCCCCGCCGCGTCCCGGCGCCTAGACGTGCAGTCCTCCGAGCTCTGGTCCGGGCCAGCTGTTTCTTAGAAGGAGGCCTGCGTTCGCTCTTGGAATAGGAGAGGGGAAAGGGAGGAAGGTACTATCCTTGAAATCCTCCCGAAGGTCAAGTTTGAGGCTTGCTGAGCAGGGGCGACAGGCGTCGAAAATGCCTCAGCAGGTCTGCAGGAAGGTTCTGCACGCAGAATGATTTTGAAATGCCTTTCTCCTCCTAACCACCAGATTAATTTCTCAGAAACACACAATGTACTGGTCACGTCCAAAGGCAGGATGATGATAGATGGGTTTGAAAGCCCAGAGCTAGAGCGTGTATTTGTTTTGTACATCAAGGCTACACAGCTTCTTAAACTGCAAAGAACTGGAGATGAGATCAAACAGCATTAGATCTACCTAGTAGTATGAGAGAGTGGAGGCATTGGGGTGGGGGAGGGGCAACGGGTGGCTTAAGACCCGCTAAAGGCGGGCGGTTTCCTGTCGGAGCCTTAAACCACCCAGGTGAGCAGACTTGGAGCACAAACGCGGACCCATGAAAGAAAAACCAAATCCTGGAGGAAGAAAAGACCTGGGAATAGTAGGTTGTTACTGTTACTTACATCCAGACTCTGGTTTCCGGCCTTTTACAGCTACCGGTAAAGGGTATTCAAGCTTTGAATACTGCTCTGAACTGACCTTGAAGCACATAGAGAGGACAAATGTCAGTGGAGAAAATCGCGGTTTGTATAGTGCTTTGAGATCCTCTAATGAGAAAGTAAGCAAATTGTGAAGTGATCTTGTTTCATAGATGTCTGCTTGGACCCAGGAATATTTAAAGGGCGTTGTACTGAGAATTGAGTCAGTTGTCCCTCAAATCTTACACCATGGAGAAGCGAGTAGAGAGCACAAGATTCGAAATATTTTGCCATTGTTTATTCATTCAATCAACCCATTTTTATGGAGTGCTTATTGCATGCCAGGCACACAGCTTCGTGTTCCATGAGAAGCACGTTGCCTGTGCCTTTAATCTCTGGGGTGATGGAAGTTAGGGAGGGGAACAAGGATTTGGGATGGTTTTGCCCTGGAGTCACTCATTGTCTTGCAGAAAAACGGAAACAGAACAGATAGATGTGTAACATGGAGCATGGAAACAGCTTAAATGTCAACAATACAGAGAATGAATATATGGGCATATTCCTACCGTGAAATACTCTGCAGCAGTTAAAAAGGAATAGAGTGTCTTCAAAGCAGTGTTGGATGAAAAAAGCAAATTGCAAAAGAATACATGTGGTAGTAATGTTAATATTAATAACTGTTGATGTGAAAAGATTTGGAAACCTTTCCAAGTCTAAAAGTTGTTGATACATAATTATATAGTAGAAGTATACAATCGTGTCAGGGAAGTGGCATGCCACCTTCCAGATGGAGGTTATCCCTGGAGAGAGAGGGATCCTTTAACATATGGGCTTGAGCTATATGAATAATGTTTATTTCCTCAAAGAAGAAAGGTGGGGTGCAGGGAGGAAGAGAGACCTAGGAAGTTAACACAGAGAAGTATGGGAAGGCTTTATTGAAGAGGTGACATCGAACTACGTTCTTGAAGTGATACGAGTTTGATAGGAATATTCAAAAGACAGTTCTCCCTTTCTGGATACATAAGAAAGAAATATTGAAGCTTTTGCACTTGTTATCTAATTTTTAATATCCATACAGGATAATTCACTTTTGGGGGTATAGTTTTCTATGCATTTTGCAAGTGCAAGGAGTCATGTAACCACAGCCAGCAGGAAAACAAAACGTTTCCGTTACTCCTTCCTCTTCCCCAATGCCTTTGTGCAATCCTTTGCAATCAACCTTTACCATCTGTAGTCAACTCCCCTGTAACCTTAAACCCTGAAAAGCCCTCTATCCCTATAGTTTTGCCTTTGTCAGAATGTCATGTAAATGAAATCATACAGTATGTAGCTTTTTCTTTGCTTCTAATTGCCTTTATTAAGTATAATGAATTTGATCTTCATCTGTGCTGTTAGATGTAATGTGTTCCCATATAATTTGTTCCTTTCGACTGCTGAGCCGTATTTCATGGCATGGGCATACCACAGATAGTTTTTTCTTTTTACCACTTGAAGGCCATTGGAGTTGTTTCTGTTGTACAGTTTCTTTTTCTTTTCTTTCTTTATTTTTTAAATTATTTTTTCTTAAAGATTTTATTACTTATTAGACACAGAGAGAGATCACAAGTAGGCAGAGAGGCAGGCGGGGGGCTGGGGAGCAGGCTCCCCACTGAGCAGAGAGCCTGATGTAGGGCTAGTTCCCAGGGCCCTGAGACCATGACCTGAGCCGAAGGCAGAGGCTTAACCCACTGAGCCACCCAGGCGCCCCTTTTCTTTTTTAAGTAAGCTCTCTGCCCAGTGACCCTGAGATGGAGAGTTATCCGCTCCGCTAACTGAACTAGCCGGGCACCCCTGGTATACAGTTTCTTGATTCCAGGGAGTGGACTCATTGTTGTCCAGGATGTTGTCATGTATAGTGGATCTTCTGTGTTTGATCATTGTGTAATATTGATAAATATGCTCACTTATTTCCCGCAGAGGTGAAATCAGTAATCTGATTTTAAGTACTGTGTGCTATTGAGCTAGGTAGGTACAACCTATTCCGTCAAATGTATGGAAACGCACACATGTTCACAGTCGTTTGGAATTGCCCTAAATTGGAATTTAGTAGCCGTGAGTGAGTGCGGTGAGTGGAGGACTTACTAACTCGAGATGCTGATGTGATGGTCCGCATGTGTGAATTTACGTGTGTGGCTGATGACCTATGTTTCTAACTCTGAGCATCCGTGTATTTCCAAGTGTGGAACTATGGCTTGTTTCTAAACATTCCCTTAAATCCTTATTGAAAGATGGACCTTTGCCCCTTGAGGTCCAGACTCAGGCAGGCTGAGTCTCCCCAGGTCTGATCCAGGATGATGATTTGTATCACCAGTCTAGGGGTTCCAGACAGGTGTAAGGATTCTATGCAATTCCAGATCCTGGTCTGTTCTTCTTGCTTGGTCTCATCTTTGTTTTTCATGGGGACCCTGAGAAGTGCACACCTGGGCTCTACAGAGAAAGTCCTGATTTAGAAACAGAGTAAGCCTGTGGGGATGTAGAATAGGCCTCAGAATTCCAAAGTCAAATATCAAATGTTTGTGGGTTATCTACTACTTGGAACTTTATTTTTTTACTTATTTTAAAAACCTGTAGCCCTCTCATGATTATCTGAAAGCTGTCTTTGTCCAAGGCAGCTGGCCCAGGATTATCATGCAAGATGGCAAGGAGAGAAGCAAACTTTGTAGGTTGACTGTGTTCTGGGTGTGGTTCAGAGTAGAGAACAAACAGTCCCAGCTGTAAAGAATGATGATGATATTATGGTTAGTGGAGTGGTGTTTTTCATCCTCGTTCTATTGCTAAAACAGGCCGGTGTTTCAATTTTAAATTGTATCCAGCTGCTCCGCAGAGACTTTGCGTGTCATCCTTAGTCTTACTTCTAATAATTAGCATCACCCTTTGGTAAATGACTCTAGAAACGAAACTTTCATTTAACTAGTCAAGTAAGGGACCAGTAGGTAAAACAGAGCCTTGGAATTTACTTTGGTAAAGGTTATAGAGGTTATACATCAAGGACTAGAGAGGCCACATTTGAGCTTTGTTAAGGCTTTTGAGACCTTGAGAACAACTCTACCTTATGTGTACCACAATTTTCTCACTTACAAAAGGGCAAAGGAGCAAATATGTTGCTATTTTTTGTTTTAAGATTTCCCCAGCGCCAGGCACTGGATGAGCCCCTCTTCCCTTCTGGGTTCTTTGGCCGGTCTAATAATTAAATTGATATAAGGCAGATTAACAGGAGAAAAACAAGTAAGTTCATACTTACAGGGGCCCCATAAAAATATGAGACCCAGAGGCAGCCAGGTAATTGAGGCTTATATAACATCCTGAGCTAAGGAAAGGGATAGAGTTCTGGGGACATGGAGGGACGGAAGACCATTTACTGGAAGGCAGAGAAGATGTTTGGAAAACAAAGGTTACCCTGTTATGCAGGTAACATTTATTTTTTAAAGACTTTATTTATTTATTTATTTATTTATTTGAGAGAGAGAGTAAGAGGGAATGAGCAGGAGGGAGGGGAGAAGCAGACTCCACACTGAGCAGGGTGCCCCATGCCGGACTCAATCCCAGGATCATGGGATTATGACCTGAGCCTAAAGCAGAGGCTTAACTGACTGAGCCACCCAGTGCCCTGCAGATAACTTTCTTGGGTTAAAAGTATCTCTGATAATAGCCTCTTTCCCATGTAAATTTAGGCAGTTGAGGAGGAGGTAAAGAGCTTTTCCTGAATCTGCTAGGTTTTGATTGCTTTTAGCTCAAAATAATCCGTATGCCACAGAGACATATTTTGGGGTGGCAAAATCTGCTCCCCTTTGCGGCATAAGTGAGTGCCTTATCATAATGTTGGAATAATGACATCTCCAGGCTTGTATGCTGCATTCACAATCAAGGAAAGTTCCAGAACAGGGTTGACTCAGCAGTACCTGACCAGGATATTTAATGCAGTGATGAATACCGTTGCCCCTAGGAATTAAATATAGAGGTGCGTGGAGCTTGTGTAAAGTTCTCTGTGCCATTTGAGAAAGGTACTCAGAGAAAAGATAGGCTGATTTTTAATTTTGATGTTTTACTCATCAGTTTAAGTACATTTATGATTTGCGTTGCAAAATGTCAACAGACATCCCAAGTGGATAACATTTAAAAAAGATTGAATTTTTTGTATTTACTCTAATATCACTTCAAAAATATGGTCATTAGTGCCTACAGGTTCATTGGTTAAAAAAAAGCCCACTCAAATGATTATTTGAAAACATCTGACAACACTTTTTGTTATTTTCCACATTGTCCCAAATTCTCACTGGTTAGAATTCTAGGAAGCTAGATCCAAAGGCTTCATTCTAGTTCTGATGCATTTAGGAAGGGCCGCAAATGGCATTCCCATCTATAAGATGGCCAAAGGACACTCTGAGAAGAAATAATTTATTATTTGGCAGTATTACTTATCCATTTCATGTTATAAATAACATTATGCTTTTGTATATTATATACTCAGCAAATAAATACTTTCAGATAAATTATCTCATTTCATGTAAATTATCTCAAAATAATCTTCTAGGATAGTCTGATAACAGTTATCCTTACTTTATGGTAAAGGATATGGAGGTTCAGAAATATTGAAAATAGCTCATTTTTTAATGGAGTGCTTTCTTTGTGCCGGACAGTGTTCTAAGAACTTTCCATGTTTTAATTCATGGAATAGCGGCTGTAGGAAGCACATATTATTGTTCTCATCTTCCTCTTATAGACTGAAGTGCAGAGGTACAGAGAAATGAAGTAACCTGTCCCAAGCTACAGAGTGAGTAAATAGTGGAGTCCCATGAGAATCCACCAGTCTGGTTCCAGACCCCAGTGAATAATCAGCACACTCTCCACCCAGAGTTCAGCAATTTGCCCAGGAAGTTTGGCCAGTAATTGTTGAGTCATTAACTTAGAACATAGGTTTCTTTTTTTTTTTTTTTTTAAGATTTTATTTATTTATTTCAGAGAGAGAGACACATTGCAAGCATAAGTGGGGAGGGGGCAGGGCAGAGGCAGATAGACTCCCCACCGATGTGGGACTCAATTCCAGGACCCTGGGATCATGACCTGAGCTGAAGACAGACACTTAACCAACTGAGCCACCCAGGTGCCCCTGAACCTGGGTCCTCTGATACTCAGCAGAGTGCTTTTCCATTGTGCATTTGGTTGTAATTTCTCTCATCGTCTCATTGTCTCTCATTGTAAATTCTCTCATTGCCTTAGCCCATGTTTTTTTACCTTATATACTTTGTATATTCTCCCTCTGTGCTTCCTTAGTACAGAAAAAAGAGTATGATTCCTATAATACGTGGACTTTCCCCTACCATGTCTGGAAACTCTTCTAACATAGAGGGAGCTGCTTAAAATGTATTGAATTGAATTGAAGCGGGGGAACTCTTCAAACATTTTAGGCCTGAAAATTTGCAGCTGGATCTTTGGTGACATAAGAGTGGTTGACAGTGGGAAGGGGGCAGTGACTAAACCAGGGAAAAAGGGGGAGGAGCTGATATGATAGGAAAGAGTGTGATAACTACGTTTATATAATCCTTACCATGTGCCAGACACTTTTTATGTATCAACCCATTTTATTCTTATGACATTCTATTATTACCTCCTTTTTATGAATGGGGAGAATTAGGCACAGAGGTTATAGGACCAACACATGGGGTCTGTATGTGTGTAAAAGAAGGAGAAAGACAGTCATAACATTGTTGCCCATCTCCCCATCTCCCTCACCAATAATTCCCAAGGATTTCCTTGCATATTTATTGGATTTTCTTTTTTCTTTCTTCCTTCCTTTCTTTTTCTTTCTTTCCTTTTTTAAAGATTTTATTTATTTATTTTGAGAGAGAGAGAGAGAACACAAGTAGAGGAAAGGGCACAGGGAGAGAATCTCAAAGAGACTCCCCACTGAGTGTGGAGTTGGATCTCTCAAGCTGTGAGGTCAAGACCTGAACTGAAACCAAGAGTCAGGCACTCAACCAATGAGGCACTCAGTTGCCCCTGTTTGTTTTATTTTCCTCAGATATTTTCTATCCTAGATGCCCTACACTACTTTTTCTCCTCTAGTCTTTGCAAAGTACGACACTTCTCTTTCTAAAATATGTATCTGCTCCTTGTATTCTGCTCCTTGTATTAAAACATTTGCTGGTTCCTCATTGCTAAGAGGTTATGTGGCCAGCCGCGTCACAGCCCTGTTTTACATTTTCATCATCATTTCTGCCTCCTTTCCCAGACCTCTTATTATGATTGTATTTAAATCCTTTTCAACCCCTGGATGAACCATGCACTTTAATTCTCTTGTGACTGTTGGGGAGGGAACTTTTTTTTAAAGTTTTTATTTATTAATCTGACGGAGAGAGACACGTGAGAGAGAAAACACAAGCAGGGGGAGTGAGAGAGGGAGAAGCAGGCTCCCTGCTGAATAGGGAGCCCGGTGCAGGGCTTGATCCCAAGACCCTGGGATCATGACCTGAGCCGAAGGCAGAGCTTAACGACTGAGCCACCCAGGTGCCCCATAGAAGGGAAAATTTTTATTTACCTTTCAGAGGTTCTTTTGGCTGGTCTAAGAATTAAGTTGACATGAGACAGATCAATAGGAGAAAAGTCAAATTTAAGTTCATACATACAGGAAGCCCATATACATTCAAAGGGGAGGAAAGCAGCTCACAGGGCTATGAGACGAGAAGCAAGTGATTGGTAATTAGACGTTTGCATTGCCATACAGGTGGATCACTCATAAAATTTATCTCTGGTAGAAGCTCTCATTCTGAGAAAGTCCCCGCAATTTAAATTCTTCTAGCAAGTTAAGGGAGGGGCAGAAGTTTCTCTTTAGATAACTTGTCCAACTTGGGTAGTACATTTTCAGACAGCCCTGTCTGACCCTCAACCTATAAACTTAACTATTTTGTTTTGCGTCCTGTGCTGATACCCTTTATGACCCGAGATCACATGATTATGTATCACTTTCTCTTCAATCATACAAACTCTGGAAAAACCAGTTATTTGATTTGCATGCTTTCTGCCTAGTGCAGTGTCTATGCTATAGAGGAAGCTCCAGGAAAAAAAAAAAAAAAGAGAGAAAAGAAGTTCCATGAACACAGCTGAAAGACTGAATGGATGTCATATAATCTGTTCTCTGAGCCTACATTTCCCTCACCTGGCCCATTGTATCCCACACTACAGATCACTCTGCTTCCCCTTATTCTCCCAGATTACTGACTGGGAGTAATCTCCTAGATTACTGTGTCTGGTCACAAAATAGACCATCTCGACAACTGTTGCCAGTGAGAGTTTTTATTTAACACCTTGAGTAGGTATGGCCAGAAAATGATGACAAGGTATAATCTGCTCTATAAGACTTGGGCTGCAGGCACCATCTTTTTTTCTTTTCTATTTCTGAGTTGAATCAGAACTGGCTTGAATCTTATCTCCATGATAGACATAAACGTCAATATTGTACCCTTGGAGTACCCCTTCCCCTAATCAGAAATATTTAAGGATTCTGTGGATTTACAGAGGCCCCAAAGAAAAGCCCCATGGCTCCTCTGGCCCCAGGAGAACTCATTGTCTGGGATCATTGTGGCATTGCTTCATTTTACCACACTGTGCTGCATGGATCTCCAGGCCATGACGCTCCTTTGAATGACAGCATTTCCACAGGACATGCATCTTAGTGCCTATCCTTTAGGTTTGCACACCACCCAAGCACCTGCTAGTAATATACCATGCTGGATGGTATCCACTGTCCACATTCAACCCCTGGGAATTCACCCACAGGGATCAGCAGTCTTCCCTCCCGTTGCCCCAAACAAAGGATCAATTCCTCTCCAATTTCTGACAATAGAGCTTATTTGTTGATAGAAGGTTCCAGACCACAAAGACACAAATGTCTATTTATTTCCACAATCTGGAAACATTTCCCTTACTTTATAAGAATTCCTTCTTCCAAGGACAGATTGGAAGACCTCATGGTATCTTCTTGCTAAAGGGGCTGCAATAAGATCTTCACCAGGTCGGTTTTTTAAGTAGTTAAATCTGTGACCGGGTCCCCAGTTGAAACAACAAAAATGGCCAAACTTAATGGGACACATAAGTGAGAGTTGCCCTTTTTAAAGGAGTCATGCTGGACATTGTTGTAATTCGCCACTGTCATCTGAACAGTTTTTTGATTCCAACCTCAGGTTTTCAGAGCCTGGAGCCCTTTTTTTTTTTTTTTTTTTTTTTTTTTAAATTACTCCCAAAGAGAACAAATATTTGTGTTTGAAAATGGATTTGATTTTGGAAAGATCTGTGTTATTTCGCTTAGTTTTGTGAATAAAATCAGTGTGAAAAGCTGCTTTTGGTATTAAAAGGCCGTGAAACTATAAGGTAATGCTACTGATTTTGTGAGTCTTAACAAATCCAAAAGGGGCTTTCCAAATATAGTGTCACGGATGGAGATCAGGGAAGTTAGTAAATAGCTTTCAAGTGTGACTACACCAAGAATGGCACAAATCTGAATACGAGTATTCTGGTATATTTGTGACCAACTAGCCTCATTATTGTCTATGAAAGTACTGCTTGCATACTATGTCCAAAATTCTTGCTGAAAATAGTAGTGGATGGGTGCTTCTCAAATTCAGTATGAACACAAATCCTCTAAGGTTGTTAAAAGTGCAGATTCTGATTCAAGAGCTCTGATGTGGGCCCAAGATTCAGCATTTCTAAACAGCTCCAAAGTCATGGTTCAGAGACTTCTCTTTGAGTATCACTGTCCTAGACTCTCTAAATAGCTCTCTTAAGCAAGTTAAGTCTTGGTTTGCACATTGATTTGGGTACCCATGTTAAACTATGTAAGTTATTTTGTTCCTTAACAGAATATTTGTTTGGGTTCATATATATGAACTTCGTATAGAATATAGAATTTTCTGTGTCCATTACCAGTGAAGATGCAGCAAAGACCTTGTGCCATTTTCCTTAGATTGGATATTTTCTTTATTCAGAACGTAAGAGAAATTTCCATGGAAAAAATGATAAAGTTATTTAACTGTTCAACTTCACTAATTATTACATGGCAGATATTACCCGATGAGAAAAAGCAAGGTACATTTTGATATATTTAAAGCTGTTCTTTCTGATGTGATAGTTTTTGAAACTGATGCAACAAAAGTTCTTTTGCTAGCTAGCTAAAAACAAAATCCCATTTCACAGCTGAAATGTAAACAGCTAAGATGTAATCGGAGGACTAAATTTTCACAGCTACAAAAACACAGCTGCGAAACATAACTTTAGATTGTAATAAAGCCGAATAGTACTGCATGCTAATAATGGATATCACAAATAAAGATGAGAATGACTTTGTTAGAATTTTTTAGTGTTTAAATACCTTCATTAATGTTACCTGTTTAACCGAGAATGTTCTCAAGTCACCTGCCACGTATGTGTCTATCAAATGTCTAATATGTGTGTTTTGCTAGGAACTAGGGATACGGAGTTGCAGGTCCTGGGATAAGTCATTCTTTCAAGGAGTTATTTTGTATTATGTAGTATGTCCTGTGTCAGTTTGTTTGAGTTTTTTTTTTCAGATTATAAAACTAGTGCATGCAAATTGGAAAATTATTAGAAAATGCAGAAAAAATTACAAAAGGTAAAATATACATTATTAAAAGACTTGCCACTTAATATTTTTATATTGTAGTTTAAGTTTCCACTGACCTGATTTTAAGTATTATTATTAATGGCTTCTTGGTGTACTTTATTATTCTTATTTTTAATTGTGGAAATAACTCTTGATGGTCAGTGTCAAGGTATGTTGCAGTTGAATTTTTATTGCCTGTGTTGGCTTGGGATGAATTTTGGAAACCCACAATAATGTTGTGTATGACATGTGTGTGTGTTAGGGTGGGGACTCATGGTTGCTAGGGAACTGGAGCAGTAGTTGGAATTCCATCTAACTCTGTAGATACTAGTAGGCTAGAGACCATTTATGATAGAACTGATAGTGTTATGTTCCCAGAGTTACTCATGGGCACATTGTGTTTTGTTCTCTCCGTTTTTTGTTAAATTTCTTGGATTGTGATAATTTTGGGTTGGGAGTCAGTGGACTAGTTCTTTACCAAAATCTGTTGCACATTTTTATCTGTAAAATAAGGTACATTGACTACATATCCTCAGTTTTTCTTGATGCCTTGAATTTTGAAATTCTGTGGCTATTTTAAAATTTATATCTTGCATATAAATTGCTCTATCCTCATAGATACTTTCACATAATTTTTGAAAAGAGGATTAAAGTTTACTGAGTACACTGCAAGGGAGCGGCAGGCAGGACAGCAAAGGAGAGACCATCTGTGATACCTTCATATACTTTTGATAATAATCTGAATTAATGTAAATCTAAAGTCTCTTTTAAAATCTCTAATTTGGAGGGGTGCCTGGGTGGCTCAGCTGATCGAGTGGCCAGCTCTTGGTTTCTGCTCAGATCATGATCTTGGGGTCCTGGGATCAAGCCCCACATTGGCTTTGTGCTCGGTGGGGAGTCTGCTTGAGGATTCTCTCTCTCCCTCTGCCCCTCTCCCCACTTGTGCTCCCTCTTTCGCCTTCAAATAAATAAATAACTCTTATAAAAAGTAAAATCTATAATTTGGACTACTAATGTAGAATAGACCTCGGCAAATTATTGCATGTAGGCTAAATCTGGCTCTCTACCTATTTTTGTAAATAAAATTTTATTGGAACACATCTATACCTATTCCTTTATGTATTGTCTATGGCTGCTTTCAAGCTATAATGGTGGAATTGAGTAGTTGTGAAAGAGACTGTATTTACTAGCTGAACTGTCATAGGAAGAAACTTGTTGACCCTGATCTAGATTAATGATCTTCTGGATCAATAAATGTGCTTTTCTTTGCATACTCAGAGTGACTGTGAATAAGTGTGCTATCTTAGTAGCACACTTACCTCCTACCTCACAGGAGGTATAAATATGGACAACATGCCTGGGTCATATAAAGCAGCTCTCAGTTTTTAAACAGGGCTTTTTCCTAAATCGACTTTACTTGGGCTTGATTTTCAGAGGTCAGCTAGATCTGCATCAGGTAAATGTCACATCTGTTGTCATGAGAGAAACTAGAGTGTCAGAGTGACACTCTTTGAGCCTGGCAAGATTCATCTTGAACAACTCACACAGAAGCATTTTCAATTAATGTGGGGACTCCTTGTAATAAAACCAGGCCAGGAAAGCCACGAGCTTTTAATATCATAAGGTTAGAGGTATTATTTCACAAGGAATAGGGGCCAAAGTCATGCTAATAGTTGATGTACACATTCCTCAAGGAGATTAGACAGGGCCTTGCTCAAGCCTTTGGAAGAAAGTGAACCCTCTCTCTGATTAGGGGTGTAAACTTTCAAGTATTTGGTGGGAAAGTGAGTTGCAACATTGCTGGTGAAAAGTGTCCTCACTGACCTTGAAATACCCACCTTTTCCACAGACCTCGGACTTGGAGGAAGCTGAAGCAGAGATAGACGTCTCTGAATTCCTAATGAAGTCTGAGATGGCAGAGTTTTAAAAACAGATGAGACCAGGTCCAGGACTCAGGTTGCCTGAGGGGGAGAGTGAGGTGTCCTTTTTTGAGAGGGGCTGAAGAGAAGACAGCTGGAGGAACCTGAAGATGCTTGAGGGAAGGTAAGAAAAAGGGGGAGTGTCCACTTGGAACTTCCTCCAGAGGACTAAATCGAGAGACCATGCCTCTTCGGGTACCACAAAAAGTCAGTACTTAAGTGTAGACTTTCATGACGTCCAAGCTTGGATCCTTTGCTGTTTCGGGACACCCCATGAGCCTTTGGTAAAAAGATGCTAAAATATCCAATAGAGTCTAGTTTATATCGTTCTGGTGAAAGGGTTCTGGAATGAATTCAGTTTGAATCTGAATAAATACCAATATGCCCATTAACAGACCACCAGCAAAGGACTGCCTAGCCTGTGAAGTAAACAGAAGATTTAAAAGATTATCAAAAGTAATTTAACTTTCAAGAGAAACTAAAGCATCTTGTATCAGCAACAAATAGAAAAATTAACTTCTCTTCTTATTTATTCCTTTCACTATTTCTTGTTTTCATGGCATTGATTACTCTGATGCTATCACAGAGAATGGAAATGTACCAAACCCTTTTCGTTTAGAAAATATTTTAAAAATCTTTCTGAGATTCAGATGAATTGGGAGAAAGATTAAAACTGAACTGGTTTATTCAGGTACTTGGGTTCCTTTCCTTTCCCTTTCTTCCTTCATTCTTTCATTCTTTCATTCCTTCCTTCCTTCCTTCTTTCCTGATTCCCTACATCTGCTGGACCAATGTAACAATGTAAGCTGGCAGCCTAAGTCACTTGGTAAATACTGGTAGGATCAACACACTAGGCAGTGTTACACTGAAATGTATATATAAGGCTTGTCCCGGATAATAATGGCTTCTGGGGAAAGGTTTGTAAGTCACTTGCATGTTTTTATGTTTAGATAGAATTTGACCTTCAACTAACTGATCAATTAAAAAATTTATTTAGGGGCACTTGGGTAGCTCGGTGTGGTGTAGTATCAGACTCTTGATCTTAGCTCAGGTCATGAATTCAGGCCCTGTGTTGGCCTCTACTCTCCATAAAATAGAGAGCGGGGTCATGTGTGAGAGGCAAACCCAGGCCATCCTGCCATGCAGTGTTCTGTGAGGGGACAGGACCTCTCAAGCAGTGGTAAGCGGATGCTGAGGTTCTGCAGGCTTGAGGGGTCGTGGAGAAAGGTCTCTGTGGCCAAGCTTTGGAAGCTGTTTTGGAATAAATTATATGGGCCTGGTCAATGATGACTGCTGGTCTTTCCTCAAATTTTCTGAGCTACATTCTTATTTATTTATTTATTTAACATATAATGTATTATTAGCCCCAGGGTGCAGGTCTGTGAATCACCAGTTTTACACAGTTCACAGAACTCACCATAGCCCATACCCTCCTCAATGTCCATAACCCTACCACCCTCTCCCTAACCACTTCCCCCCGGCAACCCTCAGTTTGTTTTGTGAGATTAAGAGTCTCTTATGGTTTGTGTCCCTCCTGATCCCATCTTGTTTCATTTATTCTTTTCCTATCTCCCAAGCCCCCCACATTACATCTCCACTGCCTCATATCAGGGAGATCATATGATAGTTGTCTTTCTCTGATTGACTTATTTCGCTAAGCATGATACCCTCTAGTTCCATCCATGTCGTCGCAAATGGCAAGATTTCATTTCTTTTGATGGCTGCATAGTATTCCATTGTGTATATATATACCACATCTTCTTTATCCATTCATCTGTTGATTGACATCTAGGTTCTTTCCATAGTTTGGCTATTGTGGACTTTGCTGCTATAAACATTCGGGTGCATGTGCCCCTTTGGATCACTACGTTTGTATCCTTAGGGTAAATACCCAGTAGTGCAATTGCTGGGTCATAGAGTAGCTCTATTTTCAACTTTTTGAGGAAACTCCATGCTGTTTTCCAGAGTGGTTGCACCAGCTTGCATTCCCACCAACAGTCTAGGAGGGTTCCCCTTTCTCTGCATTCTCACCAGCATCTGTCATTTCCTGACTTGTTAATTTTAACCATTCTGACTGGCGTGAGGTGGTATCTCATTGTGGTTTTGATTTGTATTTCTCTGGGCTACATTCTTATATAAACCTAGGGAGTATTCCTAAAGCACAATTCAGTTTGAGTTTTCCCTCCATCTAGACAGGTATGGGCAGAGCCAGATGAATTTGTGTGTGCTTGCACACACACAGACGTGCGTGCATGCACACATTCCTTCTCTCTCACACATGCACGTGCATGTGCACACACACATGCATGTATGCACACACATACATTGTTTCTTGCACCTATGTGTCATAGAGGAAATCCACACTTTTTACCTGAATTTCATACTACCCAGTTAAAACAACTGATGGACTGGACATTTTACTTTCTAAGTAGTTACTCTGCATCATAGAGGCATAACTTACACTTGTCTTTTCACGTGAATTTTATAAAGTGGGGATCTAAAGAAATTTTATTTCTTTTTTTTCCTTTTTCATTTAAGAAAAATTTCTATTAACATATAATGTATTATTTGCTTCAGGGGGTACAGGTCAGTGAATCATTAGTCTTACACAATTCACAGCACTCATCACAGCACATATCCTCCCCAATGTGTATCACCCAGCCACCTCATCCCCTCTCCCCACCCCAAACAACCATCAGTTGCTGAAATTAAGAGTCTCCTATGGTTTGTCTTCCCTCCCTGGTCCCATCTTATTTCATTTTTCCCTCTCTTCCCCCCACAACCCCCCGCTCTGCCTCTCAAAGTCTTCCTATCAGCGAGATCATATGACAATTTGTCTTTCTCTGATTGACTTATGAAATTTTATCTCTGATACTCTTCTTTTCCCATCCCTCTTCTTCATCCTTCACCTTTAAAAGTGTAGAGTAAATAAGAGGTAAGAAATACAACTTGAAATGATACTGAGCATTCTGCAAGGAGTCAATAAATAGTTGAATGAGTGGTAGAAGGAAAAGGACTCGGTATTGGGCTCGTTAGCATACGAAGCTCATCTGTTCCACCACTTAGTGCATTGCTTTCTACCTTTTCATCTCTTTGGATTCACCTTCAGTGCATAACGGTTTTCTTGCTGATGGGCTGATCTTAATCTTCTCTTGAGAGAAACCTGGTTTTCTTTTGTTGCCTGAATTCCCCATTCCCCACCTCTCTCTCTTTTGTTTCTGTTGTAAATTCTTTGAAATTTCTTACTTGGATGTATTCTGGCTATACCAGCCTTTTTTGTTTGGGTCCTTGGTTTATGACTCTTCATTCAGTATTGAGCTTTACTAATCGAGCATATATTCACCATAATTCACCATAATAATTAAAGACAGACCTAGTCAGAATCTGAGATTCACATTTTTTATAGTGTTCTTTAGGTGAAATACTGGGACTACTGACCCATAATCAGGCTGTATGACTATGAATAAAATGGAAGACCATGATGAGATTGGCTGAATTTTTCACTAATTTTCTGAACTGTAATTTCTACTGTGTGGCTCACATATGGTTAGAAATTTTCTTAAGCCCCAAGGGGAATACCTAAGATACAGATAATTTTTTTGTCCCTTCAAGGTATGAGAGGTAGACTGGGAAACTGGCCAACATACTGACATTTCCTTGGCATTATTACCTTTTTTTTTTTTTTTACAACAATGGGAAGGATATTTATTATTGGGACTGTTCTAGGAAATCTAAGAACTATGGCAGTCATAATCATGTTGATTCAGTTTTTCTGTCTGGTTCTCTCTGAATGTGGTGGGATAGAAACAGCTATTCATTTTTCAACCTTTTATATTTTTGGAGGAGGGTAGTTCTTGATTATTTTCATAAAAGGTCATTCCATATGTGGGTATTATTTAGGGGGTACCCTGAATGTGTCTGGACAGAGATGTTTCCTTATACTCCACCTTAAGCAATTCATTTCTATATGTTGAACATATATCTTTTTTTTTTGCTGTTGTCTTCTCTTAACAGTTTAGTGTAAATAATTTTATCAGATTTCTTTAGTCATATTTTGAACAAATGAACCAATATCAAAGATGTTCAAGGCATTCAGTCTAAAGAAAAAGGAGAGGAGAGAACATAGGAGAGGAGGAAGGGATATTTATCATGTTATTTTACTGTGTTAATGTTTCAAATGCCTATATTAGAGGCCTTGTGTGTTTTCCCTCTTCAAAAAAAATTTAAAAATCATGCTAAAACCAATTTTCCAGTGTAGCATGAATTAATGGTGGAGCACTGTTTTCCTGTTACCAAATGGACACTTTTACTAGAGCTTAAGGAGAGCTTTTCTTTGATTATAAAGATGGGGACTACATTTGGTGTGAAATATCTCTAGAGTATCAGTAACTTGAAAGTGCTTAGCTACATCTTTCATTATTTGTGTGATGATTATATTCACAAGATCCTGCCCTTATTGTTGACATTATTGATACCTCTAAATTTTTTTGTTTCTTATACTATTTTCTTTTTATTTTAATACATCTTTATTGGATCTAATTAACATATAATATAGTCTAAATTTAAGTTGTACAATATGTTGAGTTGATATATATTATGAAATGATTACCACCGTATTGAAACATTAGCTAGTATCTCCATCATATCACATAATTAGCATTTATTTTTTTGTGGCAAGAACATTTAAGATCTACTCTCTTAGCAATTTTCAAGTATATAATACATTTTTGTTAACTATTATCATGCTGTACATTAGGTCTTCATAACATATGTCTTATAACTGGAAGTTTGTACCCTCTGACCAACTTCTCCCCGTTTCCCTCAACCCTCAGGCCCTAATAACCACCAGTCTACTATTTGTTTCTATGAGTTTGCTTTTCTTAGATTCTACATACGAGTGATATCATGTAGTATTTTTCTTTGTCTGTCTGACTTACTTTGACTTAGCATTATGCCCTTGAGGTCCATCCATGTTACTGCAAATGGCAGATTTCCTTCTTTCTCATAGCTAAATGAGATGTTCAACTCTTTTCTAATCTCTCTTTTTAAGATTTTCTGGTTCCACATTTGTACACATTTGAATGTTTGTATTTGATCCTTAGGAGTTGTTAAGTGGATGCATTTCAATCTGAAAATGTACCATTATGTTTATTAAGGATTAAATCAAAATATTGTATAAAAATGGCAAGTTTTTTTGTATATATATTTTATCTTAGTCTTGTAGAAAATATACCAAAAGATTCCAATTTTCTGCAATGGGGAGAATTTCATTTAGTATCTCCTTATTATTACTCCAATCAGAAGTCTGAATTTTCTTTGGATTAAATAAATTCCTTGTTTTTTTCTTTTAGCATATTGAAATTTATTTAGTGTAAATATATGTTTTACTGTAAACTAATGGCCTATGCTTCCAGTGGGTAATTTGGTAACTGTCTAGCTTCTGTTCTTACAAGTGGTATGGTGAGCCAGTGGGAGTAAGAACAATGCTCTACTCATCTTCCTATGTCCAGAGCTTAGCATAATATTAGTATGCTTCAGTGCATATCCCCTGACATGTTGAATCAATGACCTAGTGATGATAGAATAAGAGTAGATAAGTATGATTAGGTTACTGAATATGGCATGGGTAGAAGCAAACACTTCCTGAAAACTTTGTGATTTTATCCATATATTAGACTATTGTTATGAATATACTTCATGAGAAATAATACAAATTTGAGTATACTTGCTTAGAGAAGTTTATCATTAAACATCTTGGTCTTTGATGATTTATTTATGGAGAAAATTTAAAAGCAAGACTGATTTGTTGGCAAGGTGTTTATTTTTAAAAATATGAATATGTGACTTTAAAAGTTAATCCTATACTATCTGGTATTGTATTCTTAATTTTAGTATATATGAGATATATAATATATATATTTGATATATATATGTTTATTTATTTATGTAATCTTTCCAACTATATTGCAAATTTGTTGAGAGTACCTGGCCTCTTAGCAGCTTCCATTCTCCACATATGTAAGGAGTCAATAATATTTATCCAAATGTTAGTATTGGGTTCATGATTCACTGAGTGGTTTTGTATATGACCTTCTGTGTGTTTCCCCAAATGTAAAATTGGGAGAATACTGCCATTTCTATGCTAGTCATACAAAGTTTACATTTATGCTTTGAGTCTTGTACAAATCCTTTCTAAATGATATAAATTGAAATAAGAATAAGCATTTTAGCAGTTTAACAACCAAGTGTTTTAACATGTGCATTTGAAAGGAGCAAGGTATAAAGCCTTCTGCTTTTTTTGGCATTGGAATCCTGGTTTTGTTACACCTTGTACCTTGGGGATGATGTATAAGGTCTCTGGACCCACATACACGCTCATAAAAATGGAATGTGTAATTTTTTCTTTATACTGGTGTTGGGAGGTTAAATTTGATAACCAGTGTAATTCTTAATGTTATGCCCAACACAAGGTAGATATTCAACAAATATGGGCATCGCCACCTACCCTGGCTTTCTGTCTTGCTCTCTTGGCAATTTGAATGATTTCATATCCTTGAGAAAGTTGGTCTGTCGTTAATCTGCGTTTTCTCAGAAGTTCAGACCTGCATTTCTGGTCACCTCCCAGAGATATATACATTATATCTTTACTTGCTCCCAAAACTTACATGACCCATACCAAATTTAATTTTTTAATCTATTTTTTCCCCTTCCAGTATTCCCTATTTGTTATTTAAATCACCAATCTGTACTAACCAGTACAAAGACTTTGAGCTAAGTTTCATTCACTTTTTTTCTCTTATTCTCTGCATTTAACTTGTGATAATTTGGGAGAACTGACTTAGCATATCATAGTAGAAGGCCAACTGTTTCCTCTGTCCCCCAACAATGCCTGAAGGATGTCAGTTACTGGGTGAGGTCTACATCTTCCAAGTCTGGCCCTAGATTTGCCCACAGCCTCTAGGTCCAGGACCCTCTCCTCAGTGCTGGGTGAAATGTGACTCATTCTTTTCTGGCTTTCTGATATAGACTCCTGGCCTTGTATTCTAATTTGGGATTTTTTTTTTTAATTTGAATAGGCATGATACAACCAATTGGATTACAAGTTTCTTTGTAATGATCATATTCCAGGTTGTCCCCTGGGTTAACATCTGGGTTGGACTTAGTTGTATCCAGGTGTCCTTAGCCACACATTTACACTTCTTTTACTTGTCAAGTTTAAAAAACAATTCTCATTTGTTGTGGGTTGAGGATTCCTAGTTGTGCTATGAGAGAATTTTATGTACAGTGTTGCCAATCAGTCCATGAGATTTTTATTTTTACCTCACATATTGATCTTGCATACATCCTATTGCTTTCAGATCCGTTGACATCATCCAGGCAATCATTACCCTTCACCAGCATCATTGTGCTTCTAGTATCAGGCTGCTTTTGGCTAAAACAAATAGAAAAACAAATTAAAAGTAGCTTCAAGGACAGGGGCTTTTTTCCCCCTCCCATAACAAGAAGATCCTCGATAGGAGGTTCCAGGGTTGCTTTAATAGTTCAGCAATGTCAGGGCTCTGGATTGGTATTGTGACTTCCTTGATGTGCTCCCCATGGTCACAATATGGCTGTAGCAGCACCAAGCCTCAGGTCCTCCCACAAGGGCATTTAGTTGGCAGGAAGGGAATGGGGAGAATTTCTCCCCACGTGCCTTATCAAGGGAGAAATGCTTTCCCAGATGACTCTTGGAAGACTTCTCTGTACATCTGATTAGCCGGGACCATGCCACTTTCCTCTGCCCTGGATCAAGTGTAACCAGGTAAGGGAATATCTGCTATTTTTAGTCTCTGTATTTGTTAGGGAGAGAGAAGAAGGTTGGGAAAACTCTCAGGTCGGTGTTTAAATCCATTCTGCATTTCTGCCAAATGTGCTTCCCTAAGTACATTTCTAAAGAAAATGTCATCACCCTGGTCTTAAACTTTCAGTAACTTTATTACCAGCAAATACAGTATATAATCCAGCCCCTTCTTTGTTCTTCTACTTTATTGTCCCATGGCTATTAGGTGAATCCTGAACAGACCCAGCTCATCCCTGTGTTCACACCTTAGCTCATGGCATTTCCTCCTCTTGGACTCTCCTCTGTGGTCCCACCAAGGGCGAGCTTAGACACCGGTGCTCAGCCCTATGGCTGTCTCCTGCATGAAGCAGCGCAGTTTCTCTCCATCAACTGGGATTGCTCTTTTCTCTCAACTTCCGCAGCACCTTCTGTCCATCGTAGAACCTGAGCATGCATGGACTTAACATTTAAGTTTTGATTACTCACAAAAGCCCATAAAAGCCCAATTCAAAGGCATTTTGAACATTGCTGAGGTGCAGTCCAAGTCCTCAATGCGGCCAAGTGGGAGTGCGGTAGTGAATTCTCTCACGGGGAAGTGAGTCATGCTCGGCTGAGTGTCTAGACCTCGGCGAGGCTTTGCGGTTCTTTCTTGGTTGTAATGTGGGCAGTAAGTTTTGTGAACTCATCAAAAGCTGTGCTCCATTGTGGAAAATGGCTGTTAATCGAGAGATAAAACTTTAGATGAAAGTTGAAAAGGTAGTTAACTTTTGGTTTGAGGAGAGGCATAGGAAAGGGGTAATTCTCCAGGCAGTATGATTTATGAGTTTGCCAGGAGCCTGGGAAAATATTTGCAGATTCTTGATTTTATGCTGTAGACAACCTCTTACCTTGTATTTTGATCAGTTATGTCTGAGACCCCTTGAAGACGGTAAGATTTCAGAAGGCAGGGAGCAAATCAGATGACGTAGTTTGGTGGTTCTGCAGGCAGGAGAATTGGGATTTACTTATAACTCTGCCAGTTTCCTAAGACTGTGTGGCCTTTGGGAATATAGTTGAATGTGTAAGCTTTTTGTTTCCCCATCCATAAAGTGATGGGAAAAAATTTATCTATTTTAGAATTCTTAAATGGAATAGCATCAGGAAAAGTGCTATGTAAATTGGAAAGCTATAGATGATTAAATGATTATCATTATTTGTGTCCCCGCAATATCAATCATGAGACGAGGCACTACAGAAGGATTTGTTGAATGAATAGATGAACGAGGGAATGAATGAAAAGCTATCACAATAGCCAAGTTATAGGAATAAAAATACTTTTCCTTCTGTAATAGTGTCTCTGAGGTTCGAAGGCATTTTATTTGCTTGTGTTACTTAAATATGGAAATCAATAAAAATCATTACTAAGAATTAAATACCACTAGATTATATCAACTTTAATATGAAACTGAATTTGTTCATTGAGTCCATTGGCTATTCATACGCTGCTGGGCCTACACATCACTGTTTATAGCATTACTAGAGCCTTTCCTGTGCATCACAGGTTTGTAGTTCCTCTGGGACTATCCATTATTCCACAGATCCATTATCATCTATAATTCTCTTTAAAAACCTAATAAAATTTACGGGAAGATGCCTGTGCTGTGTATTGTCTTCAGACATAACCTTTTCCACATCTTTCTTGAGTGTTGTGCTTTTAAAGGATCTGGTCTTGTTGGAGTGGTAGCTCATTCATGCTTCCAATTTGTACCTCTCCACGGTAGGGAAGAAGGTGCTGCTATCCCGGCCAGAAGGGCATTAGCTACCGAGGAGATCTTTGACTAGCTTTACCCTGCTGCTGGGCCAAGCAAATGTAAAGAGCTACAATGCCACACACTGGTCTTGGCGGGCATTAAATGGTTTCATTTTTCTGTAACCAGCTATAGAAAAAATATTTTCTATAACTATTTCCCTCCCTTTGGAGAATGCACATTATTCTAGTTAAGTAATTTGCAAGTATTTAAGTCAGTCACAAACTAATAGACAGGGGAGATCCTGGATCTGAGAATGCACACTAGGATGTTTCTCTTGTAATAATGTCACTACCATTCAAACTCACCCCTGTCATGGGACAGCGTTGCTGAGATTCAAGGGGATTCAAACTGACTTTCCCCACTAGCATCCGTGAGATCATTCACTGTTGTCCCTGCTCAGGGATCCTCAGCTTGTTGTGTTTTGGGTTCCCTGCTCCTTGGCCAAATATGGTGGAATAGCTTCTCTTCTGCCCCACTGTATATGTCCTAGTTTCTTGCACTTTGAGTTTATGAGTACCTCAGAGCACCGTGTGTACGTGGGGGTGGCAGACAGGGATTATTTGACAGAACAACCAGTCTGTTGACACAGGCAGACGTCACTTCAGTAGGGCTGTCACTGGGAGAGGGAGTGGGTGAGAGAGTGTTCAGTGTCCTCAGGCACCAGAGGATGGAACAGCCACATGGGACATGTGGTGGCCTGAAAAATGGCCTCCCAAAGATAAGGACATCCATCGTAGTCCCTGGAACGCATGTACGTTGCCTTAAATGGCAAAAGAGGCTTTGTAGATGTGATGGGGTTAAAGATCTTCTGATGGGGAGGTTATGTTGGATTAGCCAAATGGGTCCTAAGTATAATCACAAGGCTCCTTATACCAGGGAGGGTAGAAGGTCAAAGGTGGAAGGTAATGCAGTGACGGGAGCAGGAGGGAAGAGGCAATGTGATGTGAGGTCGTGAGACAAGGAATGACAGCTCCTAGAGTCTGGGGAAGGCAAGGACCAGATTCTCCTTTACTGCCTCCAGAAGAAACTAACCCTGCCTTGATTTTAGCCCTTAAGACTTATGTGGGACTTCTGACTTCCAGAACTGTAAGGGAATCAGTTTGTGTGCTGTTTTAAGTCAGTACTTTTTGTACAGCAGGAAAGTAATACTGGTGGTTTGGCTGGAATGGCTTGAACCTGGGTGGTTGACAGTGAAGGCTTTTTTCCCTTTAGAGTCCAGGGCATTCTAGCATGCGTGTAAGCAGAGCCTCTTCAGTTCCCTTCACTGGCCTCTTGGGCACCCAGGCCCTCTTCCTCGAGGCTAGGATCAGGGCCCTTCAGTTTCCAAATGAGTGATTTTGTTCATTTTCTTTCTCAGTAGACCATGATGGGCCATAAAGCCTAGAATCAGAATCAGCTGCAAGAGTTGTCCACCTTCCTCAAATTCATGTAGGGTTTAATTTTCAAATGTTCCTTAGAAAATACTTATTCTAATGCAGCACAAGGAGGAAGGTAAACAACGTGGTTGTATTTCCACGCAGAAGCAAGTGGAACATGTGTGCCCTGCTACCCAATTATGTTCTAGAACTCCTGGGTATCCTTTCTTCCTTATTTTTGTGGCAGAGCTGGAATTACTGCTTTGTTTGCATGCCCAAGTTCCTCCTGGTATGTACCTTGAGCCGATAATAAAAGAGAAAAGATTCCATACTGTGTGCAGAGTTCTGTAATTTTTTGTTTGGGCAAAACTTCACCATAGCGCAGGTTTGAAATTACAAAAATGCATATGACAAGTGATTGTATGTTAAAAGCAAGTATTATGTAAGAGTTGGAAAAAAAATCTTATCTATTCAAAGCAGTAATTTCCAAATAAAACTCCTTTCTGAGTTGGCAGCACATATGTCTGATTTAGGCCTATTCTGAATAAAACTGGCTGAGTTATCAAAACTCCATTAACCTAATTTGTTTAAATGCAAGTAGTACCTTATGCCTAGCTTAAACAGAATTTAAATGAAAAGGGAGTGGAAATACTCAATATAATTAAGATGGCAGATCCCACTCATTTATAAAAGAGAAGATGTAAAGTCAACAAAAGGAGCCCTGTGGTATACCACTTGGCTTTGAAAATGCTAAATAAATGGGAAATAATCTAATGGTAACAATAACAGATATGTGATGCTCATTCAGGATCTTCAAATGCAAAATTTTATCTATCTACCTCCACTTTTCTTCACTGATGCACTTCTCACAATATGCACAAATGAGTCTCATTTTATCTTCTAGACTGTGGCCTGCATTGTTAACTCCTGAGAGCCTTTAGTGTAACCTAAAGAAAACTTGTCCAAAAAATACATATGTCTAAATGCTGCCAATTTGAAACCTTATTACTAGAAGCCATAGGCTCTGGAATTATCATTGTCAGAGCTAAGAAGGGAGCCAACCCTCCCAGCAGTCTCTTTTGCATCTCTGAACTTCCGTAGCGTCGAGTTTCTAGGGCTGGGACTAATGGTGTGACAATTGCATGGGGCTCCCTTCTCTCTTCAATTCTGTTTCTAAAGGTCGGGGTGACCTACAGTGTGACAAAATAAGCTAGTTGTTCAGTTGAGCCAGGTGTCCTTTGAGAAACTAAGAAAAGGCATAACAGTGTCATGAAGTTGTTAGTGTGCCATACATTATAAGCCATAAATGACAGCTCTGAGTGAGACTGTCCTGCTTGGGAGTCTGCCACTTCTGTTGGAATCATCTCATAGCAGGTGGGAGCTGGCACCTTACCAAACATTTGTGCCATCAGAACCAGGGACTGTGGGCCTAGAAATTGGAGCAGGAGCAGGTCTAAGAAAGTTGATTACAAATGGACAAGGGAAGATTTTATACACACACACACACACACACACACACACACACACACACACACACATATACATATATATATTCAGGAGACCTGATCTTTTATGTGGTATCATCACTGCCAGGTGATTTTAAAAAATCAAAATGTTGTGAATTGATTTATTTTCTATAAGTATTGGCAGGTGTAACTAGAATCATCCCAGAGTACACCAAATCCTACTCGCCTTATCTTCCAGTCTGTGCAAAGTAAATAAAGATAGAAACAAAAACTAAAATAAACAGCAGATTGCGCATCTAATACTGGAGTTGGTCCATCCTGTCAGTTCCTAAAACCTCCAGTCAGTAAATTCTGCCTCCTGATAATTGCCATACTGCTAAATATTGGTTAGATGAGTCCTGGTTACCTTCCTGACTCTTAAGATTCTAGATTCTATATCTAGTGAGCCTTTGTACCAATGTCTTGCTAACTTCTCATCTATTCTCTTGCACATTATCCAGGCATAAACTCTTCCCCTCTGCTGTCTCCTCCACCTCCAGCTCAGGCCAGGTCTTTCCCTGAGAGTGGCCCCTTTCACCTGCATTCTCCCTTGAGCCTATAGCATTGGCTGAGGGATGCTAGTAGATTGGGTAGCAGTGGGCTTGGAGAAGGAGACTATAGTCCCCAAGAGCTGCTGCTAGTCCTGAATTATCAGTGAACATTAGGGTATGCTAATCTTGGAGTATTCTTGCCTAATGTCTCAGAGTTCTTTCTATTTTGATGAACATTTTGTAATTTATAAAAATGTACTTTATGAGAATCACAATTAGAATCTCAAGAACTTTCTAGAAAAGCTTCTTGGTTCTGGTGACTCGAGTTGTATATCACTCAGGACAGGTTATGGTTAGTAAAAAAAATCACTCAAATCTCAGGGGTTCAAATCAACAAATATTTTTCACTCAAGTCACATGTGTATCATAGGTTGGCAAGGTGCTCTGCTTGAGAAGGGCCCACATAGTAGAACTCCATTATGACTCATGTCTCCAGATTGTGTGAGGTCAAGAGAATGTGGTGAATTCTGGACTTGGAAAAAAGCATAGAAGATACTAGAGAATCCTTTTCTGGAGAAATAAAACCTAAACGAGTCAAAATCAAAAAGGCTATTAATGAGGTGCAATCAATAATGGAGGCTCTTACTGCTAGGATAAATGAGGCAGAAGAGAGAATTAATGATATAGAAGACCAAATGATGGAGAACAAAGAAGCTGAGAAAAAGAGATAAATAAATACTGGATCATGAGGGGAGAATTTGAGAGACAAGTGATACCATAAGATGAAACAATATTAGAATAATTGGGATCTCAGAAGAAGAAGAAAGAGAGAGCAGGGCAGAAGGTATATTGGACCTAATTATAGTGGGAAACTTCCCTAATTTGGGGAAGGAAACAGGCATCAAAATCCAGGAGGCACAGAGAATCCCCTTCAAAATCAATAAAAATAGGTCAATACCTCCATATCTAATAGTAAAACTTACAAGTCTTAGTGACAAAGAGAAAATCCTAAAAGCAGCTTGGGACAAGAAGCCTGTCACATACAATGGTAGAAATATTAGATTGGCAGCAGACCTATCCACAGAGACCTGGCAGGTCAGAAAGAACTGGCATGATATATTCAGGGCACTAAAGGAGGAAAATATGCAGTGAAGAATACTATATCCAGCTAGGCTATCATTGAGAATAGAAGGAGAGATAAAAAGCTTCCAGGACAAAGAGAAACTATAAGAATTTGTGATCACCAAACCAACATTACAAGAAATATTGAAAGGGATCCACTATGCAAAGAGAGCCTAAAAGTAACATAAACTGAAAGGAACAGGAACAATATACACTAAGAGTCACCTTCCAGGCAATACAGTGGCACTAAATTCATATTTTTCAATAATTACCCTGAATGTAAATGGGCTAAATGCCCCAATCAAAAGACACAGGGTTGGATTGGATAAAAAACCAAGACCCATTGATATGCTGTCTGCAAGAGATTCATTTTAGACACAAAGACACCTCCAGAAGTAAAGTGAAAGGGTGGAAAACCATTCACCATGCTAATGGACATCAAAAGAAAACTGGGGTGACAATCCTTTTATTAGTAAATTAGATTTTAAACCAAAGACTATAATAAGAGATGAGGAAGGACACTGTATCATACTTAAAGGGTCTGTCCAACAAGAAGGTCTAACAATTATAAATTATTATGCTCCTAACATGGGAGCAGCCACTTATATAAGCCAATGAATAACAAAATCAAAGAAACACATCAACAACAATACAATAATAGTAGGGGACTTTAATATCCCCCCTCACTGAAATGGACAGGTCATCTAAGTAAAAGACCAACAAAGAAATAAAGGCTTTAGATGACACACTGGACCAAATGGACATCACAGATATATTCAGAACATTCTATCCCAAAGCAACAGAATACACATTCTTCTCTAGTACATATGGAACATTCTCCAGAATAGATCACATCCTGGGTCACAAATCAGGTCTCAGCTGGTACCAAAGATTGAGATCATTCCCTGCACATTTTCAGACCACAATGCTTTGAAACTCAATCATAAGAGGAAGGTTGGAAAGAACTCAAGTAAATGGAGGCTAAAGAGCATCCTACTAAAGAATGAATGGGTCAACCAGGAAATTAAAGAAAAAATAAAAAAAAATAATGGAAACAAATGAAAAATAAAACATAGTAGTTCAAAATCACTGGAATTAGGTCATCCTAAGAGGAAAGTACTATCTACTTTCTCAAGAAACAAGAAAGATCTCAAATATACAACCTAACCCTACAGCTAAAGGAGCTGGAGAAAGAACAGCAAATAAAGCCTAATCAGAGCAGAAGTCAATGATATAGAAACCAAAAGAACAGTAGAGCAGATCAATGAAACTAGGAGCTGGTTCTTTGAAAGAATTAATCAGATTGATAAAGCCCTGGCCAGACTTATCAAAAAGAAAAGAGAAAGGACCCAAATAAACAAAATCATGAATAAAAGAGGAAAGATCACAACCAACAGCAAAGAAATACAAACAATTGTAAGAACATATTATGAGCAGCTATACGCCAGCAAATTTGACAATCTGGAAGAAATGGATGCATTTTTAGAGACATATAAACTGCCAAAACTGAACCAGGAAGAATTAGAAAACCTGAACAGATACATAACCAGCAAGGAAATTGAAGCAGTTATAACAAATCTCCCAATAAATAAGAGCCTGGGATCAGATGGCTTTCTGGGAGAATTCTACCAAACATGTAAAGAAGAATTAATACTTATTCTTCTGAAACTGTTTCAGAAAGTAGAAATGGAAGGAAAACATCCAAACTCATTTTATAAGGCCAGCATTACTTTGGTCCCGAAACCAAAGACCACCGAAAAGGATAATTACAGACTGATATCCCTGATGAACATGGATGCAAAAATTCTCACCGAAATACTAGCCAATAGGATCCAACAATACATTAAAAGGATTATCCACCATGACCAAGTGGGATTTATTCCTGGGCTGCAAGGTTGGTTCAACATCTGCAAATCAACCAATGTGATACAATACATTAATAAAAGAAAGAAAAGAACCATATGATACTCTCAATAGATACAGACAAAGCATTTGACAAAGTACAACATCCTTTCTTGATCAAAACTCTTCACAGTGTAGGGATAAAGGGTACATACCTCAATATCATCAAAGCCATCTATGAAAAGCCTACAGTGAACATCATTCTCAATAATTACTTCTCAATGAAACATCATCTCTGAAAAACTGAAAACCTCTCCCCTAAGGTAAGGAAAATGACAGGGTTGTCTACTATCACCACTGCTTTTCAACATAGTACTAGAAGTCCTAGCTCAGCAATCAGACAACAAAAAAGAAATAAAAGGCATCCAAATCAGCAAAGAAGGAGTCAAACTCTCACTCTTTGGGGATGATATGATACTTTATGTGGAAAACGCAAAAGTATCTACCCCAAATCTGCTAGAACTCATACAGAATTCAGTAAAGTTGCAGGATATAAAATCAGTGCACAGAAATTAGTTCCATTTCTGTACACCAACAACTAGACAGAAGATAGAGCAATTAAAGGAGTCAATCCCATTTACAGTTGCTCCCAAAACCATAAGATATCTAGGAATAAATCTAACCAAAGAGGCAAAGAATCTGTACTCAGAAAACTTTAAAGTACTCATGAAAGAAATTGAGGAAGATGCAAAGAAATGGAAAAACATTCCATGCTCATGGATTGGAAGAAGTAGTATTGTGAAAATGTCTATGCTACTTAAAGCAAGCTACACATTTAATGGAATCCCTCAAAATAGCATCAGTTTTTTTTTTCACAGAAATGGAACAAATAATCCTAAAATTTGTATGGAACCAGAAAAGACCCCGAATCACCAGAGCAATGTTGAAAAGCAAAGCTGGTGGCATCACAATTTTGGACTTCAAGCTCTATTACAATGCTGTAATCATCAAGACAGTATGGTACTGGCACAAAACAGATACATAGATCAATGGAACAGAATAGAGAGTCCAGGAATGGACCCTCAACTCCATTGTCAACTAATCTTTGACAAAGTAGAAAAGGATGTCCAATGAATGTCCAATGTCCATTTCTCTTTGACAAATCGTGTTGGGAAAATTGGACAGCCACATGCAGAAGAATGAAACTGGACCATTTCCTAATACCACACACAAAAATAGACTAAAAATGGTTGAAAGACCTCAGTGTGAGGCAGGAATCCATCAAAATCTTGAGAGGAATACTGACAGCAACCTCTTCAACCTCAGCCACAGCAACTTCTTCCTAAAAACATGGCCAAAGGCAAGGGAAGCAAGGGCAAAGATTGAGACTGCCTCAAGATAAAAATCTTTTGCACAAAGAAAACACTTAACAAAACCAAAAGACAACTGACAGAATGGGAGAAGAAACTTAGAAATGACACTACAGATAAAGGGCTGGTATCCAAGGTCTATAAAGAACATAGCAAACTCAACACCCAAAGAACAAATAATCCAATCAAGAAATGGGCAGAAGACATGAACAGACATTTCTGCAAAGAAGACATCCAGATGGCCAACAGACACATGAAAAAGTGCTCCATATCGCTCGGCATCAGGGAAATACAAATCAAAACCACAATGAGATACCACCTCACACCAGTCAGAATGGCTAAAATTAACAAGTCCGGAAATGACAGTTGCTGGTGAGGATGCGGAGAAAAGGGAACCCTCCTACACTGTTGGTGGGAATGCAAGCTGGTGCAACCACTCTGGAAAACAGCATGGAGGTTCCTCAAAATGTTGAAAATAGAACTACCCTATGACTCAGCAATTTCACTACTGGGTATTTACCCTAAAGATACAAACGTAGTGATCCGAAGGGGCACGTGCACCTGAATGTTTATAGCAGCAATGTCTACAATAGCCAAACTATGGAAAGAACCTAGATGTCCATCAACAGATGAATGGATAAAGAAGATGTTGTATATATACACAATGGAATACTATGCAGCCATCAAAAGAAATGAAATCTTGCCATTTGCGACGACGTGGATGGAACTAGAGGGTATCATGCTTAATGAAATAAGTCAGTCAGAGAAAGACAACTATCATATGATCTCCCTGATTATGAGGAAGTGGAGATGCAACATGGAGAGTTAAGGGGGTAGGAGAAGAAACAAGATGGGATTGGGAGGGAGACAAACCATAAGAGACTCTTAATCTCACAAAACAAACTGAGGGTTGCTGGGGGGAGGGGGATTGGGAGAAGGGGGTGAGGTTATGGACATTGGGGAGGGTTAGTACTATGGTGAGTGCTGTGAAGTGTGTAAACCAGGTGATTCACAGACATTTACCCCTGGGGATAAAAATATTTGTTTATAAAAAATAAAAAAAAATAAATAATAATAATAAAAAAAAGACATCCAAATGGCCCACAGACCCATGAAAAAGTACACCACATCATTTGGCATTGGGGAAATACAAATCAAAACCACAGTGAGATACCACCTCACACTAGTCAGAATGGCTAAAGTTAACCAGTCAGGAAATGACAGGTGTTGGTGAGGATGTGGAGAAAGGGGAATCCTCCTACATTTTTGGTGGGAATGCAAGCTGGACCAGCCACTCTGGAAAATAGTACGGAGTTTCCTCAAAACTTTGAAAATAGAGCTACCCTACGACCCAGCAATCACACTACTGTGTATTTACTCCAAAGATGCAAATGTAGTGATCCGAAGGGGCACATGCACCCGAATGTTTATAGCAGCATAGTGCATAATAGCCAAACTATGAAAAGAGCCTAGATGTCCATCATAGATGAATGGATAAAGAAGATGTGATACACACACACACACACACATATACACACAATGGAATATTACACAGCCATAATAAAATGAGATCTTGCCATTTGCAACAACATGGGTGGAACTAGGGGGTATTATGCTAAGCAAAAAAAGTCAATCAGAGAAAGATAATTATCGTATGATCTCACTGATATGTGGAATTTGAGAAACAAGGCAGAGGATCATAGAGGAGAGGAAAACATGAAACAAGAAGAACCCAGAGAGGAAGACAAACCATAAGAGACTCTTAATCTCAGGAAACAAACTGAGGATTGCTGGAGTGGAGGAGGGTACGAGGGATGGAGTGACTGGGGGATAGACACTGGGGAGGGCATGTGGTGTGATGAGTGCCATGAGTTGTGTAAGACTGCTGAATCACAGACCTATTCCCCTAAAACAAACAATACATTATATGTGTAAAAAAAAAATAATAATGATGTGGTGAATTGTGTACCAGCTCATAAAACTTCTACCGGAAGTGACACAAGTCACTTGATCACATTTAATTGGCCAGAGCAAGTCCATGTTTATGTTGGCTTTGTGAATCAGAATATTTGTGAATAACCCTAATGAGACCTACAGGGAGCCTTTGTCCTTTTGTTGCACCAGGTTCTATGGTTATGCTCTGTGATTTCTTCCCAATTTTTATGAAAATTTTTGGTTTTTTATCTCTTTCTCTCCACTCTTCTTTCTACCTCTCTTCTATAAGTGAACCTGGCTTTCTCATTAATGTTGTTATTTTCCATTAAATTCCTTCCAGCACAGACGTTTCCTTTTCCCCTTCCTTTATCACTAGCATAGAGGACAGAGAAGAGGGTCATCATTCTTTGTTCACCATTTCCGATTCTAGATTATTGTTCTGGCTATTGAAATTCAGTAATCTGTCCTTTTTACAACTGTCTCATGCCACCCTCCTCTATGGAGCTGCTGTGGGAGACTCAGGCCCCCAGTACTTTCTTTGTTGCCACATTGGTGGCATAAAACTCCACAGTTTTTTATTTCCCTCACACCAGTGATCTCCACTTCCACTCCATCATCCTTGGGTCTCATCATCTAACTGCACAATCTCTAATTATGAGTATCCAGCCTCTTACCAAATCTCTTTAATGTCATTGATTCTTAATTTGTTGCTCAGACCGACCCTGTCTTCACTTTCATCACACCCCTGCCTCAGCTCTCCTCCCTCGTTTCTGATGGCATTTCTCTCCTGCCTCTCCTACTTTCCAGGGCCAACCAACTCAGCAGTGCCTTTGCTTATTCCTTAAAATTCCCCACTGACCTTGAACTTCAGTCGCTTCCTTGCTGGGCTGCTGAGTGCTGCTGGAGAAGGCCGTGCTGATTGAGTCTGCCACGCGTTCGTGCTCGTTCACTTTAACCAAACCGTCATTTCTGCTCAGCACTTCCTTTATTCATCTCTTGCTGACTCACTGCACGTCCCACACAGCAGTTTTTCCAAACATTTTTAACTCTCTTTGAGATTCAAGCCCTGCTCCAGATATGGCCCCAAAATACCTTTTCAGTTTCATTTCTCATTTCTCCCCAAAAGCTCTTCGGCTTGTGCTTTCCAAACTCCATACATTGGCTCTGCCTTTTATACCTTCCTCTGTTATCTCCACTGGAAATGCCACCTAATTTACTTCCTCCTCTGTGGAGAGGCCTTTCTCCTCTGACAGGGGTCGTGATTTGTTGTAAAAGTCCATGTGACTTTTATTACCTGTTATGGGTACTTCGCAAGTGCTGCCTCATACTAGGTACTTGTACGCAGGTACCATCTCCCCAGTTTCATCGTGTGTTCCTTGAAAGGAGAAACCATGATGGTTTATGTACAGAGTGTTTAGAGATAGTGTCTTGCCATTTGCAGGTCAATGTTCAGTTGTTGTTTGGTGCATGTACCGGAGAAAGACATGTTAGCTGGCTGGAGCATAGTTTTTTCTCCCTTCTTTGAAAGAAGTAAAAGTAATATTAAAGGTAAAGATGTTTTTCATCTATTCTAATCATTGATGTTTTAATGTAACAGTAGTTTTGGAGGTTAATATTGATAGGTTGAATATGTTTGGAGAGTAGTAAAAGAGTTATGTGAAAGAGCCATATTTCACGTAATGTTCGTGAGTTCTGTGATTCCTTTCCATGCAGGTGAATTGAGATCTGTATTTCATTTCTCTTTTTTATTCCTATTTTTAATATCTGAATCACTAAAGACAATAGCTCACGTGTAGAATTTTATCTTATAGCAAGCTGCTTTAGTTAGGTTCTAGTCTCCTGAAATACATTTACAAGTAGATACAACCTTTTTGGGATTTGCATGTAATACTTTATCCCTGCCTGAGTGTGGAATTGTTTGAGAGATAAAACAAAAGATAGCCAGATGGCATGCCCGGGTGTCCCCTTTATTACCAGTAAAGCTGATGTTGGAGAATGTGGGCAGTTGTAGGATTCCTATTATCATATTGCAGAGTTAGATCTACTCATCCAGCCAAGGGCAGCCCCAGGTCAGTACGGGTCTTCCCATGTGGAGTCCTGGCCATGTACAGCTTCCAGCATGGAGGAGTAGGGCAGTGCCAGCTTCCTATAGTAGACAGGATCTACACCTGTCTCTGGCTTCTCCTGGTACCTGCATACAGGTAAGTTTCTCTGTCTGATAAGAGAGCAAGGTGGGGCAAAAAGGCTTAGTACTTGGGGAAAAATACTTCCTCCTAGAAACCAGAATGGGGTAAGAACATTACTATCTAACACTCTTGAACATGATGGTATATTGTGTTTACCTGTAGGACGATTTGATGGTCATCAGTGATGAGCAATCTAGTCATTTCTGTCTCTGTCTTGGGTGATACATCTTATATTAACCAAATGGTATATTTATTGTGCAACAATAGGTTAAAAATTATTAACTTCTTTGATAAAACAAATTGATGTACATTTTTATGGTAGCAGGCTCAACAATATAAACACATGGGAATAACAGTCCCTAATCTAAGTAGTTAGATTAATAATTATGTGGAAGCTTCAATGTCACCACACAACTGAATATTTTATTGATGTGAGATTAATATGAATAGAAGGAATTTAGCTAGGACAAAGCATATCCAGGCATTTTTTGGCCCATAGTAAATCCCTTCCCTAAAACTTTTAAGGCTACATATACGTTATTTTTACTCTTGACTATGTCTCTCTTTTTATTTACTATATTTTACTATATATTTACTTTTTCTTTTTATTTATTGTGTTTATTATTTATTTTGGCTCCAGTAACTGATCAACCCAGTTAAACAACCAATACATTGAGGGAAAGAATTGGTTTGATGGCTCAGTTAATGGACTAGTACTTTTCGGAATTTACTGTTGCCTGAACTTTACTGTAACCCTTGTTTTATTAATTATACTACTTTTGGATGTATAGTGCCTGATTTTACCATTGTTTTTCCTTCTTTTGTGCTGTTATATATTGACTCACAGATCATTTCCCATGTTTATTGAGATGTCCAATCAGCATCCTGCCAGTTCTTTCATTCCCTTATTCCCTCCCCCAACAATGCACTTTGATTTTGTTGAAGTCTTCAAGCACTTGAATTTCCTTCTGATTCCTTTTACCCCATTGGTTCTTCAGCGTCTTTTTTTTTTTTAAGATTTTATTTATGTATTTGACAGACAGAGATCACAAGTAGGCAGAGAGGCAGGCAGAGAGAGAGGAAGGGAAGCAGGCTCCTGCTGAGCAGAGGGCCCAATGCAGGACTTGATCCCAGGACCCTGAGATCATGACACTAGCCGAAGGCAGAGGCTTTAACCCACTGAGCCACCCAGGCGCCCCTGGTTCTTCAGTGTCTTATATTCTGTAGTTGTACACCTATTCTTTGCTCAGTATCCCTTAAGGGAATCACTTGTACTGTAATTTCAGTTTGTGGATTGGATGGTGCTGTTATCATCCCCTGGGTCCAGGGGTGGACATGTGACCATGCTTGGCCATCATAATACTCTGTTTCTTTAGTTGTAATGCTTCTTTTAGGGGTGGACATGTCAATCCAGATTTGGTTGCCTTTACTGGGGAAGAGGCACCCACTTTCTTTTTCTTTTCTTTTCTTTTCAACATTTTTATATATTTATTTGTCAGAGTGAGAGAGAGCACAGGCAGGGGGACTGACAGGCAGGTAGAAGCAGGCTCCCCACTGAGCAAGGAGCCCACTGGGGGACTTGATCCTGGAACTCTGGGATCATGACCTGAGCCAACCAGGTGCCCATAGGCATCCACTTACTCTTGGGATTTCTAAATTGGTGAAAGTTAAGCCTGTTCCTGTCGCCGATCATTTTGGCTACTGCTTATGGAGGACCTCTCAGAGAATGAAGCCCATACAGATAGAAAAGCGGAGCTGACAGAGTTAGGTCCCAGTTCAAGCAAAATAAATCAGATATATCTAAGGGGATACCTATTCTTTCAATATTCAGTTTCATGAGCAGACGATTCCTTTTCTCCCCTATGCCAAATTGAGTCCTAAATACTTCCCCTTCTTATCTAGACTGGATACCATTTCTTTTCTCTCGCTCTCTCTCTCTTTTTGCTAGCTCTTTCCTTTCTCTTACACAGATATTTCGCCACTTTACATGCTTTGGGTCAGTCCAACTCACCTTCTTCATGCCTAGACTGCTGACTGCTAGTAGATCAGGGAACTACTAAAGTTGGTGTCACTACAACCTTGTGATCCTCATTTTTAGGTGGGCCCTTGATGCTGCTTGTTGAGCCCTGATTTCTGTACCAGGAGCTTTTCTAGGCACCGAGGATACAGAAGAGAATATGTTAGCTAAGACTGCTGCCATGTGAAACATTCTGTTAAGTCAAACAGTCAAGCAAAAATGCAAATGAGTGCATGATGTAATTCTAGGCAGTGACACATAAAGAAAAAAAACACAAAGTCTGGGGCTAGAGAGTGATGTAGGGTTTGGAGGTTATTTCATATGAGGTAGCAAGGCAAGTCTTCTTGACAGCCCTTTGAATAGAAACTTGAATGAAGTGAGGGAATCAATCATGTAAGGTCTCCAGTAAGGAACAGGAAGCCCAATGGCCCTAAAGCAGAAATGAACATGGAATGTCCCAATGATAAAAATGGAAGGTTCATGTGACTGGAGTATAGGTGAAATGGAAGGAAATGAAACATGTCAGAGGCAGACCATGGTTTGAACACACAGAGCTAAAAATCTCCTGAAATCTCCACCTGGCTGTGATGTTCCCACATTAAACAGAACTGGTCTAAAAGTGAATTTCTTAAGATTCCCTCTTACCCACCAACTTCTCTCTGTATGTCCTATCTCAGCAAACTGGAACGACTATATAGGCATCCAAGTCAGAGCCATCATGGTCCTCCTTTTTTTAAATTCTTGCCTTTCCTCTGATCACTCACCAATTCCTATCATTTCCACCTCTTAGATTTAGTCTACATTTGCCCTCCAGCCTCTCTGCTAGTATCTTGATTCAGGCCTGTATCATTTCTCTCTTGGGTAGTGCAGCAACTCCTCATCCTCTGTTTTTGTCCCTTTGCAGTTCATTCTTCCTATCACGATGGTTTCTCTAAAATGCAGATTTGATTTTATGACTCCATTTTATAGAATCTTCTAATCGTCTGTTTCCCATGGCATGCTTTCCAAGCCCCTTTGCATGGCCTACAGGGTCTTTCACAGACTGGCCCCTGCCTACCTTTCCAGCTCCTTCTTCCCCCTCCATCTCTCATTTTTTCCCTGCTTTACCCGAATGTTGCCTTGCTCTTCACTCTGCACACTGGCACTCTCCCTCTGGAATGACACTACAGCTTTTGCTTTCCTGGCTAATGCTACCTATTTGGCAAGTCTTAGCTCCAGGGCTCCTTTGTATCTCTTCCTATAGAACTCCACATCTAGCCATGCTCTGGCTGTTTTTACATTGTTCTGCAACTGTTTGTGTGTCTGTCTTTTGAAGGCAAACTCTCTGAGGGCAAATTATTTTGGGGAGGACCATTTCTTTCTTTCTTTCTTTTGCCTAGTGCATAGCATAGTATTGGCACACAGTGGTTACTCAGTGATTGTGAACAAACAGGGCTACTATAATGTTCATGAAATTTTCCCTTTAGAAACACATTATAACTGTAGTTCAAGAATACAGTATTTTTTTCAAAAGATTTTTATTTATTTATTTGACAGAGAGAGATCACAAGTAGGCAGAGGCAGGCAGAGTGGGGTGGGGGGCAGGGAAGCAGGCTCCCTGCTGAGCAGAGAGCCCTTTGTAGGGCTCGATCCCAGGACCCTGAGATCATGACCTGAGCGGAAGGCAGAGGCTTAACTCACTGAGCCACCCAGGCACCCCAAGAATGCAGTATTTTTTATACAGGCAATTTAGACTTTCATTTTACCATTCTCTTTGTCTTTACTATATAAAATGATTCACATGTACATAAGGCACACAAGCACTAACACATTTATATCCATAAATCTCTTGGAAGTCCATCTATAACCTAGTTGTTTAACCTATTTAGGGCATTGCTTCAAATTTATTTTTTCAATTAATAAAATTGTACCCTTTGTGGTTATTACTCCATGGGGTATAAGCACAAAATTTAAAACTTCAATTAAAATACATAAAACAAAACAGCAGCAGTTAAAATAATATATTTGAAAAATCTTAGCTTAAAATGATGCCACAATAGGGAAGGACAATTTAAAAAGACACACACACACACACACACACACACACAACACACACACAGAAGCAGCTAGGAAGAATAAAATTGTTGATGATTTTAAAATAATCTTTTTTTGTATCATAAAAAACAGATGTGGATTTACACTTTGCCCTTTTGAATTGTCAACTCTTATTTTGTGGGCAATGTCTCATTCCTAATTGAGTAAATAGTCAGTATTCATATCACATTGTTAAAAAAAAAACTGAGCGATTCAGTCACTATCTTTAAGTATTTTTGATGGCAGGAACTTTTTAATCATAACAGGAGGGTGCCAATAGAAACCTAGAGATTGAGACTGAAATCCTTTATGGAGAGAACTACATCTTTTTTTCTCAAGTAAGAATTCTACTTACCCTGGCATTCTGGCTGGCTTTGTCTTTAATGCTTAGAAATAACCAGGGATCTTTTGCCTTTTCTTGCACTATAAATTATATTGTTTGGGGCTTCTGGCTAAAAAGTAGAAGTTGAACAAAAAACATTTATCTAGCCACTAAAAAAAAATCTTAACAATGAGGTGAGGGGATATAAAGGCTGATCTACCCAATTCCAGGGATTGTTGACAGAAAGTTTTTACCTAAACATTTTATTCTAAAAAAAAAAAAAAAAAAAGTTATTCAAATGCCCGAAATGAAGTAGGTTTTGTTAGCCTCTGGATAAAATTTCAGGTGGTTTTCCAACACTCCAATAAAGTAGACATTTTTTGAGAATATGTTATGTGCAAGATCCCATGGGAGTTAGAAGGCAGAATAAGTTATGCTGCCTGCCTTCAAGAAGTTTATAACTCTGTTGGGGTAAAGAAAGTGTGCACATGGATAGAATATAGGCAGGTTAAGCCTAGCGGATTATGTACACATGTTTATCTTTTACTGTCCTGAAATACTACTACAATGAGAGTAAAAAAACCTAAAGAGACATGAGGCATACCAGAATGAGAGTGGATACAATAGAGCAAGCCATTTTTAGAAGATAGGAATGAATGAAAGAAGTGGCAGAGGTAGGAAACTGATTCTAAGTGTCTATAGATGGTAATGGCACAGGACCCCAGAAAATCCCAGAAATTAAAGATATTTGCTATCACTGAAGACAGAAATAAAGCATGGAATTGAAAACAGGGGGAATTGGTTGGAAATTGCTATAACAAGATACTATATAACTCCCTATTCTATCTTCCCTCTCCAATGTTGACAAAAAGCAGAGGTTTTATTTTTTTAAAAAATCAAACTGGAGTCTCATGTGAATGGTGAGAGGAAAGATACTATATGGAAAAGTGGACGACTAAGTGAAAGTCTTTATGCTGAGTGGTTAAGCCTCCCTGACCTCCAAGAGCTACTTGGCTGAAAGAAGCAGCTCCCAGGCAGGAGGGTGGAAAATCTTCTCTGGAGGTTCTGAACTGTCATAGAGTGTATCTGTCTACAGAGACTGATCTAAATCACTCATACAAAGGGCTACGTCTCTAGCCAGCACTGAAACCTACCCAATGACAAATTCCACCTTACCTGGTTTCTGAACAACTTTTTAGTGTTTTACTCTCAAATGTGAATGGGCAACAACCCTTCAGATATGTGAGGATAGCCTTTAATAAGAAACACAGAGGAAAATGTGTGTGAGAGAGCGTGTGTGAGAGGGAGAGGGAGAGAGAACAAAGAGAAGCTCAGAGGAAAATGTAGGTAAGACAGGAAACAGAAGAAGTGCATCTTTCTCTGCTTCAAAGTCATTAGTAAAATCTCAGAGAGCTGAGAGAATGTACTATATCTGTGGATCAAGAACAAGACGGCATTAAAAAGAACACTTAGAAATATCAAACAAAAGAGCTCTTGGAAACTAAACATAAGATAGCCAAAATAAAAAAACAAAACAAAACAGTAAAAAGTTTGGAAGTTAAGACCATTTTCCAGAAAGTATAAGAGAAAGACAAAGAAATGGTCTTTTAAAAGGCAAGAAAAGATAAGAACATTCGAAGACCAATCCAGAAGAACCAATATCTGACTCATAATATTTCCATAAAGAGAATGGGAAGGAAATGAACAACGAAATTGTATAAGAATACTCTCAAGAACTAAAAGGCATACATTTCCACACTGAAAAAGCTCACTGAGTGCTCAACAAGAGGGCCAACAAAAGATCCACACCAACACACCTCACTGGGAAATTTCAGGACAAGTCTGGAAAGAAGATTCATAAATCTTTAAAGTAGCTCACATACAAGGATCAAGAATTATAATGGCATCAAACTTCTTAGTAGCAACAATGGAAACTTAGGAAACTCTATCCATTCAAAGTATAGTAAAACATACACATTTTGCACACAAGATCTCAGAAAGTATGCCTCCTTTTGCAGAAGCCACTTAGGAATTACTCTAAGAAATTGAGGGTGTAATTATGATCAAACAGAACATGGGCACAAGACAATAGGGATTCCACATAGGAAGAAGAGGAGGGAATACTGGGATGACAACAGAGCTGCAGGACTACTGGACGAGCCGTTTAGGAGGGAGCTGGGGAATGAAAGTTTCTAGAAGTGCCAGGGCAGGAAACTGCTGTTTTTCATTCTAAGGTGGCATGATCAATTGACTTTAAACTGTTCAGTTTTTCTCTTTTTTTCCACTTGGATAAAAAGTAAAGTTAAAACAATAATGTTTCAAAACAAAAAGATGCTATGTACTTTCAGATTTGCAAGCATAGTGCTTTGGCTATTGAGGAAGTAAAGATTCATTCTACCTGGAAAGCCGTTTTCATGGAGAACGATGAGCATGGCAGAGATTTGGTGTTTGGCAATCATCACACACACCTCTGCATGTGTCAGACTCCCTTGCAGGTAGACTGGGCCCATGGGATTGGGTTGTGGCCAATGAGATGTGAGTGGAAGAGATGTAAGTCATTTGTGGCCCTGGCCCTTAAAATAGTCCTGTAAAATCCTATGGATATTTCTTTCTTGGTGGTCATAACCTTGGGGCCCATATTCCAGATGGCGAGGAGAGTGCTTGACCCATGTATGACTTTGCGTGAAGGAGAAATGTACTTTATTATGTTAAACCACTGAGATCTGGGGCTTCACTTGTTAACCCATCACACTTCGTGGGCTATTATGGAGGGTCAGAGGCAGCATGGAGTCGTCACTAAAGGCAGGAATTCTGGGATGGGACTAACTGGGTTCAGATCCTAGTGCTTCTGCTTACTAGTTGTGGGATCTTTACCAAGTTAATTTTAATGTTTCTGGGCCTCACTGTCCTCATCTTTAAAATTAAGGTAGCAGTAGTACCTATCTCATAAGGTTGCTGTGAGGATTCAATAATTTAACATGTAAAGCACTCACAGCAGTTTTTTTTTTAATTTTTATTTTTTTTATTTTTTAAAGATTTTATTTATTGATTTGACACAGAGAGAGAGATCACAAGTAGGCAGGGAGGCAGGTAGAGAGAAAGAGGGGGAAGCAGGCTCCCCGCTGAGAAGAGAGCCCGATGTGGGGCTTAATCCCAGGACCCTGAGATAGTGACCTGAGCCGAAGGCAGAGGCTTTAACCCACTGATCCACCCAGGCGCCCCAAACTTTTTTTTTTTTTTTAAGATTTTATTTATTTGACAGAGAGATCACAAGTAGGCAGAGAAGCAGACAGAGAGAGAGGGGAAAGCAGGCTCCCTGCTGAGTAGAGAGCCCGATGAGCGGCTCGATCCCAGGACCCTGAGATCATGACCTGAACTCAAGGCAGAGGCTTAACTCACTGAGCCACCCAGACGCCCCCTCACAGCAGTTCTTAGCGCACAGTAAGTTCTTGTGAGTGTTGGCTATTATTATTTCAAAAATAGGGAAGCAAGAAATGGCATCATGGGGGGAAGTAACAGGATGAAATGGGATGATAAGTTATCTCCGAGGTATGGCATACAAAAGTAGAAGTGGAATATAAAGATTGTTGGGGTACATAGGCTAGCATACTTATTAGGGTTTGATCAGGGGAGGAGAGCCTCTAAGAGGGATATGGTATAAGGGATTTCTTAAACATTTGACTGCATGTGATTTGGAGTGCTGGGGAAGTCTCTGGCAGGTTGTTGTTTGATTCAAGGGGTGGGAGGCTAGTAGAACTGACAAGTGGAAGGAGATGGTGGATGTAAAGAGGGCGAGAGCAAAGACCCATGCTGCTTTGGAAGCTTCAGCTATCACTACTTCCAACCTTTTTTTTCTTTTCTTTTCTTTTTTTTTTTTTTTAAAGATTTTACTTATTTATTTGACAGAGAGAGAGAGAATGAGAACAAGAACGCGAGCACACATGAGCAGAGGGAGCAGCAGGCAGAGGGTGAGGGAGAAGCAGGTTCCCTGCTAAGCAGGGAGCCCAATGTGGGGCTGTATGTGGGACTCGATCCTGGGACACTGGGATCATGACCTGGGCCTAAGGCAGATGCCCAACCAACTGAGCCACCCGGGCACCCGCACCACATCCAACCTTGAGGAGGTGCGTGCCCTGCAGAAGGATGATAGGGAGATCCAGCAGATTCAGCATCAATGTGTGTGGATGGCAGTGGTGCTGGGTACCCTGTACTGACTGACTTTCAGAATGCAGTGGTTCCTGTTTTGTTTTGTGTTTCCAAATCCCATGAAACTTTGTCTTGTGGTCAGCTAACCCAGAACCATATAAGGAATAGACTTTGGGAAATGTAGGTCCAGATGGGGATCAAGTTGTACAGAGGGACTCTGGATGCCAGGTGATGACTTTGGGCTTTCCTGTGTTGGCTCTGGAGGGCAGCTGAAAGCTGACAAGATTCATAAGAGATTCAAAATTGGAAGCTATAGGACCCTCAGCTAAGTTGCTTTTGAGGATGTCAATATGTTGTTAGAGTTGATTTCATTTGCTCTTTATTGCATACCTACTCTGTAGTTGTAAATCAGTTCTGCCTTGTTTTATTACTTAGGAAGACTCACTACATTTGTGGGTTGGTTTTTGTTGTTCATAGAAAGTAATCTTTGTCACTAGTCCATATCGATAATTCCAGGGAAAAGAGTATTAGACATTAGGTACGATTCAGTGTCATTGCCAGTAAAATAGTATTACTATCATCTGTTTTTAAGGTGCTTTGGGGCTTTTGGAGGACAGGTATTGCTGGATGTAGGTATAAAGTTAAAAAGGAAATTTAAGATGAATGATGCTTTTATGGTGATGGCTGAATAGCGTGTTTCACAGGGACAGGCGAGCGGCCGTGTTTAAGAAAAATGAACGTTGTTACTTAACGGCGCAAGCTGTCCCAGTTTAATCCTTCCAAAGAGTAGTTCTCTTTTTGGCAGCACTGGAAATAAAGGTGCAGTGATTCTCCATACAGAACTGCCGACAACAGGATTGTCATGGCATAGATACACTCTTCTCCAACTATTGAAATTCTCTCATCCTTCAAGGTTCACATGTACCCCATTCCATCATTGAAGGCCTTTCCGATGGCTTCATTGAGGAGGCATATTCCCTTTCTTTAAGTTTTGTGGTACTTTGTGTTAGATTTTGAAAATTATTTTCATTATACATGGCTGTCTTTCCACCGACATGCAGAGCGGGAGACAGAGAGGGAGATCTGGGTTTGACTCCTAATTTTCTGCTTCCTGTGTGATCTTAGGCAGGGTACTTAACATCCCTTGGATTCAATTTCAGTTTCCTTAAGCTTTAAAAAATTTCACTGATGTACCTACCACATAGGTATAAAATGAACACTAGTCTCCTCATTATGCTTTTTCTTTCTTTACATCTATTACAGTATCGCCAGTTGGCTTTAATCACTTTAAAGATAATCTTTAATCATTGTTAAAACAAACAAACAACAAACAAACAAATCTCAATCGTTGTTAACTCCTTCTCAGCCTTCAGCCCAGTGGCTGCTCTAGGCATTCAACGTGATGCCATGATGAACAGAGAAGCAAGAACACGGAGGCAGGCCACTCTGGCTGGGGTGCCAACTGAATAAGGCTGCTGGGATGGAGGCCGATTCCTCGTCTGGAGTCTTGATATGTACTTTCCTGAGGCACATCTGGTTTTATCAGAGAATTAGGCTGCACCTCTCAGTGGAGCTTCTGTGGTGACATCCGTTGCTGAAGGTGAAACAAAATCAAAAGTACTTCTGGAAAGAACAGAAAGGAGCTTTTGAGGTTTCCCCATCCCCAGTTTTCACCAGGACCTGGGGGATGCTTTCAGAAGTGGAGCATGATGGAGTGTTGGCTCCCAGAAGTCCACCTTCCTGTCTTGAGCAGAATATCAAAGCGAAGGCGGCCTTTCTGAGAGAGCTTCCTCCCATGCTGGGCCCTGCTGAAAGACCATTATTAACCCCACCAATTCATGTCCAAGTGGCATCAATCATTTGGGTCACACAATGCCTGACTGTAAATTATGACATTATCTCTGAGTAGGAAGGTGATAATAATAATAATCATTAAAAAAAAAAGAAAGAAAGAAAGAAAGAAAGAAAGAAAGAAAGAAAGCGCCTGGCGTGGCCCCGTCCGGCTGAGGACCTTCGCCGGATCTGTCATATTTGTTTTGAACATGAAAGGCTCGGCTGTTCCCTTGCAGGCCCATACATCACGAGGCCTGTCATGGGTTTCTGTAGGACTGGTTGACACAGCTCAGAACAGCAGCTGCTGGATGGCTTTGGGGAGCCTGACTCGAGAAACAGTTGCTGGGGTACAGGGACCACAAGCATTCTTCCAAAGACTGACATCCTGTTGTGCTGTCCTGCCACTGCCCTCAGTAAGTCACAACGAGGAGTAAACTGCTGTCACCGAGATGAAAGGCCCCCTTCCTCTGATCTCTCCACTACAAAATTACTTCAGTGCCACACTGTATTTTATGTCAATACCTATTTTATTTTTCAAAATTGAAAAAGATATAAGTACATTGTTCCCTGAATTCCTGATGCTCTGGGTAACCTAGCAACTGACTATGCCACATAGCATACAACAGAATATTATCATGCACTCCACTCAGCTAACAAGCAAGCAGCACAGATTTCCCTTGCAGATGATTTAGGCTAAATTAACGGTTAATAGTTGCTATTAATATTAAAAGTAATAATAACCTCCCTTTTTCATTTCTCAGAGCTAGATTTGTAGGGAAGAATGCTTGGCTCTAATTGTACATGTGGGAGAGGGTTTTTCACTGAGCCTACATCTTCCAAGCGATTTGCATGGGATTTAGGTAGCCAGCAGCATGCTGCAAAGTGATAATCAGATGAAACGGGTGAATACATTCAGGACACTTGGAAACCACGCAAAATTTTCAAGTTCAAAATGGACTCACGCTTTCCACCTCTGGGAAGATGCTGTCAATAAAGGGCTTGTGCACGGTGATCAGGCCATTTAGCCGAGCTGACATGGCCCCTCATCCTCAGAGGAGGCTGCCAGGAAGTCCTCTAGCAAACAGGTCTAGGACAAGAGGGAAGCGGGAACAAGCATCAGGGTCAGGGAGAAGTTCAGGGAGTTTTGACCTGAAAGAACATGGCGAGGTCATGGCACAGAGCAGGAATCTGCTGGAGAATGGCAGAGGTTACAGGGAAGGGAGGAAAAAGTGAAACAGAAGTTGGCTAGAACAAAGGAGGAGAAAAGGACGTGTCCAGGAGCAAAGAGGTAGAGCATCAGACACACAGAGCCTCACTAAACAGGAGGTGGGTGGGCTCTTTTTTGGTAATAGACCAGCAGTTCAAGTGTTGGAGGGTAGGTATCGAGCACCAGCTTTTTAAAAATTTAATTTATTTTTTAAATATTTTATTTATTTAACAGACAGAGATCACAAGTAGGCAGAGAGGCAGGCAGAGAGAGAGGAGGAAGCAGGCTCTAGAGAGCCCGATGCAGGGCTCGATTCCAGGACTCTGGGATCATGACCCGAGCGGAAGGCAGAGGCTTTAACCCACTGAGCCACCCAGGTGCCCCTTGAGCACCAGCTTTTATGTCCTCTTGCCCTTCACTTAGATTTCCTTTCTAGTTGACCCACCTATTTGTGTTTTGTGAAAATAAGCTACTTAGTTAAACATACAGACGCGCAAACACACACACACACACACACACGCACACACACATACACACCCGATTTTCATTAATGAAGCCTTGTGAATAATTCACTGTTCGCTTGCTCTTCTTTCCCTCCCTTGAAAAGCAATCAATTTAATTTGGTAGCTTCTTTCCTGAGCCACCGGAACTTTGAGAAGCTGTTGCAACTTTCTTAGAACTCAGACCTCAAAAAGAACCCTTGAAAAGTCCTGCTGTTTCTCTCCTTAACTAGTCACCTCAATCTGAAGAACTAAGGGCCTTTCATTTTCAGTACGTCCTGCTGCTTTTTAATAACCTACGAGTGAATTAGGCATTTTCGCCTTCAGGTTACAGCTGTTGCAAAGAATGTTTCCTTCCAATCATGAAGAAAATAGTTTAATACTTTCTGAGACTCTGAACAACCTGTGATATGAAAAAAAAAATGCCCAGTTTCTCATCTAAATTTAATTAACTTCATTTGCAGATACCGGTGTAAAAGCTGATTCTGAAAATACTGTTGTTTTTCCTTCATTAGAACAAAAATTTAAGAGCACGTTTTGCTTGCCAATAGGCCAAAGCAATTTTACTTATTTAAAAAGCATTTTGATATTGTAATCAAGGAACAGCCTTTCCTGTGTCTGGTTTCTAAGCGCTCACAGTTTGTGCCGATTAAGTAGCAAACCATTTGGTTGCACTCCTTGCCACCGGGGATCTGACAGGACACTAAATATCATTGCAGTGCAGCAAAGCATGGAGATGCTCCGAGGACAGCAGAGCTGAAAACACGAATACAATGTATAAGCTTCTGACTGGATGGGAGAAGGGCAATGAGAATTTGGCAATCAGCAACAGTCGGAATTGTGCCGTATTTGGACTTGCTCAGTTTTAAGAAAAGTATTTTAGAAAGCAGAGAACTGGTGTGGTGATTTTTTTCCATGCAACCACTGAAGGATCAGCCGCTTAAAGAAAAAAAAAAAGTCCTATTAATGTATTGGTGCCCAGACACTTGTAAAAGCCGGACCACCCACGGGGAATGTGTTCTTGTCAAAGCTGCAGTGGAGTGACCTGTGCATTGGAGGGTTTCTGTTGCTGAGGTGATGGGATGGAAGGCTGGCAGAGATGGCTGCCTTCTGAATTTCCAAGAACCCATCCGGGCACTGGCCCAGAAAGGGTACGTCCCTCAGTGCCTTAGAATCAGTCTGCTAATTGTTTCAGGTATGGAATTGTGCGGAGGGTGTGGCTTTAAGGATTGCTCCAAAAGCAGTTGACTTTTCCTAATTCTTTTTTTTTTTTTAAAGATTTTATTTATTTATTTGACAGACAGAGATCACAAGTAGGCAGACAGGCAGGCAGAGAGAGAGAGAGGAGGAAGCAGGCTCCCTGCGGAGCAGAGAGCCCGATGTGGGGCTCGATCCCAGGACCCTGGGATCATGACCCAAGCAGAAGGCAGAGGCTTTAACCTACTGAGCCACCCAGGTGCCCCAACTTTTCCCAATTCTAATACGGCCTCTGTTAAAGAGAGCATTGATATATAATGGAAAAATGTTAGGAGGTTAGCTGAGAAATCCTGGGATAGATGATGAAGACAACTGACTGAAATGTTCATGGTTTTGGTGTATTGTAGCTAGAGAGAGTCACTGTCAGTGAGGCGACTGTGGTCCTGTTTTCATCTAGAAATAGCTGTGAACAGATGGACATCGTTTTAAAAAAAGACGGTGGCTTAAAAATAGAATTTGAACTTTGTGAGTTTCATATAGTAAATTGCCAATATTACAAAAAATGCCAAATACTACCAAAAAAATCCTTCAAAGTTCTATCTAGACAGACCAAAATAGGATCCTCCTGGGCTCACGGCAGGGGTGCTCTTAGTTAGTGAACAGTAGCCCCCGTGCCCATGAGTGAGCGCACGTGTGCAGCTCAGGATGGGGTTGGTCCTGGCCCCAGACTAGTTATCTGCTGAGGCCTTGAGAAGACCTCTTTCAGTAAGGGCGAGGTGGGTGTCGTTAGCCCTCAGTGAATCCTAATGCTTTTCAAGGTTTGCTCCTGGTTCCTTCTTCCACAGCTCCCACCCAGTCCAGCTCAGCACTACCCTCAGACGGCTCATTAACATTACAGGGTTAGAGGAGTCACTTTTGGCCTTCTCAGCTGGGTGTCTGTACGTTAAACACAGACACTTGGAGTGGATATCATTTAACCCAAAGAAATATGATGTTGTGATGGCATTCTGGACATGCCCGTGTGGGAGGTTTATTCTGATGGGAGGAGACAAGCCCCATATCCCTCAAATTATTTCATGCCAGCAAACGGCCTACAAATGTAATTGCACTCTTTCTGTTGAGTGCCAAAGTCCTTCTAATACATTCGTTGTCCCCAAACTTTTTATCAGAACATTCAACTTAGTCAAAATCTACTGTTTTAGACCTAGAATTTGCCTGTTTACAGATGCTGCCTTCTTATATTTTCAGTTCAAGTGACTTGTTGAAAGAAGATAGCATTAGATTAGAGACCCTTTTTAGCACCTTGGGGAAGTCTTTTTATTTTTTTTAAGATTTATTTATTTATTTTAGAAGAGAGAGAGCACACATGGGTGAAGGTGGGGAGAGGACAAAGGGAGAAAGACTGAGTGTGGAGCCTGATCTCATGATCAGGACTGGGACTCGATCTCACGACCATGACATCATGACCTGAGCCGAAACCAAGAGTCAGACACTTAACTGATGGAGTCACCCAGGTGTCCCGGGAAACTCTAGATAAATACAATGATAGGCGATATATATGCGATGTCATTTTACTCTGATTAAAGCTGATATAATATGCTTAGATGAAGCATCAGAAGGTATTAGAGGGAAGTTCGATATACTGAACATACGATTAAAATAGTACAGTGTTTAAGCAATATTCTTGCTGTCAGCTATGATTATGGTGCACGTCAGACAACAACCAACAAACAGCCAAACACCACAACCGAACAAGTCCCTTCTGTGATTCCAAATTAGATACTATTATTAAGTGTGTTTAAAAAACAGGGTCCTGATTTTCCTTTACCATCTCACTTGTCCTTTCTCAATTTCTTCTCTCACCATCTGCCCCCTGTTGGAATCAGTCCTATGCATTCTGGCAAACCAGGAATGTCATTGGGACGTTCCTGCTCCCAAAGAAGCAGCTCCCGACTTTGGGGCTGCAGGATGCTGTGGTTGGCAGCCCTCCCAGCTGTCCTGAACATGGAGAACACGTGGTGGGCATTGATGATCTCCGTGCTTGCAGCTTCCTAACAAATAAACTTGGTTGTCTCTGAGCACTCCACACAGCACCTTTCTTATGGGACGTGGTGAGTGGTCTGTCCTAAAATCCAAGCAAGGCTATTTGCCTGGATTTTGTGTCATGTGTGAAATGTTAAGTCACAGGAAATCAAGACCGCATAGTCTTCATAGAGGAGATGATCTGGTAGACAAGAGTCCAGAGCACTGGGAGAGCGCATGTGAGCTAGGAGGACCTACTTACCAGGCCAGCTCTTAGGAGTCTAGGATGCCCAGCAAGGAGACCTGGATGTTTTCCCTTGTTCCTGAATAATTCAGTGCACTTCCTCAGGGCCCTGATTTCTTTTCAGACATGCAGTGTGCATCAAAAAAACCTTGCTGGAGATGGTTTAAAATTTCTTTCCCAATCAAGATAGTCATATTATTTCAAACCAGAAAAAGAAAAAAAGTGGAATAAGGAAGCTGGAAATTGTGTTTCACCTGGCTTCGCCTCAGCCCTTTGCATTGAAGTATTTAAGATGGATGTAGGAAAAAAAAAAAAGGAAAAAGTGAAAAGGCATTTTTGTTTTAAAAATAAAATACCCATCCCTGAATGGAAACGTGAACTATAGTCATAATCTTCCATGTGGTTTTTTTTTTTTTTAAGATTTTATTTATTTATTTGACAGACAGAGATCACAAGTAGGCAGACAGGCAGGCAGAGAGAGAGAGGAGGAAGCAGGCTCCTGCTGAGCAGAGAGCCCGATGTGGGGCTCGATCCCAGGACCCTGAGATCATGACCTGAGCTGAAGGCAGAGGCTTTAACCCACTGAGCCAACCAGGTGCCCCAAGTTTTTGAATAGTATTCGTAAAAATGCCAGCTATGGGGGTCAATGGCTGGTACCGGGAATTAATTAGTTCACACTTTCTAATGTTCGTAGTTTCTTTCATTCAAGGAGTACCACCCTGGCGTAAGCTAGAAATCCTCCCCCAAACCTGTACCCATACGTATACAAATAACACCTTTACCAGTGAAGTCCATTAGTTCCAGTCCAAACGGCAGACAACCTAGTTAGAGCTCAGTGGCCTGGTCTGCTCTGGTCATCTCCCTCACAGGGGCATTTGCTCAGCAGGAGGACAATGCAAGACGCCAACAGGGTTAATTGCAGCCACACGTAGGTTTTCTCTTTGGATGACAGGGCTCTGCCTTAAAATTGATCCACACACTGTCAAGGGACTAATTCTGGGCTTCCTTTCAGCCCCACCCTCATCCCGTGACAGACTGCTGCTACCTCCAGGCCCTCGGACACCCTCGCCTGGCTTTGCACGAAGTGTGGGAACAGGCGCGGAGCCGGGTCAGAGGGCACAGAGCCAATGTCGCTACATGCGTGTCTCCGCTTTTGTGCTGGTCCTGGCCTTGTCCTACTTTATGCAGATTCCACCTCTGCGAGATCCAGATTGTGCCATATGGGATTCCTGTGTATTACTAGCGAGGACACATGCCTGTGGGAACTATTCTAATGAAGGACCAACCCAGGCACTGCTGCCTGAACAGTTGCTTTTCCCAGGAGAATTTCCATAAGGGGGGGCTGAGGGGTGACGTCTGGGGGCAAAGACATTCTCAATGTCTGGGAAAAGAGTTGTGTGTCTGGTTCTTTACAGAGTGTGTGTATGGAGATGGGAAGTTTTAGTGTAGAATTTTCTGAAGCAAAAAAAAAAAATTACTTTGTTTCCTTTATATTTCTTTTCCCCTTATTTTTTCTCCTGTCTTCCCTTTGTTCTTTTATTACCATTATTTTGTGTGTGTGTGTGTGTTCACACACGCGTGCACGTGCACGCATGGTCTTTTGTATTTGCCTTATCACTTCTGATGTTTGTCTTCCATCTAATTATGCTTAATTTTAAAATGTCATGCTTGGGTTTTCTCTGTGATAGATTCTGTTGCTTATCTGTTGTTTCAAGTCACACGTCCTTTGCAGATTCTGCCTTCCTTTATCAACCCTCATATATTTTGAAGCTGTACTTCTTCCTCTCTTCCTCCTATGGGTTATAAGTTTGTACATCATCATCGATGCTCCTCCCTCTTTTTTCTAGACCCTGCTGTTTACAGCTGTTGTATAGTTCACTTATTTTTTGATGGAAGCATTCCTTTTACAGTTACTGAATAAAAATAAAAACAGAAGATGTTCTTTTTTTGCCTTTTTTCTCTGTTTTCTTCTCACTCTTCTTTACATCCTTGCCCCATTTTTAAAGCATTTCACCTTTTCACCCATCTTTCTAATCCCAAAAGAATTCTTGCTTTCTATTGTGTGGATGCCTTCATTTCTAAATCCCAATTTTTCTCTACCCCCCCTTCTTATATTCTCTCCTCTTTTTAGTTCAAGTGAAGATTTTATTGATCGCATATTTTATTTTGCTTTGTCTAAATAATTATTATCCTCTGTATAATGTAATTACTTTTCAGAGCTTGAGATTGAGTCTTACATAGTCAAAAAGAGTACATAATTTGAAGTCAGATGATCTGGGTAGAGACCTGACCTAATCTTTTGTCATAGGTTCATTCATGTCCCTTTTTCACTTACTCATTCGTTACTTACTGAATTTATTAAATATCTCTCAATGTCTAGTCTGTGCCACCATGGTCCTGGGTAAATACCTATTCACTGATGCCTATGATTAGCCTGGTCTCAGAATTCTTCATTCGAAATAACCCTCTTCTAGATCGATTGACTCATTTTGGGGGGAACTCAGACTTTCTTCAACAAGGACAATTATGTGCCATGACCATTTTTCCTATGACAACTTTTCAAGTTGTGAATAGAAAAAAATATTGAGAGCTGAGACCTACAAGGTTTCCTCTGGCTTACATTTTACAACTCCAATTGAATGGCTCAGTGTCTGTTTTCAGATAACCTTGGTCTTTCATAAAGACATATCCCTGGCGTTAGTTTCACTTGTATTTATAGCTGGAGGTGAATTGATAAGTAGGGCTTCTCTTTCCTTTGGATGTGATGTTTTAACAGGTGCTCAGGAACTGCTTGGCTTCTTATACTGGTACTCCACAGTTAGACATGCATTCCTTTAGCTTATGAAATACTTTTACGTTATGTTTAAATATAAATAATCCTGGGATGATAATATATCTAGTCATTAAGCCCTCATAAGATCTTTCCCCCTAAAAGATACATTTTGGTAGCCAGAGGAAGCCCACCTTAGGGGGAAAACTAGAAATTATAGGGTAGTTTTGTAGTACTAAAGATACAAGAAATGTGTGTTTTGCTTATTATCAACCCTACTACAAAAGTAACTCTTTGCCATAGAGTGAAACTTATCATCATCCTTCATTGTCACAGTGTTTAAAGGTCTTGTTGAATCACGCTAGTTTTTGATAGGGCTTCCTTTGACTTTCAGAAATATCCCAACTTGATGAAATATATAGTCATCCTATTTCTAAGTAACATGGTAGGGCAGAGGAGATAAAAAAGAAAAATTTAAGAAAGGCATTCTTTTTATTGCTTTAAAAATTTTTTATTATTTTCTTTGTACTTTATTTTATTGCTTTATTTATTTGCTTTTTGTGCATTTATTGCCATAGTTTTTCATTTTTTTTCAATTGGTATCTTTGATTCTTTATTCGTTGTCATTACTGCTTGGTGTAACTTTGGGCACCTTTTCTTATTCTGACCTAAGAACAGACATATTCCTCTAATTCTCTGATCTGATGTCCTGTAAGGGCTGATACATGACCTTCTCTTATATATATTAGAACTGACTTGAGTGAAACTTTTATTCTATAAGAATAAAGAATAAAATGTTTATTCATGGTATAAAATAAAGACTAGGAGATTAAGGGTTTAATTTTGGCATTGGCCATTTATAGACTGTATGATTCTAGACAAGTTAGGTAGTCTTCCTGAGCCTCAATTTCATCTTCTATAAAGTGGGGATAATACTGTTTATCCTACCAGGGATATTGTGAGAATTAAATGAGATCATGTACACAAAAGTTGCCACAGAGAAGCAGAACAAAAATATATGACCCCCTTTTCTTGTATGTATGGAATTATTTACAATAGTTTATTCTTGGGGCACCTGGATGTCTCAGTTGGTTGTATGTCTGCCTTTGGCTTAGGTCATGATCCCAGGATCCTGAGACAGAGCCCCAAGCCGAGAAGCCTTGGGCTCCCTGCTTGAGTGGAGAGTCTGCTTCTCTCTCTCCCTCTGCTCCTCTTCCCACTTTGTGCTCTTTCTTTCTCAAATAAATAAATAAAATCTAAAAAAAATTAGGTTATTTTTTAAAGACACAATCTCTAAAGAGTGACATAATTATATTTCATTTTTTAGTGCAGATATCCAGGTTCTTTCAGGAATTAACTTCCTGGTGCTGACTTACTTCTGATTCTTGTTTTCCATTGATCCAGATGTCACTCTGAGATATTCAGAAGACATGGAGGCATTCTTTCAAGTTCTATCAGGAAGCGGTATTACTGAAAGTCAGTTTTTGGCCAAAAACACAGATTCCCCCAGATTTTTAAGGAAATGGTGATAAACATAGAACAACCATCTTTTCAATTATATTAAAAAAAAAAAAAGAAAAAAGAAAAAAAAAAAGACTTGAATTTCAAACAACTCTCTAGGATCTCTGGAAGTGCCCTATGAGGTTCCTGTAGCTTCTGGTTTGCAATGCTCAGTGGTAGATTTTCAAACTAACAACAAGTAATCCCTTTGTTATCTCTCCCATTACCATGGTTTCACATCTCTCCATCTTCCATCACAGCTTTTGGAGAGAAAAAGACCAAACTTTTTTTGAGTTTCCTCCTTTAAAAAATCCACTAAAATGTAATATGGAGAATATTTTTAAATTTTTACTTGCACTGAAAACCATGTCAATGTGATTATGTAATTTAGATTGATTTTAGTTTAAAAAAATTAGGAAAAAAATTCTCACCTGAGTTGAATTTTGCTTCCTTTTGTTGTTTACTCAAAATGTTGTTGAAGGCATTATCATATTAGAGTATGATGATTTTTTTTAAAAAAAGTTGCATTTAGGCTAACTCTAGAGTCATACCAGAAGTTTACAGGAATGCCACGATTCAACCTAGATTGGGCGACATGTGAAGAAGATTTGGGCAGGGCCCCATCCTGTTTCTTGACCGTAGAAAAAATTTATAGTGTAGGGATGGGATTGCTTCTTTCTACATCACCTACGTAGCTACATCACTGAAATACTTAAAAAGGTAGTCGGCATGCAACAGGATATTTCTTTGGCTGGTCTGATGTTGGTTATTGGGCTAGATCGTGTAGTTGCAATTTAGTTGAAAGCCAGAATGAAGTAATTTATTTTATCCAAGGAGTTTGCACGAAGGGGTACAGACACTTTTAACAGATTTCTTATATACATCAGGCTGTACCAGTACTTGTACCGTAAAGATGATATTTGTGTTCATCCTTTCAAAAGAGGATTCTAAGCCCTGATTTTCCATTGCCGAAGGTGAAAAGCTACTACAGAGACTCAACTCAGAGAGCCACTAATCCGCATAAAGGCCAGCAAGCGAAGAAGAGAGGTTAAGGTCATTGACTAGAAGCTATACTGTTCTTTACTGATAGATGGGATGTTGGCTAAAGAAAGTTCTTTCATTTTCAGAACTACTCTGCCAAGGGAGAAAGCATGAACTTGCTACTAGAAAAAATAACCTTGTTTGAAATACAACTAAGCTATTTTTTGGAGTAGTCCTAAAAGAACGAAGCATGCTTCGTGTAAAGGAAATAATGTCCTTATATGTCCAACTTTTCCGTAGTCGTTTTCTTTGTCATCTCAGTTTCGTTGAGTTACCACGTGTGCACTCACATGCCATGTGTGAGTGGGTAAGAGATACTTCTCTATTCAGAAGAATAGGTCAGCTTTACTGGCTGATTCTGCGGTAGCTTATGTGTTAGTATATCCGCTTCTGAACTTTCCCATATAGGAAGACTCGAATCATTTGACCAAGGTGAAACCTTAAAAACACTTTTATTCTTCAAACAGAAATGGAACTCTTCTACTGTTTCCACTTCTAATGTGTAAGGAAGATGAGAGCCTTCTTGAATAGCGGCTTTTGTCAATCACATGTTTGGAGGGGCTTAAGGACCCACTGAGATGTCACACTTCTAGGAACACATTTTACACAAAGTGTGACTTACAGTTCCCCAGTGTTTGTTCTCTAGACTGCATTAGAAAATGAGGTAGGCCATGGTAGGGTACAGAATGTAGGTAAGAGATAACCTCAAAACATTTACTTAACAAGGCCTTGGCTGGGTACTGAACACAGATATTTTTTTAAATCCTCAAATGCTGTCTTTCATTATCAAAGACATTAAAATATGATGGATACCTCTGACACGTACTATTATTGTAATGGCATTATACATTACTGAGCCCCTTCTAGCCTAGTGTAGTTTACCTTAGTGCAGATATTCTGTATTGCTTTTGATAGTGATTCCTGATGTACCCAATTCCCTGACCAATAAGACAAGTAAGTTAGTTATTTGTGAATTTAAGTCACGTTAATACCTTCAGATATGGGATACAAGAATTTATGAGTCAAGTTGCATTTCAAATATAGTTGTATAACAAATTACCACAAACCAAGTAGCTTAAGATAACATCTGTTTTTAAACCAGCGGTTAGAACAGTTACCTAACAGTTGTGTAGTCTGTCACTTCTTCAGAAGTCTGTCGCAGCAAGACTGGGTTTTTTGCTCAGGGTCTCAAAAGTCTCAGATTGAGGGTTTTGTATGCTGCCTTCTTCCAAGCTCATATGGTTGTGGCAGAATTCAATTCCTGTGGTTATGGGACTGAAGGTGATATTTCCTTGCTGGTTAACAGCTGGAGGCTGCTTTCAGATTCCTCGAGTCCTCCACATTCTTTGCCACGTGGTTCCCTCTGTCCTCAATGAAGAATCTGTGTTGTGTCAGATTCCTCTCACATTTGAATCTCTCTCTCTCCCTCTCTCTCTTTAAATGAAAAGCTCTATCCCTTTTTAAGAGCTCACCTAATTGGGTCAGCTCCACTCAGGTTGGTATTTTCTAGAGTCCGCTGATTTGGGAATTAATTGTATCTGCAGAAGCCCTTCAGAGTACAGTAGTTCTCCTCCCTCATGGGTGGTTTTGCTTTTTAGGTTTAGCTTTTTGTGGTTAACTGTGGTGGGGAAGAAGATCATCCTTCTGACAAATCATCAGATGGTCAGTAGTAGGCTAACTCTACTTCCCAATGCCTACGTCATTCCCCCTCACTCCTTCTCCACGTAGGCATTTTATCATCTCCCATCATCACAAGAAGTGTGACTGCAGCACAATAAGGTGTATTATAAGCGGCCTTTGGGTGGCTTGGTCAGTGAAGGGTCCAACTCTTGGTTTCAGCTCAAGTTGTGATCTCCTGGGTCGTGGGATTGAGCCCCAGTTGGGTTCCTTGCTTAGTGGGGAGTCAGCTTGGAGATTCTCTCCCTTAGCCCCTGCCCCCACTTCCTCTATCTCTCTAAAATAAATAAATAAATCTTTTTAAAAAAAATATTTTGAGAGACCACATTTATGTAAGTTTCATTACAGTGTATTGTTATAATTATTGTACAGATAATTCTTGAATCATGATGTTTGACCTAGTGATTTTTCAACTGTACATCAGTGTGGAAACGATACCCTTTCAGTGGAAACTGAACTTCGAACTTTGTATTACGATCTTTTCCCAGGCCAGTGATCTGCAGTGCAGTACTGTTGTGTGATGCTGGGCAGCAGCAACGAGCCACAGCTTCCAATCAGCTACATCAGCTGGAGTGTAGACAACCCGTACAGTTACAACCATTCTGTACCCATACAACCATACTGTGCTTGCATTAGAGTATTCAATAAATTACATGAGCTATTCAGTACTTTATTATCAAATAGGCTTTCTGTAGATGATTTTGCCCTGTGGTAGGCTAACACAAGTATTCTGAGCACATTTAAGGTAGGCTAGGCTAAGCTATGATGTTAGGTAGGTTAGGCGCATTAAATGCATTTTTAACTTAATTTTCAACTTATGATGGTATACTGAAATGTAACCCCATCATAACTCAGGGAAGATCTGTATTTTGTTATTAGTTAGTTAGGTTCTGAGTTGGATTAATTTAACTACATTATTTTATTATTTAACTATATATTATTTTAACCACAGAAAGAGTCCAGTAATAACTGGGAGGAACTAGAGGAACTTGGCCTCTACCTTGATGACCAACATCAAAGAACTTTATGTTACTTTATTTAATCTTATGTAGTCCAAAAGAATCATGCCAGTTTGGTTCAGTACTTTGATTGCTATAGATATAAAAATAAATATAAATATATAAACTTTATGTCCTTGTAGGGGACACAAGGACAGTGATCTGCTTAAATCAAGCAACATTAAGTACTTGCTATGTTTTAGGCACAGTCCTGGATGATGGAGATAGAAATGGGGTACTGTATCTCAAGTAAATTTCTTTCTTTTTTTTTTATTATGTTACATTAGTCACCATTCAGTACATCATTAGTTTTTTTTTTAAATTTTATTTTTTATAAACATATAATATATTTTTTTCCCCAGGGGTACAGGTCTGTGAATCGCCAGGTTTACACATTTCACAGCACTCGCCATAGCACATACCCTCCCCAATGTCCATAATAACCCCACCCCCCCTCCCAACACCCTCCCCCCAGCAACCCTCAGTTTGGTTTGTGAGATTGAGTCACTTATGGTTTTATCTCCCTCCCAATCCCATCTTGCTTCATTTACTCTTCTCCTACCCCCTTAACCTCCATGTTGCATCTCCTCTCCCTCATATCAGGGAGATCATATGATAGTTGTCTTTCTCCGATTGACTTATTTCGCTAAGCATGATACCCTCTAGTTCCATCCACGTCGTCGCAAATGGCAAGATTTCATTTCTTTTGATGGCTGCATAGTATTCCATTGTGTATATATACCACATCTTCTTTATCCATTCGTCTGTTGATGGACATCTAGGTTCTTTCCATAGTTTGGCTATTGTAGACATTGCTGCTATAAACATTAGGGTGCATGTGCCCCTTCGGATCACTACGTTTGTATCCTTAGGGTAAATACCCAGCAGTGCAATTGCTGGGTCATAGGGTAGTTCTATTTTCAACATTTTGAGGAACCTCCATGCTGTTTTCCAGAGTGGTTGCACCAGCTTGCATTCCCACCAACAGTGTAGGAGGGTTCCCCTTTCTCCGCATCCTCGCCAGCATCTGTCATTTCCGGACTTGTTAATTTTAGCCATTCTGACTGGTGTGAGGTGGTATCTCATTGTGGTTTTGATTTGTATTTCCCTGATGCCGAGTGATATGGAGCACTTTTTCATGTGTCTGTAGGCCATCTGGTTGTCTTCTTTGCAGAAATATCTGTTCATGTCTTCTGCCCATTTCTTGATTGGATTATTTGTTCTTTGGGTGTTGAGTTTGCTAAGTTCTTTATAGATTCTGGACACTAGCTCTTTATCTGATATGCCGTTTGCAAATATCTTCTCGCATTCTGTCAGTCGTCTTTTGGTTTTGTTCACTGTTTCCTTTGCTGTGCAAAAGCTTTTGATCTTGATAAAATCCCAATAGTTCATTTTTGCCCTTGCTTCCCTTGCCTTTGGCGATGTTCCTAGGAAGATGTTGCTGCGGCTGAGGTCAAAGAGGTTGCTGCCTGTGTTCTCCTCAAGGATTTTGATGGATTCCTTTCTCACATTGAGGTCCTTCATCCATTTTGAGTCTATTTTCGTGTGTGGTGTAAGGAAATGATCCAATTTCATTTTTCTGCATGTGGCTATCCAATTTTCCCAACACCATTTATTGAAGAGGCTGTCTTTTTTCCATTGGACATTCTTTCCTGCTTTGTGGAAGATTAGTTGACCATAGAGTTGAGGGTCTATTTCTGGGCTCTCTATTCTGTTCCATTGATCTATGTGTCTGTTTTTGTGCCAGTACCATGCTGTCTTGATGATGACAGCTTTGTAGTAGAGCTTGAAGTCCGGAATTGTGATGCCACCAACTTTGGCTTTCTTTTTCAATATTCCTTTGGCTATTCGAGGTCTTTTCTGGTTCCATATAAATTTTAGGATTATTTGTTCAATTTCTTTGAAAAAAATGGATGGTACTTTGATAGGAATTGCATTAAATGTGTAGATTGCTTTAGGTAGCATAGACATTTTCACAATATTTATTCTTCCAATCCAGGAGCATGGAATATTTTTCCATTTCTTTGTGTCTTCCTCAATTTCTTTCATGAGTACTTTATAGTTTTCTGTGTATAGATTCTTAGTCTCTTTGGTTAGGTTTATTCCTAGGTATCTTATAGTTTTGGGTGCAATTGTAAATGGGATGGACTCCTTAATTTCTCTTTCTTCTGTCTTGTTGTTGGTGTAGAGAAATGCAACTGATTTCTGTGCATTGATTTTATATCCTGACACTTTACTGAATTCCTGTACCAGATCTAGCAGTTTTGGAGTGGAGTCTTTTGGGTTTTCCACATATAGTATCATATCATCTGCGAAGAGTGAGAGTTTGACTTCTTCTTTGCCGATTTGGATGCCTTTAATTTCTTTTTGTTGTCTGATTGCTGAGGCTAGGACTTCTAGTACTATGTTGAATAGCAGTGGTGATAACGGACATCCCTGCCGTGTTCCTGACCTTAGTGGAAAAGCTTTCAGTTTTTCTCCATTGAGAATGATATTTGCGATGGGTTTTTCATAGATGGCTTTGATAATATTGAGGTATGTGCCCTCTATCCCTACACTTTGAAGAGTTTTGATCAGGAAGGGATGCTGTACTTTGTCAAATGCTTTTTCAGCATCTATGGAGAGTATCATATGGTTCTTGTTCTTTCTTTTATTAATGTGTTGTATCACATTGATTGATTTGCGGATGTTGAACCAACCTTGCAGCCCTTGAATAAATCCCACTTGGTTGTGGTGAATAATCCTTTTAATGTACTGTTGAATCCTATTGGCTAGTATTTTGGTGAGAATTTTTGCATCTGTGTTCATCAAGGATATTGGTCTATAGTTCTCTTTTTTGATGGGATCCTTGTCTGGTTTTGGGATCAAGGTGATGCTGGCCTCATAAAAGGAGTTTGGAAGTTTTCCTTCCATTTCTATTTTTTGGAACAGTTTCAGGAGAATAGGAATTAGTTCTTCCTTAAATGTTTGGTAGAATTCCCCCGGGAAGCCATCTGGCCCTGGGCTTTTGTTTGTTTGGAGATTTTTGATGACTGTTTCAATCTCCTTACTGGTTATGGGTCTGTTCAGGCTTTCTATTTCTTCCTGGTTCAGTTGTGGTAGTTTATATGTCTCTAAGAATGCATCCATTTCTTCCAGATTGTCAAATTTGTTGGCATAGAGTTGCTCATAATATGTCCTTATGATTGTCTGTATTTCTTTGGTGTTCGTTGTGATCTCTCCTCTTTCATTCATGATTTTATTTATTTGGGTCCTTTCTCTTTTCTTTTTGATAAGTCTGGCCAGGGGTTTATCAATCTTATTAATTCTTTCAAAGAACCAGCTCCTAGTTTCGTTGATTTGTTCTATTGTTTTTTTGGTTTCTATTTCATTGATTTCTGCTCTGATCTTTATGATTTCTCTTCTCCTGCTGGGTTTAGGGTTTCTTTCTTGTTCTTTCTCCAGCTCCTTTAGGTCTAGGGTTAGGTTGTGGACCTGAGACCTTTCTTGTTTCTTGAGGAAGGCTTGTACCGCTATATATTTTCCTCTCAGGACTGCCTTTGTTGTGTCCCACAGATTTTGAACTGTTGTATTTTCATTATCATTTGATTCCATGAATTTTTTCAATTCTTCTTTAATTTCCTGGTTGACCCATTCATTCTTTAGAAGGATGCTGTTTAGTCTCCATGTATTTGGGTTCTTTCCAAATTTCCTCTTGTGACTGAGTTCTAGCTTCAGAGCATTGTGGTCTGAAAATATGCAGGGAATGATCCCAATCTTTTGATACCGGTTGAGACCTGATTTAGGACCGAGGATGTGATCTATTCTGGAGAATGTTCCATGGGCACTAGAGAAGAATGTGTATTCTGTTGCTTTGGGATGAAATGTTCTGAATATATCTGTGATGTCCATCTGGTCCAGTGTGTCATTTAAGGCCTTTATTTCCTTGTTGATCTTTTGCTTGGATGATCTGTCCATTTCAGTGAGGGGAGTGTTAAAGTCCCCTACTATGATTGTATTATTGTTGATGTGTTTCTTTGATTTTGTTATTAATTGGTTTATATAGTTGGCTGCTCCCACGTTAGGGGCATAGATATTTACAATTGTTAGATCTTCTTGTTGGACAGATCCTTTGAGTATGATATAGTGTCCTTCCTCATCTCTTATTATAGTCTTTGGCTTAAAATCTAATTGATCTAATATAAGGATTGCCACTCCTGCTTTCTTCTGATGTCCATTAGCATGGTAAATTCTTTTCCACCCCCTCACTTTAAATCTGAAGGTGTCTTTGGGTTTAAAATGAGTTTCTTGTAGGCAACATATAGATGGGTTTTGTTTTTTTATCCATTCTGATACCCTGTGTCTTTTGATTGGGGCATTTAGCCCATTAACATTCAGGGTAATTATTGAGAGATATGAATTTAGTGCCATTGTATTGCCTGTAAGGTGACTGTTACTGTATATTGTTTCTGTTCCTTTCTGATCTACTACTTTTAGGGCCTCTCTTTGCTTAGAGGACCCCTTTCAATATTTCCTGTAGAGCTGGCTTGGTGTTTGCAAATTCTTTCAGTTTTTGTTTGTCCTGGAAGCTTTTAATCTCTCCTTCTATTTTCAATGATAGCCTAGCTGGATATAGTATTCTTGGCTGCATGTTTTTCTCGTTTAGTACTCTGAATATATCATGCCAGCTCTTTCTGGCCTGCCAGGTCTCTGTGGATAAGTCTGCTGCCAATCTAATATTTTTACCATTGTATGTTATAGACTTCTTTTCCCGGGCTGCTTTCAGGATTTTCTCTTTGTCACTAAGACTTGTAAATTTGACTATTAGGTGACGGGGTGTGGACCTATTCTTATTGATTTTGAGGGGGGGTTCTCTGAACCTCCTGGATTTTGATGCTTGTTTCCTTTGCCATATTGGGGAAATTCTCTCCAATAATTCTCTCCAATATACCTTCTGCTCCCCTCTCTCTTTCTTCTTCTTCTGGAATCCCAATTATTCTAATGTTGTTTCATCTTATGGTGTCACTTATCTCTCGAATTCTCCCCTCATGGTCCAGTAGCTGTTTGTCCCTCTTTTGCTCAGCTTCTTTATTCTCTGTCATTTGGTCTTCTATATCGCTAATTCTTTCTTCTGCCTCATTTATCCTAGCAGTGAGAGCCTCCATTTTTGATTGCACCTCATTAATAGCTTTTTTTATTTCAACTTGATTAGATTTTAGTTCTTTTATTTCTCCAGAAAGGGCTTTTATATCTCCCGAAAGGGTTTCTCTAATATCTTCCATGCCTTTTTGGAGCCCGGCTAGAACATTGAGAATCGTCATTCTGAACTCTAGATCTGACATATTACCAATGTCTGTATTGATTAGGTCCCTAGCCTTTGGTACTGCCTCTTGTTCTTTTTTTTGTGGTGAATTTTTCCGCCTTGTCATTTTGTCCAGGTAAGAGTATATGAAGGAACAAGTAAAATACTAAAAGGGTGGCAACAACCCTAGGAAAATATGCTTTAGCCAAATCAGAAGAGATCCCAAATTGTGAGGGGGGGTGAAAGGGGATATAAAGAGGTTCAGAAAGAAAAAAAAAAAAGAAAAAAGAAACAAAAAAAGAAAACCAATAATGAAAAAATATAAAAAGGAAATACATACATATATATATATATATATATATATATATATTAGATAAACTAGTTAAAAAATGTTAAAAAAGAAAAGGGTAAAAGTTAAAAAAATTTAGCAGAAGAAGAGAAAGAAAAATTGAAAAAGAAAAAAAAATTTAACTGCAAGGCTAAAGAATCATGGGGAGAAAGCCATGAGTTCCGTGCTTTGCTTTCTCCTCCTCTGGAATTCCGCTGCTCTCCTTGGTATTGAAACTGCACTCCTTGGTAGGTGAACTTGGTCCTGGCTGGGTTTCTTGTTGATCTTCTGGGGGAGGGGCCTGTTGTAGTGATTCTCAAGTGTCTTTGCCCCAGGCGGAGTTGCACCGCCCTTACCAGGGGCCGGGCTGAGTAATCCGCTCGGTTCACTTTCGGGAGCTTTTGTTCCCTGAGCGCTTTCCGTAGAGTTCCAGAGTATGGGAATGAAGATGGCGGCCTCCCAGTCTCTAGCCTGGAGGAGCCGAGAGTCTGGGGCCCCACTCCTTAGTGCGCTCCCAGAGAACCGCGCCCAATTGCTCCCGTCACCCTGGCCTCCGGCCGCGCTCCGAGCTGACCGAGCCTGCGACCGGTTCAAGGTAAACCCGAGCTTAGAGCTCACTCCTCAGCTCTGTCTCTGTAGCCGGCTTCCCCTTTCTAATACCTGTAAGCTCTGCGACACTCAGACACCCCCGATCCTTCTGTGACCCTGCGGGACCTGAGGCCACGCTGACCCCGTGTGGGCTTCACCCCGGTTAAGCCTGTGGAGCGATGTCCCTCAGCGGAACAGACTTTTAAAAGTCCTGATTTTGTGCTCCGTTGCTCCTCCGCTTGCCGGGAGCCGGCCCCTCCCCCTGCGGTCTATCTTCCCGTCGCTTTGGATTCACTTCTCCGCCAGTCCTACCTTTCAGAAAGTGGTTGATTTTCTGTTTCTAGAATTGCTGTTCTTCTTCTCTTCGATCTCCCGTTGGATTTGTAGGTGTTTGCAATCTTTAGATAAGCTATCTAGCTGATCTCCCGCTACCTGATGTAGTCTCAGCCTGCTACTTCTCCGCCATCTTGACTCCTCTCCACGTCATTAGTTTTTGATGTAGTGTTCCATGATTCATTGTTTGCATATAATTCAAGTAAATTTCTTTTTTTTTAAATATTTTATTTATTTATTTGACAGACAGGTATCACAAGTAGGTAGAGAGGCAGGCAGAGAGAGAGGAAGGGAAGCAGGCTCCCTGTTGAGCAGAGAGCCCAATGCAGGGCTCTATCCCAGGACTCTGGGATCATGACCCTAGCCGAAGGCAGAGGCTTTAACCCACTGAGCCACCCAGGCACCCCTGAAATTACTGATATTATTTTATGAGAACTGAACAAATTAGCTAAAAATGTAGCTACCTGTCTTTTTCACCACACATATAAAAATCAATTCCAGATGATAAAAAATAAAAGGGTTAACAATGAGAACTTTCAGTTATATGAGAATATAAGGTACATATTTGTATTATTTGGGGGCAAGGAAAATTGTCTTAGGCATGATCCTTAAGCGGATGCCAACACAGAAAATGATAAACTCCATAGCCAACTCTTCTGCAGATCAGAAAACATCTTAAATAAAAGGGTAAGTTATGAAATAAAAAATATTTCCACATATGACAGCAGAAAGTTAATACCACTGCTGCATAATGAACTTTTACAAATCAGTAAGAAGAATGATTCAGGAAGACAAAAAGCAAAAAGAGTAAGAAATTCAAAATGAAGAAATACGAATGACCTCCCTCCAAAGAAAAAAATAATGCCCAAAGTCACTAATAAGTCAAAGAAATTAAAACTACAACAAAGAGATGTAATTTCCACCTAAAAAAACTGGCAAAAAAGTTTGCATATTAAGTGTTGGAGAAAATGTGGGTAAATGGGCATGCTGGCCTTTGGGATGCTAATCAATCTGCAGAAAAATCCTGAAAGTATTTGTAGTCTCTTACCCAGAATTCAGTTTTTATTAATATACTTTTCAAGATAGCTACGAATAAATACAAAGATTTAACCACAATATTTGTTACAGTATTACTTATGAAAATTAGATCTAGTCTAAATGTCCAATAATATGTCATGGTAACTTTATAATATAGACTATTATAAAAATTTTGAATTATTTTATTTTTTGCTTTTTTTTAAGTAAGCTCTATGCCCTGTGTGGAGCCCAATGAGGGGCTTGAACTCACAACCCTGAGATTAAGACCTGAGCTAAGATCAAGAGATGGGTGCTTACCTGACTAAGCCACCCAGGCACCCCTTGAATTATTTTATAAAGGAATATTTTATTCCCTAATGGGTATTATTATACATGTGATTTTTAAAAAATCCTTTCCTCATTATATATAGTTACTTCCCCCATATATATATATATATATTAATTTGGGGAACATATGGATATGAAATTGTTTACATTTTTATGCAATAATTTGTGTGTGTGTGTGTATATGTATGTATGTGTATGTATATATATATATATATATATATATATATATATATAAAACAGTTTCATATCTATATGTCCCAAAAGTTAACAGTTTAATTGTATCTGAATTTTGGGATTATAGGTAATCTAAATTTTATTTTAGTTGGTTTTATTTTCTAGATTTTTCTATGATAAACGTGTTATTTTTAATGATCTAATCCCACCTTGTTATTGATAATTTTATTACCCAAAGTAAGCTGGCAGTGGAACATAGTGCAAGGAGCTCAGAGTTTGGAATGTGGTTGACCTGTGTCACAGGTCACTATTTAGCCTGTGGAATGATTGTCCAGCATCAGGTGCTTGCCCTAATCCAATCAGCTCTGGCAGAGGAAGTGGTGACATATGACAATATGTTAAAAATCTGGCTGCCTAAGGACTAGTCATCAGTACAGATTGTGAGAAGTATAATAGTCTTGGGGATATGGCACACTGAACAATAAACTATAATACAACAGGAAGTGGTAAGCTTTTAGATTAAATAAAATGCTATGGACTCATGGAGGGGGCCTAGAAGACTCCTCTGAGAAAGTATCACTGAAAAGGTGACTTTCAAATGATCTTTCGAGGAGGAGGGGACTTGGTTTCAATTGGTTCCCTGAATTTAGCTGGATATCTACCAAGCCAGTCTAGTCTGAATATCCATGAAATCAGGCTGACATATAAGATTATACGTCTGGATCTCTATGTGGGCAGAGGATCTTCAGTCAAGAGGTACAAAGGATGGAGTTGTGATTGCACGGGCAGATATTGGAGGATAAACAGAAGGGGGGAGGGGCCCACCAGAAGCTACCCACTGGAAAGTAATACAATACCCCAGGGCAAAGGTGTCCTGCACCTGGGGACCAGTGATAGCTTGCAGAGCAGTGGTAGGGGGACGGGAAGTGTCCAATAACAGTGCTCAAACAGAATCCAGGAGCTTAAGGGGCAAACACTGGCAACTGCAGCTGCTTGTGCAGACCTGGAGGGCTGGCCCTCACTGCCACTGCTGTAGCTGCCACTGGCACCCACGCCCAGACTAGGATGGCTGGTAGTTTTTGGTGGCAGGGGGTGCAGAGACAAGCAGAGGCCAGGTTGACCCCTGAGAGGATCCCTGGGGGTATGCAGTGCTTTTGGGAGGCTGTGGTTTTCAACGGCGCTTACAGAGGAAGAAACTGTGTTCTGGAGGGTTCAGAGAGGAGCAGACTGTGGCTTCTGTCTTTGGGGTGGAGGTGGGGTGGGGGTCTAGACATTTTCCTTTATCCTGACCCTCCAAAAAGGTGTGAAAAGCTGCCAGAGAACCAAAGCCACCAGAGAACCAAAGCCCAGAAAACTGGTTTCCACAGAGCCCAGCCTGTTGATAGGGGGCAGGGAAACTCCACCCAAGCAGCGGTGCCTGAAAAACAACACAGCAGGCCCCTCCCCCTGAAGACAAGCTGGAAGAAAAAGAGGATGACAACCTGAGGGGCCCCATAAAACTGTAAAAGCCTAACACCAGGGGAAAATAGTATATTGAACTCTTGGTGTTGCCTCACAGCCTGTGTATTTCCTAGATACAACTTGTTTATTCTTTCTTATGTTTTCTCTCTCTCTCTCTCTTTTTTTTTTTTACCTACTTCGCATTTCAACTAGATGCTTAATACAACATATTCCATAGTAACTTTTTCACTTATGCTGTTTCATACATATACTTTTTCTTTTATATAGATAGATAAATATAGATATAAGCTTCAATGTAGTTCTATATATATATATATATATATATATATATATATATATATATATACCAGTTTTAATTTCCCTATAACTCTGGGAGGTAGTGTTCTCTAACAAAGAGAACAAAATACACACCCAGGAAGAACTGAAACACCCTGCCTTGCCCATATTAAGATTATAGACCCCCCATCACCCCCCCCTTTTATTAACTTTATAAATCTTATTCTTGGGTTTCCTTTTGGCTGGGTTTTCTTGGTAATGGCTTCTGATCACTCTGAACTTTCCCAAGGTGTGCCTTGCCTGGATTGTGTTTGATATTTTTGACTCTGTACATCTCCTTAACCACCCCTCCCCAGAATGACTAGGAGGAAGAACTCCCAATGAAGAAAAGAACTAGAGACAAGGGCTTCTCCCTAACAGATATGGATATAAGCAAGATGTCAGAAAGAGACTTCAGGGTAACTATTATGAAGACATTATCTAGGCTGGAGAAAACCATTAACGGCAATGTAGAGTCTCAAAGGGCAGAAATGAGAGCTAATCAGGCTGAACTTAAAAATGCTATAAATGAGATGTAGTCAAAACTAGATACTCTAACAGCTAGGGTGAATGAGGTAGAAGAATGACTTAGTGATACAGAAGACAAACTGATAGAAAGGAAGGAACAGGACGAAGCCTGGAACAAACACCTTAAAATCCATGAAAACAGAATTAGAGAAATAAATGACACCATGAAATGTTCCAATGTCAGAATTATTGGGATCCCTAAGGGAGTGAAACAAGTATTCATTGTCCTAGAGGCAGAGAGGACCCCTCCCAAGATCAAAGAGAACAGACCAATACCCCAGCATGTAATAGTCAAACTCGCAAATCTTAGAACCAAGGAAACCATCTTAAGGGCAGTTAGGGGTAAGAGATTCCTTATGTACAGAGGGAGGAACATCAGAATAATATCAGACCTGTCCATAGAGACCTGGCAAGCCAGAAAGGGCTTGCAAGACATATTCAGGGTACTAAATGAGAAGAACATGCAGCCAAGAATACTTTATCCAGCAAGGCTGTCATTCAGAACAGATGGAGAGAGAAGAACCTTCTGGGACCCGCAGACACTGAAAGAATATGAGACCACTAAGCCGGCCCTGGAAGAAATATTAAGAGGGTGGTTCTATAAAAGGAGAAAGACCCCAGGAATTATATAGGACAGAAATTTACAGAGACAATCTATAGAAATAAGGACTTCATAGGCAACATGATGACAATAAATTCATATCTTTCAATAATCACTCTCAACAAGACTGGCCTAAATGCTCCCATGAAATGGCATTGGGTTGCATGTTGGATAAAAAGACAGAACCCATCCATACACTGTCTACAAGAGACTCAGTGTGAACCTAAAGATACATCCAGGCTGAAAGTGAAGGGATGGAGAACCATCTTTCATCCCAACAGACCTCAAAAGAAAGCTGGGGTAGCAGTTCTCATATCAGATAAATTAGATTTTAAGCTAAGGACTGCAATTGGAGATACAGAAGGACATTATATCATTCTTAAAGGGTCTATCCAACAAGAAGATCTAACATTTGTAATTATCTATGACCCCAACAAGGGAGCCAACTCCATAAGCCAACTGTTAATCAAAATAAAGAGACACTTGATAATATGGTAATAATAGGAGACCTCATCACTCCCCTCTCAGTAGCAGATCACCAAACAGAAATCAACAAAGAAATAAGAGCTTTGAGTGACACACTTGACCAGATGGACCAGATGGACCTCATAGATACATACAGAGCATTCCACCCTAAAACAACAGAATACCTATTCTTCTCTAGTGCACATGGATCTTTCTCCAGAATAGACCACATATTGGGTCACAAATCCTGTCTCAACCAACACCAGAAGACTGAGATTATTCCCTGCTTGTTCTCAGATCACAATGTTTTGGAACAGGAACTCAATCACAAGAAAAATTTGGAAGAAATTCAGACACTTGGAAGCTAAAGACCACCCTGGTTAAGAATGTTTGGACCAACCAGGAAATTAAAGAAGAACTTAAACAATTCATGGAAACCAATGAGAACGAAGACACACCGGTCCCAGACCTATGGGATATGGCAAAGGTGGTCCTGGGGGGAAATACATAGCCAACCAAACCTCACTCAAAAAAAAAAAAAAAAAAAAAAAAGAAAAATCCCAAATTGACCAGCTAACTTTACACCTTAAAGAACTGGAGAAAAAACAACAAATGAAGCTTAAGCCATGCACAAGGAGAGAAATAATTAAGATTGGAGGAGAGATCAGTGAATTAGAAATCAAATGATCTTTGAAAACAGTATAATTCACTAACTGATGAAGTGGAAACAGGGCAGGTGAAATGTAACAGAAGCAGAAGAGGCATCATGAAAGAAGAGTGGAGGCATGAAAACGCTGCATATTTGGGGAACAGTAGGCAGAATAGTTATTTGAGAGAGGAGCGCATGCAAAATAAGGTGAGAAATGTAGGTGAGAGCTAGCTGGATTTGGACTGTGAATATTCAGGGCCATCCCTTTTGCCCATTTGTTGTTTCTGAAAATGATATTTCAATTTAAAAAATCCTCTGCGTCATGCAGGGTTTTTCAGCCCTGGCAGTTCTTTAAGAATCACTTTAGAGACTTTAAAAAGCAGGGGTTCCTGGGGCCCCCACCTGGATCCCAGATCCAAATTTCAGGGGATTGGGCTTGAGTGTTATTAAGACCTTCCCTGGGTGATTTAAAGAGCAGCAAGGAAAGTCAAGAGCCATTGTTATAAGCTATGCTATTTGACTTGTCTCTTGTTTTCTGTAAAGTCTCTAACTCTTTTGGTTTCAGGCTATTTAAAAACAGACGCCAGGCTCTCTGGGTATAACTAGATTAGTCTTTGCTTAGCTTTTCTAAGACTATGGAATCCACTGCTTGACTTTTAGAGCTTGATAACTCATCTCTACTCGTAATCGCTTCATCACATTCCACTTTCTTTATGGTTTGCAACTGTTATCTCAAAGATAAACTCATCAGGAAATTTCTCCCGCCTTTAAAACTTTGTCACACAGCCATGCTGCTGAGGCCTCTCTGATTGCCCCCACCCCCAACCTTTCCTACTGGCTCTTCCACTCAGGCCTTTCCCGCTCCTCTTGGTTATGACCAATCATCAATGGACTCTTCCTTTTGGGATCTTTACCTCTCAGATGGTTCTTTCCACAAAAGTGGGTATAGCTTTTCTCTAATCTTTTTATAGGGCATATTTTTCAAAGACTATCATTTGCTCTTAGAACATTTATTTTCCTTATAATTATCAGTATCAATATCCCTATTTTTTTTCTTCCACTGAAGCATTCTTTATTTCCACATTATTTCTGAATATGGCAAACATGAAGGAAATCAGGCTCTTTAACAATGCTACTTTTAAAAGAGAGTGCTGGTAAGATGCAGATTTTTTTCTCACCTCTAATGCCTCCTAAAGTGAATTGGGATTCATTAATATAGAAGGCACCAGCCATGGCCCCATAGTCCTAGAACTAATGAGCACATAATAAATCCCAGCTCTCTTCAGCAAACTCCGAATGACACAGGCTAAAGAAACATGGTCTTTCAATCCATCAATTTCTATCTTACCTTGATAGCAGTTATGAATGCCTTCCAATGCCAAAGCAGGGCAGAGTTGTAATTCAAAAAGAGTACGATTTTTAAACCTTGAAAAACCACTTTGGATTTATGGTCCAGAATCAAAATTTTATTCCTTCTCCCAAGTGTGGAATGCTGAAAAAAAAAAAAAAAAAAAAAAAAGGGTTGGGGGAGAGCTGGCATATGGAGCTTACCTGCCTTGTTTTCACAGGTATGTAACAAACTGTAATTTTTTTTATGGGCCTCGGATGCATCAACCCAAACTTTTTCAGCTTTGAGACTCATAACCTATAAATATCTAAGAATCACTGTTACCTCAGTTTGCCTAAACAGGAATTTGTCATCCCAACTGTCAGTTGAGTGGATAATGAGAACCATTCCTCTCATCCAGTTAATTATTCTCCAAAGACTGTGTGCAGCTTCTTTGGATTTTTGTCTTGGCTCTCTGAAGTCTGCACTACATTCTCAGCTTTGGGGATTTCTGTAACCCTCACATCTTTTGTCATTTAATGTTATCTCCTGGTGTCTTCTGAAAAAGAGTGATCATCTCTGGGAAACTAAATGCCGTCTTTGGATGGTAGGAAACCTATACTTAAAGGGCTATTTTAAATTTTCCTATCAGCTGAAGACATGTTCCTGATTTTCTGTGCAAACATGATTAAATGTTCAATGTATAACTTAATTTAAGAATATATTTTGTAATCTACACTTAAATACTATAATGGAACAAATACAGTTTTTTTCCAGGGCTGAAGTGGAACTAAAAATGTTCTGTAGTTTGGCCTACTCTTAGAATTAGAAAGAATTTTCCTACTTGAGCAAAAATAACAGCCCATTGTGGATTGACGTTTGGATAGCTATTATACAGGAATAGGCAATCAGTTAAGAGATCAAAAGCCCGTTTTAAACACTTTTATCCACCACAGACTTTTGATAACCTTGAAGGGGTGATTAGAATGAAAAGAAACAATTAAAAATTATCATCATATTTTTAATTATAAAAATTGGCTGTGGAAAGGGAAAATATAGCATCAATGTAAGATGATTTTGATGCCAGAATAGTCAGAGGTCATCCAAGTTAGCCCTTCCATTTTTTGTAGAGACCAGGCCATGAGGGACTTGCTCAGGGTTTCACAGGAAGTCACTGATAACAAGCCTCCATTTTCTTAGTATTAGAGATGAAAGTGGAATTGGGGACATGTGTCCCACATGCCTTTTGGTAAATGCTGAGTCTTTTCTTGTTTTTTTTTTTTTTTTTTGTTTTGTTTTGTTTTGTTTTGTTTTTTTTTTTTTAATATGGGGAATTCTCTTTATATATACACACATACACTACACACATACATATATATAATACCATAAAAGTTATATAGTATATGAGAAGTATACGTGTGTATGAGAAGTATATGAGAAGATGACCACTGTTCTAATTAGTTCATTAGATCTAAGTAGATCTAATTATCACTAGCTATAGTTTCTGAGGTGATTCTCACTAATTCTGCATGCATCTTTTGAAATATTATAGTCTAATAAAAATAGTAATTTACACGTTATTGTTGATGAAGAAGGTAACATGGAACTAACTTATGCATGTCTAGATCCATGTTTTCAAATAATATCCACTGAGATGGCAGTGGTTGTCTCAGAGGAAATGATCCCTGATGGAATAAGTTTGGAGTCCCTGTCTTAAAGAAAGTTTAGGAAGATTATTTCCTTCCTGTAGGGCTACTTAGAGCCTGTAATAATCTGATGAGCCCTGTGTATCCTCCTGTTAGGGTAAACTATGTAATATTACTCAAATATATTTGTCTGTGGAACTCTGATTTTTTTTCACTAAATAAACTATTAACATTCTACCAGAATGCTTGTGTTTTGAGAGACACAGTTTAGACATGTAGTTCCAAAATGTCTCTTTCACTTTTCCTGAAACTCAGCTTTTTGTGTAACTCAATTCTAAATATTTATGTTGACACTTATGATCTCAATTTAAAATTTCCTAGAGTTCCATTCTGAGGAGAATATCATCCAGATGGGCTCTGTGGCTTGCTGGTTGGCTCTCTGTTCTTCCTACTCCATTTGTCCAGAAAATCTCCCTTGACATCCTGCTCTCCCCAGCTCCAGGGGACCCTCTTTCATTCCACTTACCATGGGTGTTACAGTTGTTTGTTTGGACTGAGAGCTCCTTGAGGTCAGGGGCCATGCTATATTCTTTACATTCCCATTTTCAAGCACAGGGCCTATTGTTTATTAATTCAGCAAATATTTTTTTGACACTGCAAACAAGAGAGAGGAGAACTCAGCCTTTTTAGAGTTATGGTCTACTCGGGGAGAGAAAGAAGCAATTGCCATACGATGTGAGAAATGCTCTGATGGAAGAACTGCAGACTGTTCTCAGAGAGACTCTAGGGAAGGTTTCCTGAGGGATTGATACCTATTTTGAGACCTGAAAACTGAACAGGAGCTAGTGGAAAGGTGCATGTGGTAGTCTTTCATGGAATACTCATTGGGAGAATGAATGTATTCCTGGAAGAAACAGAACCTTGATCACCTTATTTTTTGAAACTGTTTCCTGTCCTTTCATTGGAAGCAATTTCTTTCCAATTATTCAAATTATTGAATCTGGTTTTGAAGTTTCATGAAGCTTTTGGAGACATCCTTAAGAGGTTTACTTTTGCAAATATTTTATTGCCCTCACCATCTTATTGCTATTACTGCTGGGATTCATTTTAAATTTTTATCAATATTGTGTGTGTGTGTTTGGTACATATTTTCTGTGTGAGATAAACTTTATAACATTTACAATTAAAATTTTATGCATAGAAATGGCATAACACTGTGAAATATAGACATCCAGGATGTATCTGCATCAAAGTGTATTTTACAGATAACTAACTTCTTTTATACTGATTTCAATCATTACTATAATGCTCAACAAGTTTTCAGAGCCCTTTTGCATATATTATCTCATTTGAAATGATAAATTCACAAGATTTTCAATCAGTCATTGACTCCCCAGCAGCCATGTAGAGTAGACAATACCAGCATTGTCCCTTTTAAGCAGCCCCTCCTCCATGAATGAAGAAGAAACTGAGTCAGAAAGATGACAAATAATTAGTCTGGCCACCAACTGGTGTTATAAAGGAAACTTAACTGTTTTTGGATTTCCAAACATTTACTCATCTTGTTTCTTAGGTAAATTTGTCAGATTTCTTCATCTTTTGGTTAAGTAATTCATTGTAGAGAGCCTTGTGAATTGCTCTTGGTCATCTTACGTGAGTAATTATTTCTGCTTAGAGAAATAATAATTTATGCTTTCCTTTATGGACCACAAAGTGCCTAGGGTCTTAAGAAGGGTTGTCTGATAATAAGTTGTAGTTTTGAGTTCCTGGAACTTTCATATTCATTTGCAGAGACAGTTCAAAATATTTAAGCTAAGTAGCTATCACTATTCTGATGCCACAAGCTGGTATAGAATGCCTGAACACACAACATGTTGTCATTATTTGTATCTTTTATGTTTTCTTAGCCTAGGTACCAATGTGTCCTTCAATGGCTTGAAAGTGACTGCAGGGACAGCAGATTAAGATTGACCTCAATCAGAACTAGATTTTTTTCCTCCAATACTAAAATAGGAATCTTTTGTTAACCAATGATTGCCTGTAAGTATAACAGGAAGAAAAGATCATGGTGTGGTTTACTCTTTGGAGGTTAAAAATGACCAGATAAAGTAGTCAGAAGACGGTGCATTGAATTTAACTTGCCTAGTTTTTTTCTACCCCTACAGACCCAGTTAGAGATTTGAATATTAGAGACACCTTTTTTTTTTTTTTTCTTTAAATTTAGAGCTCATTCATCTACTGAAACTAATGGGGGATGCGACTAAGAGCAAGAGAAGGCAGAGAAATTTTTGGAAAGGCAAACATAAATGCCAAAATGTCTTTGCATTATATTTCACATGTTAAAGATAAGAAGAATGCATCATCATTAGGTCACTTAATTCCAAAGCCAGGTTATTGGTTTTCCAGCCAATTAGAATTTGAAATTAGAATATTAAAGTTATTACAGGACACAGGAGTATTGATTGCTGTAAGTAGGGATAGCTGAAAGCCAAAAGAGGTAAATATAAATAAATAACTACATAAATATCAGCAATAGGAAATAAAAGATAATTATGTGGAAGAACTTCTTTTCAGAGCAAATAAACTCAATAACCAAGAAGAGTCTGACTGCACAGTAATTGAAGTTTATTATGATGGCTCCAAATCATCAATAAAATCATGACTATATCAGTATAATCAATTAGAGAAGGTAAGGAAGTATGAAGTACACTTCAGAAGGAATTTTATAAAAGGGGTTGAAGTCAACCAAAAAAAGTTTTGATATTAGGCTTCACTTCCTTGGAAAATCTTATCCCTTATCAATGCTAGAAATAAGAGGCTACTGTACTTTGTAAAGTTGCTACGATCTTCATAATCGGGTTGAAATTTCTCCTAGGCATTTAAGTTCTTTTCTTTCTTTCTTTTTAAAATGTTATTTATTTTTTAGATAGAGAGAAAGGGGGGACTAGTGTAGGAGCCAGGGGAGGGGCAGAGAGCTAGGTATAAACAGACTCCCCGCTGAGCCTGAAGCCGGAGGCGGGGCTCAATACCAGGACCCCAAGATCATGACCTGAGCCCAAGTCAGATGCTTACCTGAGTCACCCAGGTGCCCCCAGATATTTAAGTTTTTAATCCCCCCAAATTGAGAGGCTTTATTTCCCGAGTGATCTTGTGAAAGGAAAGAGAGATCATAACTATTCCCTTTAGAATCATTTGCCCTTTCATTTGTTTTGTTTACTTTATTTTTCATGAAAATTTTGATGCCTCTCGTCTTTGTGCCCTCTTCACTTGGGAGAGCTATTTAATGTCTGTCAAATGTCATGTTACATGTTATAATAACCCCACATGGTTATATATAATGCCATAAAGTATTTGTATGTGACATCTAGTCATAACTATGACAAAGAAGATGATCAGATTCCATTATACATTTTAAGAGTCTATATGACATTTACATAGGCTACTTCCATACTCATCTCTGTGGTGCTAATTTTTGAAATAATCTTTCTTCTTTTTCTTCAAATTAACCATTATGTGGAAAAAAGATAATGCCAAACAAAATTATGTTTTGAACAGTTAAAGATACAGTCTTTAAAAATCTCAAACAGTTCCTGTTAAAACACTGGTGGTCATTGCATAAATTCTAGACCACTTGAAACAAATTATTTGTAAACATATAGTAATGCCTCTCAGGCATGCTATTTTAGAAAATTTGCATGAAAAATGTACAAAACAAGTATAAATCTCACACTATTATTTTTGGGGAGAGTAATATAAGAACAAGATTATATATTAACATAGGAAATATTACTGAACAAAATGAAGAAAAAGAGAAACCTCTGAAGTAGAGAATAGAAGGCAAAGTTGTACCTGGAAAAAACAGAAAGGTAGAGGAATTTTAAAAAGCTTTCTATTTTATGAACTGGTAACAGGGGAGAAAGTGAACTCGTGCGTGATCTGATTTGCTAGGGTCCTCGATAACTATACCCAGCCTCTGAATTACTGTATTTGGATCTGTGAAACAACCGTAGGAGGAATTCTAAGTGATTAAATTGTCGCACTGACCATCAGTGTGGGCATTTCCAGGTGAAGCCCTTCTGGTTTTGGGGGATTCTTGGGTCATGTTTTTAGCAACTTTTACATTTCTTCAGGTGTTCCATTAAGAGTCTCAGGATAAAGATTTTACCCAACCAAAGCAGAAAGCCTTTCAGCAGAGATGAAGTATCTCAATCATTTTCTTTTGATGTCTCTTAGAAATTAGCTAAATTAAAGCCACTTCATAATTTTACACTATCAGAACTTAAAATGGAGGAGAAAAATGTTTAATATTCCAAGCATTACCCAAATGCACAATACAAAGAGAGCTGAGGGAAAAGACTTTTGCTGAACTCTCCATAGAGCTATAATTGAGAAGGAAAAACCCACCCCAAATAATCAATACATAAATAAAATAAAATAAAAAACCAAACTTCAAACCAAACCAACCCCACACAAGTCTCAGTGGTTACCTAACTTATAGTCCATGTCAGTTTCTTTCATGCTAAGAGAATGACTAGCTAATTAGAATTTTTGAATAAAACTGTGTGACACCCCCCTTTTTTTTTTTTTTTACTTTGCATCCTCTTAGGTATCCACAAATACTATTCGTGCCAATTGTCTGAGAGAAAAATATAGACTAATTAAAATGCTAATCTTTAGTAAACACATAAGTACTTGCATGAAAATTAAACACTTGGGCTGCTAATTTATGAATACGTGCTCACACATCAGGAACACTGCAACTAGTGTGGACTTCACAGTCTTGGGCTTAACAGCCTCGTCTACATGTCAAATCCACTTCAGGGCTGAGAGTATCTACCATTGAAATCACCCAGTGTGCCTTCTCTCAAGAGCGTCTAAGGAGAAAAGAAAAGTGATGTGCACTTTGAGAAGATTATTTAAAGCCTGCAGATTCATTAGGGGAGAACTTAATTGTGATCGAATCTATAATCCTTTCAGTTCATCCCATAAATAATAACAGTCTGAACTCTATTGAATCACATGGCCTCTTTTGCACAAACCTATAGAAGAGAGTCCTTAAAATTGAATAGATGGAATTGAATGGACCTGGGAAGTGGGAACTGGAATTTGATGGACAGCCTTTCACCTCTAGGTTATTGGTTTGTATCTGACCCAGGTGATGAAAAGTCGTTGCTCTACAATGGCTGTTTAGTAGTTTTCTGTGTAATGAGCTGTTGGCTCCAGTCCATTCCTCAGTGGACAGGTGTCTGCTCGCATTCCCAAATCACCATTCCACTTGTCAGTCACATTTGAGGTCAAGGGCTAAATAGGGACTGGGGCCGAAATACTTTCTCATTCTGATGAGTACAGGCCTTCCTTTGTTGGTTGACTTGGTTGAAAAAACGAAAACTGCCGGAGTCACTGTTCATGCTCTGCCTATTTTCTGTGTAAGAAGATTTTACCCTTTAGAACTTCTATCATAATGAAAAATTATTAAATTCTCAAATGGAGATTTTTTTAAAAATTGTTACATACCATGGAAAGAGATGCTTAAATACACTCCCAGACCCAAGGGACATTAAAAATTAAATGTTTATTTCTAACTACAACAGGGCTATATCATATCAAGAAAGCATTTGCATCTTACTTTTCTTTAGTGACCTGGCGAAATCCTGATATAGGCTCCAAATCCTGACAAAACTAGCAGGTAGAGGATAACCAGTGGCTGAACATTATAGGATTTCTTGACTGGAAGAACAGTCCTCTTTGGGGGTGGGAGGTAGAAGAAGACATATAGAAAAGTCTTTAATGCTTCTTAGAATTTATAAAATGGAGATGAGCTGCTTTAGCTTAAACTTAGTTTAAATACTTTTGTTTCTGTAATTTTTCACCATCCTTAAAAATAGGGTTTATACTTATTAGTATTTCTGGAAAAGTTTGTGGCCTAGAGTGACTGGTCAGAAGGCCAGAAGCCAGAGGACTCAGATATTTTAACCCTGAACTCTTGGGAGCGTTTCCACTACCAGTAAGTGGTATGGCTTCCTACATAAATTGATTGGATATTTCAGACAAAGCTGTGTTGCCAGTAAGCGTCACACAGTTCCTGTTCACTTGCTTCTGTAGATCCTGTCTCTATTTGCTTAAGAAAGAATGTATCAGCTTAGGTTATTTTATTTTCTATCCTGGTAGAATTTATTGCTAAATAGATTAACTTATTAATAGGGACTGGATTGAATGACAAACTTTAATTTTCTTTCTTTCTTTCTTTCTTTCTTTCTGGGTTTTTTTTTTTTTTTTTTTTTTTTTAGTTTTTATTTATTTAAGTAATCACTAAACCCCACCTGGGGCTTGAACTCATGACCCCAAGATCAAGAGTCCTGTGCTCTTCTGACAGAGGCGGACAGGTACCCTAAATGACAAACTTTAACCTTTCACTCAGCCTCTTTATCACGGACCTCATAGCTCATTTTTAAGTCGGAATCTCTCTTTGCAATTACGGATTGCCAGCGAGGTCATCTCATTGTTTCTTTTACTTATGGATTGGATAGCAAACATTCTATAGCTGTAGTTCTTAGAAACTGGAAACACAATAAAATACCAGAAACCCTAACATCTAATATGAAACCAAATGTTTTTATCATTTCTTGAGAGATATATTTTCATACCTTCAGCCAGTTTTCTTGTCTTACTTTTGTATTTGTTTTTTTTTTAGACCATTGAGAAAATGATAGACTTTTCTAAGTCTTTATTGGTAAAAAATGGTATCAGAAATCCCATAGCACTATTTGTAGATAAATATCAATAGATCTTTTCTCTATGCCATCATGATATTGTGAGCAGAAAATCTGAAGAATAGGGGCGCCTGGGTGGCTCAGTGGGTTAAGCCTCTGCCTTCGGCTTAGGTCGTGATCTCAGGGTCCTGGGATTGAGTCCCACATCAGGCTCTCTGCTCGGCAGGGAGCCTGCTTCCTCCTCTTTCTCTCTCTCTCTCTCTCTGCAGCTACTTGTGATCTCTCTCTGTCAAATAAATAAATAAAATCTTTAAAAAATAAGAAAAAAAAAAGAAAATCTGAAGAATAAACATTTGATCTGATCCCTGATAACACCTAAATGATTAATTTTTCTTTCCTTAGAAAACAAGCTTTATTGACTTCAGTAGTTGCCTAACATTTTGAAACAGCAAGAGCATCAATATTTATTGAATGCCAATTAGGTGAGTATCAGTGAGGGCCAAGAATCTTAGAAAAAATATGATAGATTTTTTGCAAATTTGAACCAGAGTAGGTAGTCAGGACTATTTGTATTTTATTCTCCTTTAGTGAAATTTAAAGAATAGAATGATTCCCTCTTTCTGTGGGGAAGGTTTCTTAAAGCAAGGGGTAGGCTATTTTATCTGTAGTGATTCCTACCAAACTTGAAGGCCTGTGAAAATCCTGGCACACTGAGGATCTTACAGCACCATATCATCAATGTCAAACTTCTTTATTCATATGGCTCCTGCCTGTTCAGTCTGATCGCTCCACACCTGCCTGATCTGTAAGGGCTTAATTCTTAGTGCTTTTCTGATGCTTGTTAAATGATGCCTACTCTGGTCTCCGTAGCTGCAGGCCCACAATGCAGGACACTGGCAATAGAGTGTGGTAAGGAGATGCCTCCCAGATTTTTAGGGTCCATATTCTGTACCAGATCCTCTACCTAAAGATAGATTAATCTTCAGAAAAGCAAGTAAGTCCATTTTCCTCCACTTTTACTAAAAAAATTATGCTGGATTCCATCATAGTAAATGTGCATGAAGTGAAAGTTGGGGCAGGTGGTAGAGGTTACTTGTGGCACCCCTTCCCTCTTCAGAGTGAGTGATGCCTGTTAAGGACAGATGGGGGCTGCAGTGGAGGAGGACCTGTGTTGGAGCCACACCATCATCAAAGGTGTGGCACGTGTGTGTGTGTGTGTGTGTGTGTGTGGTATTTTAAACACTATTCAGTTAATCACATTGGTGGAAAACAAGTCTTGTGGTGACATTAGTAGGAGGTTTACAACAAGTTATTCAGTCTGGCAATTATTGCAAATTAGAACTTTATTCAGGAAAGGATATCAATTTAAGAGTAGACAGAACACATTTACTATAGTTAATTCAGACCCTCTTTGAATGGGGTACATTTTCTTAGAAGCAGCCATAGAGACAAATGCATCACGTGACCGTCGGAACCGAACTGCTGAATGAAGATATTGGAGGACTGGAGCTATTCATTTCCATTTACAGAATCCAAATTGCTGAAAAGTCATGGGAAGGCAGGAAAGAGACTTGCTGTTTTTTAAAATGCTCCCTGGCATTTGTCTGCCTGTGACATGCAATGCAGTATCTCATTCTGCTGCCACCCGGAGTCCCATTCACTGGTTTGTTTAACCTCAAAGTGGGAAAGTAACTAACACAAATACATTCATTGTCCATGCTCTAATAGAATTAAGATTCCCAATACACTGCCTGCATTTGAATGAGGTTTGTTACACACTAGCTTTTATGGTCACACCCTTTTCCCTTGATGGTTCTTAAGAATGGCAGAAGCAGGAGACCAGAAATTTTGTAAGCTCATAAATATGAAGCGCACTGTTTAAATAATGCCAGGGTGGTGATACAAATGGACCGATGCCAGGAAGCTCAAAGTTAAAGCTGACAATTCATCCTTACAGCATTATGAATAAGAAGGAAGGAGAAAGGGGCACTGTGTTCGTTAGAGTCGTGCTGCCAGCAGACTGGGACAGCGCTGTCTAACGGGCCGCTGGGGCACAGAGCTCTGAATTGCGCCCTGTTTACTCAGAAGACGGGAAGTAGATCGCTTCTGCTCTAAAAAGGCCAACATGATATTGGGGAATTACATAATGTTTATTTCACACTGTCCATTATCAACCTGAGTGGTTGTCAGCATTTGGAATAAACCTCTGTCTAGTTTCCTGCCCACCAGGGTCAAAGACATCCCAGGGCATTCAAAGCGGAAGCAGCCCCTCAGTGGCTGTGGGCAGAACCAGTGCAGGCCGTCAGGAGCTGTTCTTCCCACCCTGCTACTGAGCTGCCCTTGCCTCCTCTTTCCTCCACCGGCAGTAAGAGCAGGAGCCCCCACGTAGTCTCGGAAACACTGCAGTGTAGTGTCAGGGTGCCAGTTTCTCTGTGGTCAGAGACGGGCTCACTGCTCTCCATTCAAGTACCACAATTTGGTGGCTTTTAAAATCTTTAAAATGGAGTTTGCCATTTGGTTGTTTGGTGACCGACTCTTAGAGATCTACATCTTGCTCGGTCTTTGCCAAAGTGAAACTGGCCGTGTACTTTTGATGATTAGCATGAATTACATTTGTGGTTGTGGGGAAGGCAGTGTTTGTCTTCTTTTAAGGTTAGGGTGAGAGGGAGATACATTCCTTTTAGTTAGCAGTTCTTGAAAGAAATAATTTTCCAAAATACAAATACTTTAAAAAAATAACATAATAAATTACATGCCGTTTTCTGCTTCATATGTGACTGCATCGTATAGCCTACCGTCATGATCTTTAACTCCGTATTTCATATAAACTAAATTTCTTGTAATTCCAAATTGCATATGCTCTGCTTTACCTTCTTATGCCCCCCCCCTCTCTTTTTTTCCTTTTATAGTAGATTTTAGGGCTGGCCCAGATTTCTCAATGCCTGCGTTAACCCATGATGCCCATTTGACAAGCACATTCATTCAGGGCTCTAGATTCTCTTCTGGGCCATTTAAACCCAGGAGACACTTGAACCTTGAGTATCCCCTATCCTAGGCTGATGACTGATCCCACAGGAAACACACTTACGGGTATCTTGTTGGAGATATATTCTATTTTCTAGCAGGTTTTAAACTGTAATAATGATGATGATGATACCACTGCTAGTTCCACTACCAGCTAATTATAGTTTACTTATTTATCTTTGTGTGCCAACAGTGATGCTATTTTTTATTAGGAAAAAATATATTAATATCTCTGACAATTAGTTGTAATAGAAGACAACTGCCAGGCTTATGGCTGATTATCCTGTGGCTCAAGGATGTCAGGACCGGTGTCTCTAGGATTCTCTGGGCCTTTCCCTAGGGTTCCAAGATGGTTGCCACAATTTAAGTTTTGCACTCTGTGTCCAAAGCAAAAAGACTGAGGAAAGAGGAAAGCCAGCCGCCATGACCCCTTTTACAGGAAAGCAAATGTTTCCCTAATGACTCCTACCAGACTGTTTGCTTCTGTCTCACTGGCTAGAATGGCACTGGGGGACAAGCCCTCGCTGGACGTCAGTCTGGCAAGCAAGTCATGAACTCTTTCACCTGTGTGGGTATAGCAGAAAGGGGTCAGGAATGGCATTGGGTCAGCCCAACTAAGTGCTCCACACACTTAGAGATCAGGAAAGCAAGGACCAGAGAGGGCTAAGTGACTTTTTAAGGAGCTGGTAAATGGCAGAGCAAGGATATGAACTCAGGCTGTTTCAGAGCCTACACCCTTAATCAAGATGCCACATTGCTTCTATTTTTCTTAGGTTCAGCTTTTTTTTTTTCTCCCCTTATGGGGTCTTGGTGACCAGAAGAGATGCTTATATAAAATAGTTCTCATCAAATTTGAACCTAAGACTGCAGGACTGTTCCAATTATTAGTTTAATTTATATAGCCCTCATTTGCCACCATATTGCTAAAGATGGAAATCTCTGAAGCATATTATCTAACTGTGTTTAAACAGGCTATCATCTTGTCACTTTCATGTGTTGTTGAAGAATCTTACCACTTATGGACAAATACTGTTATTTTAAGAGCTTTAGTTCCTTTTATTATTTTTTTTTCCTACAAACTGAGCATGCCCAAGTATGCATTGTAACCTATAATTAATATACAGGCTGTCTTATTGCCAAGCAATTTTTCCTTTTCACCACAAACCCAGTAATAGTTTTCTACTGCAGCTAATTGTCAGAGATATTAATATATTTTCTCCTAATAAAAAAATAGCATCAGAGCTTCCTCTTACTTTTAAGGTCCCTTGGTTATAAATTTTATTAACTTTGTTATCTGACCAGTAGTTAGTTTTAATCATAGATATTTGGGGGATATCTGCATATCTTGCCAGAGTATAAGGAAGATAAAAGATATACAGGGGTTCATTAACTAAAAATTAAAGCAACAGGGAATGGCTTTCTTCAGTTCTCCCTGCCACTCTTTTCCTTTGCAGTTGCTAGTGAATAGAGTGGGTATAACACCTAGCAATACCTCATATATTATACACAGGTTTTATTTGGTTCATAATAAAGGTGATGCATTCCAATTCCAAAATGGATGAGACTTACATAAAGTCTAAAAAAAAAAAATCCAACAACTTTACACCGTGAAGGTCCTAGAATATGTAAACATAAAATATGTAATCTATCTTTGATTTGCGCCATAATGCTCCTTTGCTTTGAAATCATAGCTGTATTACCAAACTGACAGTTTTAATGGAAAAAGTGGCTTTCAAAAGCTGCTGTTGAAAACACACTGCATAATTCTCTAAGTCGTGAATATTTTACTACCAACATATGCAGGGAGGCAGTGAAAACACACTGGCATTTTATTCTCTGCAAGCTGGGATGGAGGAAATTCACTGGTGTTAAAACTGCATGTTTGTAATATGATGCAAATTCATAAATACCTATGAATGCACACTGTTGTTATTGGCAGGCAACAACACTTTATAGAGTCATTTGGAAGATGATAAACGGGTATGCTTTCATTTGTAATTTGCTCATTCAGCAAACATCTATCAAAAGCCCACTATATTTCAGGAACTGTGCTAGGCTCAATACAAAGATGAACAGGGAAAAACCTTCACAACTGCTTTAAATGTCGGTGTTTCCTACAGAAGGCTCTGGGCAAATACTGCCTGCTCACTTGGTCAGGCTGGCGCTCCTGGGCGCTGGGTCCTCAAGTGCCCAGCTCCTTGCGTTCTCTTGCATCCTGTGGAGTATGTGTGCAGGTTGGTGCACAGTTGATAGAGCTCCGTTTGACTGTGTACCAGGAGATAGACCTTGACTTTGTGAGGCTGGGACTCTTTGAGGTCAACATGAGAGTGGCCCATGGGTCCTGGTTGGGGAACTGGCAGGTAGTGGTATTCTTTTGGCTTAGGTGCTAAGGAGTCTGAGTGTTAGTTCTAGCTATAGAGGGGAGTGAGAAGAAATTCCAACTAATAACACCTGGTGGTTTTGGACCCCTCGTTCTTTGGGAAGGGAGGTTTGGGGTACGGTTTTCCCAAGAGAAGGATTGATCCTTCTTCCTGCTAGTTCACTGACAGGCCACCTAAAATGCATCTTGATAGGATCCTGTATAAAGGAGAAAAAACAGAAGCTATACGTGACATTTGGATGGTAATTTGGGGATATTTTCCATCTTACTGTTAGTTCCTGCTATCTTTTCCAGGGTCCATTGACTTTTTGACCACAGAGCACGTGGGAGTGTTATGAACGGAATTGTGTCGCTCCTCCCTCTTCTCAATTTGTATGTCGAAGCCCTAGCCCCCAGTAATTTATAAAGCAACTGGGGGCTAAAGAGGTATTTTTTTCTTTCATAAAATGACTCATTTTTATGATCCAGATTATATTTACCTATTGTTCAATGCTGTGATACACACAAAAAAGTTTGGGAATTGCTCACCCATGCCACTAAGAGGAATAAATCTATTAACTAGAGTTTAATAAATCTATAGCTCTCCTCATCTTTAGCCTGAGTGTGTATAGGCAAAAAAAAAAAACTGTACTTAGAAGTTAGCTAGGTCAGTTGTATTTCCCTTCAGTGCGTTTATGTTATTCACTCGAAATATAGTTAATTGTATTTGCTGCTGTTTGTATTTTAGGGTTAAAGAGGTAATTAAGATTAAGGAGGTCATAAGGATGGGTCTCTAATCCAGTATGACTGGTGTCCTTAGAAGAAGAGACATCAGGGATGTGCATGCACAGAGGAATGGTCATATGAGGACACAGCAGGAAAGTGCCTTAGAAATAATCTCCAAAACAGGGCAGGTTTTAAAATTTATTCTTATTTTTTAAATCATAGATCTCAGTCGTACTAATAGATGAACCAGTTTGTGTAGTTTCTCACCCAATAATGTTTATCAATATCTGACAATTAGAATCACTAAAGAGGAGATAGAATTTTCTATTATTGCTGGGTAGAAGTTGGTATGTTAATAGGTAATTTGTTTCTGACGATTCCGCAGCTGGTCTTCTAGTTAACACCGTGAAAGGCAAGGTGTATGGCCAACTTGAGCAATTTGCTACAATGCAATGTGCAATGTACAATTTGCTACAATACAATGCTGCAATGTGGAGAACATTTTGCAAAAGCTGTCTTTTACCTTTGCGTGCATGATTTCTCATAGGCTTGAACAAAAATGCCTTTGCAATGCGCACATCCTGAGTCTGGGTCAGCCAGCCAAGAGAATTTATTGAGGATTAAGTTGTATACATAACATATTGCATTGGGCTTAAAGGAATGAGAAGATAAAATTCTTGCCCTTGAGACATGTGTTACAATTATAGACTTTCAGATAATTATCTTAGAAGATATAAAAGAAAGCAAAGGAACTGAGTAATCTCAGTGGTAAAATATAAACTGTATTAGGATAAGGACCAGGTCTGTTTTGCCTAGTACTTTATCAGAGTACCAAGCATAGTGCCTGCCACACTTTATGTGATCAGGGTTTTTATTTTAATAAATAAAATAAATTTTATTTATTTATTTGACAGAGAGAGAGAGAGCCCAAGTAGGAAGAGCAACAGGCAGAGGGAGAGGGAGAAGCAGGCTCTCTGCTGAGCAGGGAGAGTGAGGCAGGGCTCGATCCCAAGACCTTGGGATCATGACCTGAACCAAAGGCAGACGCTTAACCGACTGAACTACCCAGGCGCCCCTAATTTTAGTTTACTTCAGTTTATTTTATTTTGATTTAATTTCTTGTGCTTGAATGGAATAAGGATTTTATTTTATTTTATTTTTTAAAAATTTTATTTATTTGAGAGAAAGAGAGAGCAAGAGAGAGTGTGAATGGGGAGAGGGAAGGAGGGATAGAGGGAGAGGGAGAAGCCAACTTCCTGCTGAGCAGGGGACCAGATACAGGGCTTGATCCCAGGACCCTGTGATCATGATGTGAGCTGAAGGCCCAAATGACTGAGCCACCCAGGTGCCCCTGGAATAGGGATTTTGAAACATATTCTTCTGATTTAATGCCAAGTACACTAAACACTAGTAAAACTAGTATCTGTTTGATCAGTGTTTATATAATGTAATACATGAAAGGAGATTTAACATTATTTAGTTGACCTAACCTGGTAACTAAACAAAATTTCTATTAATATATTTGGCAGTATGAACAGATATAAATAAACATATATTAAAACTCGACTTCTTTGAATTTGATGTATATAAAGCCAAAGACATATTCTAAACTACTTTAGTAGTGTCTACTACTAAAAGAAATTAAAATAATGGATATGTATTTTTGAAAAAGATTTTATTTATTTGAGAGATGAGGGTGGGCAGAGAAGGGGCAGAAGGAGAGAGAGAAGCAGACTCCCCACTGAGGAGGGAGCCCTGTATGAGGCTTGATTCCAGGACCCTGAGATCATGACCTGAACCAAAGGCAGAGGCTTAACCCGCTGAGCCACCCAGGCGCCCCTATGGATATGTACTTTTAACCTTTTTGAGATGATTTTAGACTTAATGGGAGAGTTGCATATATGGTAACTGTGTAGGGGTAACTGGGTCGCTCAGTTGGTTGAGTGTCTTTTTTTTTTTTTTTTAAGATTTTTTCTTTTTTAAAAATTTATTCATTTGAGACAGAGCATAAGCAGGGGAGAGAGAGAGAAGCAGACTGCCTGCTGCCTGCTGAGCTATGAGCCCAAGGCAGGGCCACGTCTACGTCCATGAGCCCAGGATCATGACCTGAGGCTAAGGCAGATGCTTAATCATCTGAGCCCCTCAGGCACCCCAAGTGTCTGACTCTTGATTTCAGTTCTGGTCACGATCTTAGGGTTGTAGGATTGAGCCCCCTTGTGGGCTCTGTGCTCATCTCAGAGTCAGCTTCAGATTCTCTCCCTCGCCTTCTGCCCCTCCCCCACTCATGTGCAGGAGCGCGTGCACGTGGGCTCTCTCTCTCTCTCTCTCTCTGAACCAATGGTTGAATAAATAAATAAAATCTTAAAAAGAAATCACAACCTGGAATTCCTTAAAATAAAAAAAAAAGAAGAAGCTTCTCTATACTCTTTACCCAGCTTCCCCTAATATCAAAATCTTACATATCAGAGCACAACTGACCCGATGAACAAATTAACATTTGTTTAATACTGTGTATTAAACAAGAGACTTTGTTTGGATTTTACTAGTTTCCCTTTTTCTTCCTGGATCTAACCCGGAATCCCAGATTAAATTTAGCTGGTATGTTATCTTAGTCTCTTCCAGTATGTGGTAGTTCCTCAATCTTTCTGATTCTCATGACCTTGAGGTTTTGAAGAGTATTGGCCAGGTATTTTGGAGAAGGTCCCTCAACTTGGGTTTGTCTGATGTTTTTTCATGATTATATTGAGATTATGCACTATTAAGAAAAATACCACAATGGTTGTATATCTCTTAGTGTATATATTATGTAGATATATCTTATTACTGGTGATATTACTCTTGGTCACTAGATTAAAGGAAGTGTCTGTCTTGTTTCTATACTGTGAAGTTATTTTTCTCTTTGTAATTAACATATATTTATTTTGGGGGAGAAACCTGAAAATTATGCAAATATTCCATTTTTCCTTAGCTCTTACCCACTAATTTTAGTATCCATCAGTGCATTGTGCCTGCATTAGTTATTACTGTGGCATTCTAATTGCTATTGACTATTTCTCTTATTCCTTATATATTTATTTATTTATATTTATTTATTTAGTTAGTTAATTTATTTTTAAAATTTTATTCATTTGAGGGGGGGGGAATGCACGAAGGTGGGGGAGAACCGGAGGGGAAGTAGACTCTCTACTGAGCAGAGAGTCTGATGTAAGGCTCCATCCCAGGACCTTGAGATCATGACCTGAGCAGAAAGCAGATGCTGAACCATCTGAGACATGCAGGTGCCCTCCTTGTATATTTATTAACTGGGATGAAGTAAAGAAGTGTTGCCTCTTTTGCTTCATTTTTTTTATAAACAAATATTTTTAGGTAAATAAATATTTTAAATCTAAGGCAATTATTTTATTTTTTGGATTATAAGCCATTATTGTTTTTTTGCTCAACCTGTTTCAGATTTGACCATTTGGGGTACTTTTAGTTTGGCTCTTCTTTCTTTTCTGTAGGCCCCCCTTTTTTTTTTCTCTTCTTCTTCTTCTTCTTTTTTTTAAAAAGCACCATTAGATGCCCTAGGCTCATCTTGTATTTTGCCTGCCCCAAACTTGCAATGAACCACTTTCCCATGGAGAATTGGTTCTTTTTATTAGAAATGGTACTTAGAAACCATGATCTGGATACTAAGTGTGCTGATTGCTACTGGGATGTCACTGTTTCTAGGCTTTGTCAACAGACAGAGCTAGGAAATCTACGGGCATATGTATAGTTACCCCTTCATACATACATCTATATATGGTTTTGTATCTTTCTGTCTGCATATGTATTAAAAATAGAAAGAAGCATGGGTTCATATTGATGTGATAAGTTCATACTGATGAGTTGATACTGAAAGAAACAGTTCACTGTAGCCTCTCCCCTTTATTTATACCCCTTTCTCTGACAGCGAGAAACCTAGCTCTTAACGCTGTAGTACATTTACTTGCTTGTTCAATTCTATCATGCATATACAGTAATTTTAGGGTGACTAACCCATATTCTTGTGAGAAAAAAGCTTATCAACCAGAGTACAGAAGTACACTGTGAGTGACAATTCTTTTTGTCTTTATCTTATCATATCTAGTCAAGACACTGTTTTCCAGAATTAATTGGGTCAGCCCTCTATTCTCCACCCCTTTCAGTGTGGCTATATGATTTATTTGTTAAAAGATTAATTTGCTACAATGTAAGTTTACTTTCGGTTCTCTCATGTCTTAGTTGATTTAAAAAAAAAACACTTCACTGTATAATGTACAGTTCTATGGATTTTGACCAATGCATAGAATTATGTGTATACCAATACAGTTGTTTACATATTTTCATCATACCACAAATTCCCTTTGCTGCGCCTTTGTAATTAACCTTCAAATGTCTGTTTTTACTATCAGAGAATTAATTTTTTGAGAATGTGCCCCCACTCTCTGTATTCTAAGAACTTACAGTGCTCAGGTGATACTCAATGAATGCTGGCTGAATAGTCTGTGCCCTAACAGCTAGTACAGAACTGACACTGAAAAAAAATTCTAAGCGAATGAATAAAGAGTGACTCAATGGACATGTATGACAAAGGTGACACGAAATGACATTTCTGTTTGCAGATTCAATCACCTAATTGTTGTTGTTGACAAACCAGATCAAAACTTAGTGGCTTAAAACAGTAAGCATTTTTTTAGCATAAGAGACTGGGTCAAGGTTGACCGATATTGGCTGGGCTCATTCATGTGCTGTGGTCAGCTAGCTGGTTAGCTGGAGTCTGTCTGGTAGAGCTGGAGTCTGCTTTACTCATCTATCTGGCCAGGCTAGGCTGAACTCATTTCCTCTGTAGTGGTAGAATTCCAATAGAGTGAGTGACTGGAAATGTGCTTGGCCTTTTGAGCTATAGGCTCAGAACTAGACAGCATTACTGCTTCCGCATGCTGATGGCCAACATAAGTTACAAAGCAAGTTCAGAATCAAGAGGGCATAAGCTCTACTTCTTGATGGGAGGAGCTTCACCAGCAGATTGCCAAGGGCATAGACAGGGAGCAGTGATGAATTGCAGCCACTTTTGCAATCAGTATATTATAGAATCAATCTGTGGAGATACACTGGAGGCTTTTAAAATACTCTTAATATAAATATTAAAACCATTCTGCCCTCTACTGGTCATGATCTTGTGTGTTAATTTTTCTTACCTGCTTCTCCCTACCCCAGTATGCTTCAATAAATAAATAAAATAAAATAAAATAAAAAGCTGATTCCAAAAAGCTGATGTGAGACTCAGAGACCATAAAGTGGCTCTTAGAAGGGGTTCATCAAGATTTGCAAATGAATTTTCATTTGTTAGCCACACTTTCTTCCTTTTGCTTACTCCATTATTTCTATCCCTTTTGTTTGTACACAGTTCTTCAAATCTAAATTCATAAACTCATTGAAGGGAGCCAGTGAAATGATCACTGCCACATTCACACACGATAAAAGGAAACTTTCAGAAAATTGGGAGCATAGAACTGAACTATATGCTGAGAATTGAAAAGCTTGATCTTATTATATCCTCCTCGGTTGGTTGCTTACTTCTTTATTAATACTGTTAATTTCTTGTACACAATCACTTGTATAGATTAAATTATCTTGCATGATATTATTTCTGGCATTTGAACTGTTTCTCTCATAGTCACTCCATTCCAATCAAAGTTTTTCATAATATTTCCTGCATTGTTTTCTTTTCATGGTCCTCATACCACTCACAGCTTTGATTAGATTATAGTCAGTTTTGCTTTAATAGTTATTCTAAGCATTGAACAGTGGTGGTGGATGTATCAGGGCTGACATGTTTCATCAATCTAGGATGCTTGAAAAGGAATGGTTAAATTTTCCCCAAAGTTTGATTTTTTGCTTCAATACTCTTTGTTGGTTTAAGCAAACTGCTGGGTACAGATGTCTCAAAGTCCCCAGACAGCCTCTGGGAAATTCAGCACATCTTGAATAAAAATGTGTTGGGGAAAAGAAAATGATACCCAGAGTCCAAACAGGTGCATCAAGCAACGCATTTAATGAAGTTGCTAAATTTTGATTGTGCAAAACAAGACTTCAGTAGGAAAAAAAAAAAAAACCTAGGAAAGATGATAACTATGTGATTTGCAACAATTGCAATATATGTGTATTACTGTCTTTAGGGAACAATGAATTATTCTAATAAATCCTACATCTACCATGAGAAAGAAATCCTCTTTAACTATATTTAACAGTATTAGTTTAGAGGCAAATGACATTAAGATGACTGAACATTTGAGAATAAAAACAAAAATATCTTACATTTAAAATCTTTTAGTCATTTGCTAAAAAAAAATTCTTTGTTATGATAAAACCATCCAGGAATTGTATCTTTAGGAAATGAAGGGGAAAAGCAATTGAGGCTGCATGGTAGTCAGCCATAGCAGAGCAGGGATTTTTCAAACTGGGTGGTAGGGATCCCTAGGATTTTAGGTCTCAGGGATTGTCACGTAGAGCTCGTGCTGGTAAGGACCTACGTGAACAATTTCCCCCTTTCCATCCACCATTACCATCCCCAATCTAGGATGGTACTTATAATTCCATTTATTTGGCATATTAGGTTTGTTTGAAAATGTTCTAAAAAAAGTGCAACATCAAAGAAACAATATGATTAAAAAAATAGGCAGAGGAACTGAATAGATATTTTTCTCAGGAAGAGCTACAGATGGCCAACAGACATATGAGAAACTGCTCAATAACATTAGTCATCAGGGAAATGCAAATCAAACCATGATGAGATATCCCCTCACACCATGCAGAATGGTTGGTATCAAAAGACAAGAAACAACAAGTGTTGGTGAGGATGTGGAGAAAAGGGAACCCTCACATACTATTAGTGGAAAAGTGAACTGATATAGCCACTATAGAAAACAATATGGAGGTTTCTCAAAAAGTTTAAAATAGAAATACTAGCAATTCTACTTTGGGGTATTTATTTGAAGGAAACATAAACACTAATTCAAAAAGATATATGTACCCCTATGTTCACTGTGGCATTTTTTTTTTTTTACAATAACCAAGATATGGATGCAACCTAAGTGATCCAACAATCGCACCATTGGATGTTTACCCAAAGAATACAAAAAACACTCATTTAAAGGGTTACATACACCCCTATGTTTATTGTAGCATTGTTTACAATAGTCAAATTATGGACACAGCTCAAGTGTCTGTTGATTGATGAATGGATAAGAGATAGTACATAAATACAATGGAATATTATTCAACTATAAAAAGAATGAAATATTGCCATTTCCAATGATATGGAGAGAGCTAAAGAGTATAATGCTATGTGAAATAAGTCAGTCAGAAAAAGACAAATACCATAAGATTTCACACATATGTGGAATTTAAGACACAAAGAAGCAAAGGGGGAAAAAGACAGACACATCAAGAAACAGATTCTTAATTATAGAGAACAAAATGATGCTATCAGAGCGCAAAACAGAATGAATTAAAGAAGTAATGGGGATTAAGGAGTGCGTTTGTGATGAGCATGGGTGCTTTATGGAATTGTTGAATCATTGTATTCTGCACCTGAAACTAATATAACACTGTATGTTAACTAACTGGACCATTTTCTTATACCACACACAAAAATAAACTCTAAATGGATGAAAGACCTTAATGTGAAACAGAAATCCATCAAAATCCTAGAGGAGAATACAGACAACAACCTCTTCTCAGACCTTGGCCACAGCAACTTCTGGCTAGACATGTCTCCAAAGGCAAGGGAAACAAAGACAAAAATGAGCTATTGGGACTTCATCAAGATAAAAACTTTTGCACAGCAAAGGAAGCAGTTAACAAAACCAAAAGACAACCAATAGAATGGGAGAAGATCTTTGCAGATCTTTTCGGATTTATCAGATAAATCTGAAATATCTGATAAAAACCTTTTTCAGATAAAGGGGTGGTATCCAAAATCTATAAAGAACTTATCAAACTCAACACCCAAAGAATAATCCAGTCAAGAAATAGGCAGAAGACATGAACAGACATTTCTTCAAAGAAGACATCCAAATGGCCCACAGACACATGAAAAAATGCTCAACATCACTTGACACCAGGGAAATACAAATCAAACCCACAATGAGATACCACCTCACAACAGTCAGAATGGCTAAAATTAATGAGTTAAGAAATGACAAACATTGGCGAGGATGTGGAGAAAGGGGAACCCTCCTGCACTGTTGGTAGGAATGCAAGCTGGTGTGGCCACTCTGGAAAACAGTATGGAGTTTCCTCAAAAAGTTAAAAATAGAGCTTCCCTATGACCCAACAGTCACACTACTGGGTATTTACCCTAAAGATACAAATGTAGTGATCTGAAGGGGCACTTGTACCCCAATGTATATAGCAGCAATGTCCACAATAGCCAAACTATAGAAAGAATGGAGATGTCCATTGACAGTTGAATGGACAAAGAAAAAATGTGATATATATATATATATATATATACACATACATGTATATATATATATATATACATATACATACATGTATATGTATATATATATATATAAAATGAAATATTACTCAGCCCTCAAAAAGGGAAATCCTCCCATTTGCAGTGATGTGGGTCTTATGCTAAGTGAAATAAGTCAATAAGAGAAAGATAATTATCAAATGCTCTTACTTATATGTAGAATTTAAGAAACAAAACAGAGGAGCATAGAGGAAGGGGGGGAATAAAACAAAACAAAATCAGAGAGGGAGATAAATGATAAGAGACTCTTAATCATAGGCAACAAACTGAAACTGAAGGTTGCTGGAGGGGAAGAGGGTGGCGGTTGGGGTTACAGGTGATGGACATTAAGGAGGGCACCTAATGTAATGAACATTGGGTGTTAAATGCAACTGATGAATCAAAACTCTACCTCTGAATACTAATACACTATATGTTAATTAATTGAATTTAAATAAAAAATAATAAAAACTTAAAAAAAGTTTAAAGTAGAAATACCAGCAATTCTACTTCTGGTTATTTGAAGAAAACAAAACCACTAATTCAAAAACATATATGCACCTCTATGTTCGTTGCAGCATTATTTACAAAAGCTAAGATATGGAAACAACCTGGGGTGCCTGGATGGCTCAGTTGTTAAGCATCTGTCTTCAGCTCAGGTCATGATCCCAGGGTCCTGGGATCAAGCCCGGAGTCAGGCTTCCTGCCCAGCAGGAAGCCTGTTTCTCCCTCTCCCACTCCCCCTGCTTGTGTTTCCTCTATCGCTGTGTCTTTCTCTGCCAAATAAATAAATAAAATCTTAAAAGAAAAAGATATGGAAACACTCTAAATGTTAATTGATAGATATAGATAAATAGATAAAGAAGATGTAGTAGACATACAAAATGGAATATTACTCAGTCATGAAAAAGAATGAAATCTTGTCATTTGTGGCAACATGGATGGACCTATAGGGTATTATGCTGAGTGAAATAAATCAGAGGAAGACAAATACTGTATCATTTCATTATATATGGAATCTAAAAAACAAAACAAATGAACAAATAAACAGAAACAGAAATAGACATAAATACAGAGACCAAACTGGTGGTGGCCAGAGGGGAGAAGGGTAGTGGAATAGGTGAATTAGGTGAAGGGGGTTAAGACACAAACTTCCAGACATGAAATAAATTAGTCACAGTGCTTTAAGGTACAGCATAGGAAATATATTCAATATAATTGTAATAACTGTGTGGTGGCAGGTTAGGTATCTAAACTTATTATGGTGATCATTTTATAGTACCTATCACTGTCAGATCACTGTGTTGTACATATTGTATTAGTTTCAACTAGTTGAAACTAATACAATATGTCAATTCAACTATAATTTATAAAGAGAGATGATGGGCCTGGATGGCTTAGCCAGTTAAGCATCTGACTTTGGCTCAGGTTGTGATCATGGGGTCGTGGGGTCGATTCCCGCTTTGGGCTCCCAGCTTAGCCAGGAGTCTGCTACTCCCTTTCCCTCTACTGCTCTCTCTCTGTCAAATAAATGAATAAAATCCTTATAAAAAATAAAACATAAAAAAGAAAACTATCCCCAAGTATAAAAAAAGGAGGGACACTGACATCAGAGTACATATACCCTTTATCTTCTGTTACTTTAAAGGTGGATAAGGCCAGAAACATAGGACAGTGTCAGGCAAACATAAACCAGAACATGATAGGAATGTGCATAAGTTTATAATACCTTTTACTCACATGTTTGAGTTGTCCCACAACTCAAAATAATGGTGACCATAAATCAATGCTCATATTTTTCTCTTCTACATGATTTATTTGGTTCCTTAAAAAGTATATTGGATCTTGTTTTGACATGATCTTGTTCCCTGCTTTATCTTTGATTTCATGTTTTTCTTTACCATTAAGCATATTTATTTCATATTCTTCGTAAGTTCTACATACAGTCATCATAACTGTAAGTTCATAGGAGTATAACATACTGGCTGGTGTTTCTGATGACTCTCTGTCATGGTGCTGTGGTTTCTCATTTCTTATGAGTAATTTTGGGTTGTGAGATTATATTTGGATAGGCATTGTCTTCGGGAATCCTGTAAGGCCTAGATTTTGATTATAGTTGCTTTGACAAGGTTCCTAGAATGCCAACTCCACTTTAGATTAATTTTCAGTCAGCCATTTCTTGGATCACATTTAGGTAGTATAAATTTGAACCTCAAATATGTATGAGAGAAGGTCTGTAGCTACAAATTCTCAGGAGAGACTTTTTCCCCACTCAGAGCCTAGGCTGAAATAGATAATTTCCTTCACTCTTTATTGGTGTAGAGAGTGTTTCTTCCTGGTCTACATTTTTATTAATACGATCGCCCTGCCAATGTCCAAACTTTATATTGGGGTTCTCAATTCTAATACTTAACCTTTGCAAGTCCAGGGTCATGTATCCTATCCCTCGTATGTAGCTGTTGTAATCCAAGAGCAGGAAACGCTCTCAACTGTGGTAACTTCTGGTTTGCAACTACTTTATTTTGACCCTCTGGAGACTTTCTTTCTTTCTTCATTTTTCTTCCTTCCTTCCTCCTTCCTTCCTCCCTCCCTTCCTTTCTTTTTTCTTTTTCTTTTTAAACCATATATGTGTTTTGTATTGGGAAGTTTTTCCAGAATGTCTGTCCTTGATACTCCTTCAAATGAAAACAAATCAAAATCCTAAAGCACTGTTTTGAGGATGTTTAGAGAGAGCAGGCATAGTGCATATAAGACTGTGACTATAGGATTGTGAAAAATATTGGGCAACCATAAGGAAATTTTGAATCAGTCCTTCCATGCAGGAGAATTTGAGTTGTCTATCTTCAGTCATTAGGTGGTAGTTCCCAGGAACCTAAACTTTATGGATAGTAACATTTTATTTTATTTATTTTAAAGACTTTATTTATTTATTTGACACACAGAGAGAGACCACAGGCAGGCAGAGAGGCAGGTAGAGAGAGAGGGGGTAGCAGGCTCCCCTCTGAGCAGAGAGCCCGATGCGGGACTCCATCCCAGGACCCCAAGATCACGACCTGAGCCGAAGACAGAGGCCCAACCCACTGAGCCACCCAGGCACCCTGGATAGTAACATTTAAAAAAAAAAAAATTGAGGAACAGCATAACAAAGAATAGTTAACTTTATGTTCTTTTAGGACATTCAACAACAAAACCCCCAAATATATCTACTGATATCATCATTTCATAAAAGAAAGTATATTTTAACACCAGCACTCTAAGAAGGGTGAACCCAGAAATCTCATTCTATGTCTTTCTGTCTCTCTCTACCCGTGTCTTCTCAGACTCGTTCAAATAGTATTCTTCCTAGTTTCCAGGGGTGCAGTGGTGTTTGGGATATGAATTGTTTGTAGTCTTTTCTATTGATGAGACAGTAGAATCTTTTCCTAGACATTTGGACAAGGTAGTTTATTCAGGTACAAAATGTATCATAGCTGCCCTAAGACGTCCTGGAAATGCAGATCACATTAACTGGTTTCATTTTGCATCATAGAAGGTAATAGCTAGAAAGGAACTCTAAAATTTATTGTTGGCTCCCTAGATCTATCTAGTTTTCTATGACTCAGCTGAGATATTTATGGTTAGGTGATCTCGTTAAAAAAAAGTGACCTTGTCACAGACCAGATCTCAGATCTTTTAACCTTCTGTTAGAAGCTCTGTGGGGTAGGGAAACATAATGGTTAACATTTGCTGACTGCCTTATATGTTTCAGGCAAGATAATAAGATTTTTACATATGTGTGCCATTTAATCCTCAAATACCCCTTGTTGATAGTTACTATTAGCTCCTCTTTATGGTGGGAAGCTAAGACTTGATGATGAAATAGTTTAAATAACTTGTACAAGAACACACACACACACACACACACACGCGTGAGTGTAGGAGGCTTGTTTGTAGCCTGTGTTGATAGGGTGTTGGATAGGTGGGAGGAAGCCTTCTCTACTCTACTGTTGCTTCTTCCCCTCTATGGGCAATCACTGAATCACTTCTTCCTGTGGCAGGAATCAGTGGCAGTGACCCCTTTACTAGTGCAAGAGTCAGTTCACTGGTAACATGGTAGGAGTTACGGTGAGGAGGAGATGAAAGTGGGTGCTTGTTCTCGGCCACCCTTAAATACTCACTCTTCTCACTGATATATGAGCTCCCAAGGGAAAATAACTAGATGCCTGAGGAGTGCAACTCACCAAAAAGAAAGACAACTATGGTGGCCACTGCAAAATTAATTCTTTCCTTGATAAACTAGATAACATTTTCAAGTCTCCCTTTCAGCTAGGTGTGGCCATGTGATTAAGTGTCCATCAATGGGATATAAGCAGAAATGATATATGCTGGTGCTGGGCATGCCTCCTGCAGGCTTTCTTGCTCCTTCCACTGCCTAGGACCCTCACGTGATGGTGACCCATCTTCAACCATGCAGTTGGTTCCAGTGACCTGGGAAGGAATCTGGTGTTCTGAATGGTCACATGAGACACAACTACCCACTGACAACTGCTTTCCTGAGATCTATTGAATGAAGAAAATAGGTGTCCATATTCCATAAGCCACTGTATTTTAGGATCTTTCTGTAAGAGCAGTTTAGCCTTATCCTAACTAATATAAAAACAAATTAGATAATGTATCTATCTTACATGATCCTAAAGCAGATTATTGAAGCAGAATTATTATGAATTTAAAAGAGGTGTGATAAAATATACTTAAACTGAAACAATAAAAAACGGTAACAACGTGGAAATGTTTATTATACTGACTTGCTTTTTCACCTTTCTGCTTTCTCTGCAAGTCCTAAGTAACCTGCTAAGCCACAGGTATCTCTCATCTATCAACTTTCCTTCTTTCCCAACCTGTTGACATCTCCTGTCTGCTGTCATTTCCTCTCCTGTTTGTCCATGTGTGTTTGTCTCCTACATTCCTTTGCTGTCATTTTAAGAGGAAGCATAGAAAAGGGCAAAGGTGTTCATATTCCATGTTTCATGGAAGGCTCCGTTTTTTCCTCATAGAACTTGTTTTCTTGGATCATGGTTACTTTTTGCATGTTTACATTTTCCATAGTGTAGAGTGCTTTTATAAAATGTAAAATTTATAAATATTGGTTTAAGGTTAACTAAATTATGGTATCTATGCAGTAGAATATATATGGCTGGTAGAAATGATGTTTATGAATAATTTTTAGTGGTAAGAAAATTTCATGTTTAATGTTAATTTTAAAAAACTATACAAAATTGTACATACATTATGTAACTCTAATATGTAACATAAAACATACACAGAATAAAGATCAGCAGAAAGTTTGACAAACTACCTTGTTACATCTAGGAGCTGGGGTTACTTTAGTGTTTTCAGATTTCTTTTTCTTAAATGTTTATTACTCTGCTAAACAAACAAGTATGAATCAATTGTTCTTTGAATTTTACATAACTTTTCAAAGGCCTACTTAGATGATTCTCCTCTATTAAAAGCTTGTGATATGAAAGATCACTTTTTTTTTTCTCTAACCTTGTATAATATCTGTAGTTTTCTGATGCACAGCAGGGATTGGTAAATGATAGACTGCAGGCCAAATGTGGCTTGTTCCTGTTTTTTAAATTTAATTAATTAATTAATTTATGTATTTGAAAGATGGAGATCACAGGTGGGCAGAGAGGTAGGCAGAGAGAGAGCGGGGAAGCAGGCTCCCTGCTGAGCAGAGAGCCCGATGTGGGGGGCTCGATCCCAGGACCCTGGTATCATGACCTGAGCCGAAGGCAGAGGCTTAACCCACCGAGCCACCCAGGCACCCTGTTCCTGTTTTTGTAAATAAAGTTTCACTGGACCCCAGCCACACTCATTAATTTATGTGTGTCCCTTGATGCTTTCATGCTATCATAGCAGAGTTGGATAGTCGTGATGGACTCCATCCACATGGCCTGTGAGACCTAAAATGTTTATTCTCTGGCTCTTTACAGAAAAAGTTTTTGACCCCTGATATAGAGGAAGAATTGCTTTTTTCATGTCATACACATAACACACACACCTGTTCCAAAGTATCCTGCTGGACATCTTCTAAGAAGAATCGATCTTTTCTCACAATGCTACAATGGCTTGTTCTTAATAATTTGAAAAACATTTAACTATTATTCAATAATCTTGAATAAGTTTTTAAAAATATTTTATTTATTTATTTGATAGAGAGAGAAAGAGATCACAAGTAGGCAGAGAGGCAGGCAGAGAGAGAGGGGGAAGCAGGCTCCCCGCTGAGCAGAGAGCCTGATGTGGGGCTCAATCCCAGGACCCTGAGATCATGACCTGAGCCAAAGGCAGAGACTTAACCCACTGAGCCACCAAAGTGCTCCGTACCTTGCATAATTTGGAAGCATGTCAGCATTAACTGTAAAGTAGAGCTTGGTGATGTCACAGGAAGTCCAGTGTAGGGGCTTCTCCTTGCACTTACACCAATAAGTGTTTTCTCTTTCAAGGACCATGTGTTGGAGTTGGCTTGTATCTAGGAGTCATGTTGTTGGAAAAATGTGCAGTTAAATACAGAGTAACAGTCAGGGCAATGAAAGGCTCACATTATGAGAGCTATGGGATTGCTGTAGCCCATTGTGGGGACAGAAACTTAACATCTAGAGCTCATCGAGTTTTAAAACTAGAGCTATCTTAGAAATTAGCTCAATCAAGTTATCCCTAGTAATAGTGTCCTGATATGGAATTGCTCAGGTTGGGTACGGTTTAAGTTTTTAAACACTTGAGAACCTACTGTATGCCAGGTGTTTTCATTTCTTTAATTTCATTTTTCTAAAAAAATATTTTATTTATTTATTTGACAGAGAGAGAGAGAGAGATCACATACAGTAGGCAGAGAGGCAAGGGGAAGCAGGCTCTCTGTTGAGCAGAGAGCCCAATTCGGGGCTCGATCCCAGGACCCTGAGATCATGACTTGAGCCGAAGGCAGAGGCTTAACCCACTGAGCCACCCAGGCGCCCTAATTTCATTTTTTAATGAATTACTTTTCTGCTCTGTATATATTTAATTTAATTCTAGTATAGTTAACGTACAGTATTATATTAGTTTCAGGTGTACTAGATGCTTTCATGTACCATTATTCCACTTATAAATCCAGTGATAGATAATTCCTATGTCATAAGAGACACTGTTTCATATTTTGGCAGCTCTAATTGTTAAAAAATTACACTGTATGTTTTGTGCTAATATATGCCTTCCTATCAACTTCAATCATTGATTCTAGTTCCATTAAACTGAGTCTTCTGCTAAATGGCAGACATTCATATAGTTGAAGACAGCTATCACGTCTCCTTTGAATCTTGAATAATCCCAAACTCTTGAGCTCCTTAGAACAATTTTAAAACTAGTATGGATTGGATATATTGAATTGCATGTTTTCATTTTTTTTGACACGTTGAAAGAATGGCTTTTTAGCAAAAGGCTTAAAGATTTTTAAATGAAAAAACATTTCTGATATTCTGGAAACAATATTATGCTATTATGAAATGTTTGGCCAATTTAAGTATCAATAAGTGATTTAGTAGCATGTAAATCAGAGATTTTATCATTTATGTCAAGTTCTATTTTGTGACCCCTCATTTATGATTATTTCTCTGTGAAATTTAAGTTAGGCTTTGAATTATCACTTACCCAAGTGCTGTTCTTCTTTTCTCTTTAAAAAAAAAATTTTTTTTTTTTTTGGATATGTCAGTAACCAGTGAGACCAAGCTTTTTCATAATCATGGATACAGAGAATCATAAAATCTGACCAAATTAACCCTGTGCAAGGAAGGAAGGGTATTTAAATAGGTCAGGTGATTCTGCTTGCTGTTTCACAATCAGTGAGTGCTAGCTGTGAGTTTCTGTCCCCTCTGTGGGCCACACCATTTCCATAACTCTGATAGCGTGAGCCTCTTAAACTGCCTGATTGTAGCTTTAGTGTTTAAATGTACACATTTTTCCAGTGAAATGACACCAAAACAAAAACCAACTCCATTAGATGGTCCTTAACAGAGGAAACAATCACTGGAGTCAGTGCAAGAAGGAGAAGCACTTGGGTTGGACTTACCGCTATCTTGCTGAACTCTACTTTGTGGTTAATTTGTGGGATTTTTTCTTCTTTCTTTCTTCCTTCCTTCCTGCCTCCCTTATTATTAAATTAATTAATTATTTTAATTAATTTCTACACCCAACATGAGCTCAAACCCGCATTCCCTAGATCAACAATCACATGCTCCACCAACTAAGCCAGTCAGGCACCCTTCTTTGTCTTGACTTTTTAAACTTACCCATGATTCAATAAGATTTAGCCTAAAGACCAATGATTTCTTTATTCCTTTAAATAAACAGAGAAGCATTCCTTGAAATACTTTTTTGGGGAAAAAGAGAAACTTTTGATAGAGAACCTAGGAAATGCTGTGACAGGCACGGCATCAGCTGTTGAATAACGATGAGCCAAACTGAGAAGTGGAAATACAAGTATTAGAAGCCCATTCAAATGAAAGGAAGAGGTTTTGACTCTAAGCTTACCATTTTTATAAGAATAATTGAAAATTTGGCTTTTTCTATAAAGATGCAGAAATATATGCATCAGTGGAAATCTCAGCCTGTTCCTCGGGAAGTTACTCTCCACCTGACCGGGGCTGACTGATAGAGACTTCAAGAAGCGATACACCAAAATGGTTGCTCCAGGGAAGATAGAAGGAAGATAATAAAAAGCAAACCCCTTTAATCCTTTAATGTCATCTCCTTTTGGGATTTGTGTGTTTCCTAGAAACTCTGAGTGGGAAATAGAGAGATGCAGTACTCACTTTACTTGTCATTCACAATTTTTTGCTTATAGGAATTTGAGACATGTGAGTGACAAGGTGAATATACTGGATAGAGAAGTGTTGTTGTTGAATGATGAGAACAGAATTGAGTTAATGTTACTGTTCAACTTCAAGTGTGTTAACCCAGTGATTTTAAATAAAAATACTTTGGGTTCTTGTTAATCCTCCCTCTATGGGCACCAGATTTTAAAGCAAAATGGAATATTTTTGTTTTAAATATACATATTAATGTAATAGAAGACTAACATTTTCCTCTTTGTTTTCATTTTTATTTACTATTTTTTATTTACCATTTTTATTTAACATTTTTATATAACAAAAATCAGTGTTTACTAAGTGCCAGACACTTTTGTAAGCACTTGATCAATATTAATTTATTTAATTCTCATAAGAACACGATGAGGTAGTTACTCTTGTGCCCATTTTTATAGATGGGGAAACTGAGGAATGGACATATTAAGCAGCTTGTTCAAGGTCATTTTGACTGGTAAGTGGCAAAGCCAGCTTTAGCCTCTTCTAGTCAATAAATAAATATTTTAATAATAAATAAATATTTATTATTTAATAAATTTTAATTTTATTTTATATTTATATATTTATAAACATATTTATATTTATTTTATATTTTACTAATTAATTAATAAATTTATTGAATAATAAGAGTGTCAAATAAATGTTTTAAAATGTATGCCTTGATGAAAAAAATGGTTGAGAAGTACTGTTGTAGAGAACAAAACCAAAATAAAACAAAACATGAAAATCCTTCTACTATGAATAACTGAAAAATGATTAACACACATTTCAGTTATGGCTGATCTCACTGGAAGGTAATCACTAGGTTCTAGGAATAAGGCTTGGTGGTGAGCCCCATATCCACTGCTGTAGCTATGAGGTATAGAGGTGGGAAATCGACTGAATGGTAGAGATTGTAATATAAGGACTTCATTGCTGCTCAAATGAAGACAGCAGATTAGGATTCGGGCTTATCCAATGAGGTCAGTGAGAATTGAAATATCCACATAATGTTAAGATTCTCAAAAGGTTACAATTTCAGTAAAAGTGAGAATAAAAAAGAAAAAAATCTGCCATTTTCTTTTGGCCTGGATTTTGGGTGGAGTAAAAGAGCTCTTTTAGAACGGGTAACCATGGTCTGTGCTTTATGCAAAGGTGAAGCAAGAAATTAACAGGTCTAAGGAAATTATCCAGGATGCAGCAAAGGGAATTACCGGTTGGAAATTATAAAAGAGGAATAGAGGGAGCCTGGGTGGCTCAGTTGGTTGAGCGACTGCCTTCGGCTCAGGTCATGATCCTGGAGTCCCGCGATCGGGATCGAGTCCCGCATCAAGCTCCATGCTCCACGGAGAGTTTGCTTCTCCCTCTAACCTTCTCCCCTCTCATGTTCTCTCTCTCACTCTCTTTCAAATAAATAAATAAAAGAGGAATGGAGGGTAAAATAATAGGACCTCCAGAAAGAATGAATAAAGGTAATGAATAAAGATAATAAGATAGTAAAGTTTTTCAGGACCACAGTGAATCCCAGTGATATAAGAAAGATGTTAGGGTTTGAAGCCAATGGCCAAGAAAGAATTCTTGAGGTAACTTTGGTGTGAAAAGGTAGATTCGTTAAAGTACGGAGGTTAAGAGCCATGGGCAGAAAGAGCAGCATTGGGGTCATGAGGAATAGCCCATTATATATTTTCAAGTTGGGAGGGGGATAGGGATAGTATAAGTCTCTAAAGAATTTTGGTAGCAAGATTTCCAGGATCTCGAGGGGGCTAGCTATTGTTGGGAAAAAGTAATTTTTTACCATCTAATAAATCCTTAGTCATGAGACCCTTCAGATGTATATTAGTGGGCCATATGCTTGGGGGATGATTGCTAACATGTATCTTGGGCGGTTTAGAGATAAAGGAAATTTCTAAAGGGATTTTTATATGTTGAAGTAGACTTACAGGATCCTGGGGGTTGGGCTAAGGTTGCCTTTTGCCCTTAGCAAAGTATTAGCATTGAGGCATTTGAGTCCCTAGAGGATTGTCACTCTACCTGTTTTAAGGACTCCTCAGTGGGCTGTAGGTAGTAAGGAAATTTAATAATTTCTCTTCTGCCTTTGCTTCCCAGATCACCAAGGGGATAAATATTTTTTTTCTCACACCTAAGACACGCTAAAGCTGCAAAACACCAAATATCCAATGAAAAATCTTAAAAGCAGCAGTAAAGAAAACGATTATCTATAAAAGAATTCCAACTAGATCAAACTGTAAACTTTTCTACAACAATAAGATGCCAGAAGAAAATGGAGTCTTCAAAATGGTGAAACAAATGAACGATTAACCTAGAAATATTATATCTAACTAAATTCCCAACTCTTCAGGAGTTAGGGAAAAATATGTTCCCAAACGAACAAAACAAATATCTACTACAGCAAGCATGAAATTTAACCTAGGGAAAAGGGCTAAGATGTAAGAATGTTGAACAAATAAACTTTGTAAACTTGACTTTAAATTTAAATAGATATTGACTATAAATGAACATGATAAATATTGAATAATTTAGAGAAGTTAGTTCAAATACAGTGGAAATAAAATGCTTGCATAATTAACATATAAAGGGAGGAAAGAATGGAAATTAAATCATTCAACAATTCTGCATTTGTTTGCTTTTCATATATCCTCTTTTATTCAGTGTCTCTTCAAATCTTTAATCTATTTAAAAATGTGCTCAAGTTCTCAGATTTCTTTATACATTTCTTGGTACAAGTCTCTTCAGTTATATGGTTTAAAAATATTTTCTCACAATCTCTAGCATATCTTTCCTTTTTTTTATAACGGTGTTTTTTGTAGAGCAAAACTTTAAAATTTGATGAAGTCCAGTGTATCAACTTTTTTCTTTCATGGGTTGGACTTTTGGTGTCTTTTCTAAGAACACCCTTTCCTACTAAAATTTTCTTCTATGTTTTCTTCTAAAAGCTTTATAGTTTTGAATTTGACATCTAGATTTGTGATTCTTCGTGAATTAAGTTTTGCATAAGGTGTGTCATTTAGGTTGAGTTTTGTATTTTCACATATGAATGTCGAATTACTCCAGTACCAGTGTTGAAAGACTACCTTCTCCTTTCAATTACCCTTGGGCCTTTTTTTAAATCAAAAATCATTGGGAAAAATTTGTATTTCTGTACTCTCTTCTGTTTCATTGATCTGTGTGTCTTTTCCATCACCAGTACCACACTGTCTCAGTTAGTATAATTTTATGATAAATCTTAAAATTGGGTAGTATGAGTCCTTCAACCTTATTCTTTTGGAAATTGTTTTGGCTGTTCTAGTTCTTTTGCTTTTTCATATAAATTTTATAATCACTTGTCTATATATACACAAAAATTTCTGCTGGTATTTGGATTGGAATTGTGTTATATCTATACCTTAATTTGGGGAGAACTGACATCCTTACTATGTTGAGTCTTCTGGTCCATGAACACAGTGTGCTCCTACATTTACAGATCTCATCTGTGCTTTGTAGTTTTCGGCATTGGTATGTATCCTATTACAGATTCAAGCATTGAAGTCCTGATCCCCATTTCCTCAGAATGTAACCTTATTTGGAGACAGAGCCTTTAGAGAGGTAATGGAATTAAAGTAAGATCATTAGGATGGGCCTGAATTTAATATGACTGGTGTCCTCAAAAAAGGAGAAATTTGGAGACAGCACACACAGAGAATGCCACGAAAGATAAAAGCAGAGATCAGCGTATGCAGGAGCCAATCAATGCCAACGATTGCCCGCAAACCACTAGAAGCTAGAACAGAGGCATGCAACAGATTTTGCCCTCATAGCGAGCAGAGGGAATCACCCTTATCTTGGATTTCTAGCCTCTAAAACTATAAGACAATAAATCTCTGTTGTTTAAACCACTTGGTTTGTGATACTTTATTATGGCACCCCTAGGAAAACAAACATCAAATGTACATAGTTTGTTAGATTTATATCTAAGTATTTCATCTTTTGAACTTTCAGTGTCTAAAGTTCTAATTATCTCCTGGTAAATGCTGAGTAGTACATTTGCATCGTATTAAGACAAGAATTTCTCAAATTGATCAGTATTTGTGATATTTCAACTAAAAATGCTATTGTTTAAAGGGAAGCTACAAATTTCAAGTCAGTTCTCTGGGCCATTACCACTGCTTACTTTTTCTTTTTATTCTCTCTTTAATTTAATTCACCCAATTAAATAACCTTGTGTACTATTTAGCAGCTTCATGGCATATTTGTGAAGGAAGACTTTGAATCATATTGTGTCTTGACATTTAACAAATTATATATATTTTTTGATAGAGTTAAGAAGTCCCTGGGTGGCTCAGTCAGTTAAATGTCTGCTCAGGTCATGATCTCAGGGGTCCTGGGATTGAGCCCTTCATCCCCTGCTCAGCAGGGGGTCTGCTTCTCCCTCTTCCTCTGTCTGCCCTCCCCACTCATGCTCTCGCTCTTTCTTCCAAATAAATAAATGAATAAAATCTTTTAAAAAAGGTAAGTAAGGCAGGCTAGCAGTCCAAAAAAAAAAATTACATATCTTGTTTTTTTTTTTTTTTAAAGATTTTATTTATTTATTTGACAGAGAGAGAGAGAGAGAGAGATCACAAGTAGGCAGAGAGGCAGGCAGAGAGAAAGGGGGAAGCAGGCTCCCTGCTGAGCAGAGAGCCTGATGTGGGGCTCCATCCCAGGACCCTGGGATCATGTCCTGAGCGGAAGGCAGAGGCTTGACTCACTGAGCCACCCAGGTGCCCCTATATATCTTGTTAAAGTACGTCTATTACCTTTTTACTGAACTCATTTGTTTTTCAAAAAGAGGGCATTGTAAGCCATGCTCATGAAGTCTCCGAGTTTTTTGTTAACTTCTCCTTTACTCCCCAGAGCCCTCACGGCCATCACAATGTAAGGCTAAAACTAGCCTTATATTACATTTAAGAATCAAATCAGTTTTCTAAATATTTCCCTAATCCATGCACCTCTCTTCCTTGTCACAGGAAGTCTTCTGTGGTTGTTGTCTGGCTCTTACTGGTGTAGTGGTTGCCTCCAGTGTGTATCCCACTGATAATACTCGATATTCCTGTTTCATGAAATACTCGAATGCACTTTGTGGTTGTCCTTTCCCCAGCTGTGAGTCTGCTTGCTCCCTGTGGGTGTCTTCAACCCTAGCACAGTGCTTCATCACCATGCTCTTAACTGTAGTGTATAACAGCAGGTGCTCCCCATAGAGCTACACATTTAATGAATGAAAGGGGAAAAAAATGCAGCTGAGTTGAATAGTTTTCTCAAAAAATTCTGATTTTATAACCATTTAATGTAGACAATTATCTTTTTTGGCATTTATTATCCATTTTACTGGAAGCCTAAGAAATCCGATGTATTCAATTTTATAGTTATAACCTAAATTAATTATACCTTACCAGTCAAATTGACTTTCAACACTTTATTCCAAGCTTGTAATACTGGCCTCAGTATTGACATCCGGTGTTCAAATAAAATATAAGCATCCTGACTTTCTTAGTGAATGTAAACCTGAACATGCCAGGAATTGCAAGGTCAAAGATTCTCCTTTCTTCACTGTAGGAAGCCTGACTTACTAGTAAGTACTCTGGGGCATGAGAAGGAATCTGTGCTTTCCTGAACTGAAACTCTATGAGGTTGCATCTGAATGTTTCACATATTGGTGAGAGCCCACTAAGGAGACATGCATTTATCTAGACAAGTGGTAACAGTGATGATTCTAATATACACATGTGGAATTTTCATGTAAGTAGTTTGGTGTAAAACCAGTCTGGCAGAGTGGATGAAGTACTGCCCTAAGTCTCTAGCATATAGGTTTCTAGTGTCACTTTCTTCACTTGGGTAAATCATTCTAAGGTCTCTCTTTGTTTTCTTTTTCTCCCTTAACCACAGGCCTAATGGTATCCACCTTGCAGAGATCAGTAGGAATTAACTGTGGATAGTCCAGGACTCTTTAAGAAAAGACCTATATATTTTCCTAGAAAATGATTTTGGTACTGAACCTGAAATAAATAGAATCCAGGTCAACTTTACCTAATGCTTATCTCCCAGGACGTTAGCAGCTACAAGGTTAGGACTCTAACTGGGTGAAGTATTCAGCATGCTGGGCTTGTGTTCACCCAATGGTGGCTTCACAACTGAGTTTTCCTTTTTTGTCTAAGTATTTGGAATTGTTTAGACATAGTCTATGAGTGCTCAGGAAATGCTGACTTAAAATACTTCATGAATGAGTCATTCATCATCACATGTTCTGAGAGGTAGGTAAGATATTGCCACCCTCACCTGCCCATTTTTATTTGATAAATGCTAATTGATATTATCTGACTTTCAAATGAATTATAAGAAGGTGGGTTTATTATGTCCCTTCTTATTAATTTTGGTTGAATAGTTTTGACTTTCACCTAACCCTGATGAATAGCTAGTATCTGGTTGTCTTGTGTTTGCTTCATGCCTCAGTGCTGTTGGGAATAATATAAAGGAAAGCTGCCTTCCCTAAAGAGGGAGAGCAAAGGAAAACATAAGTTAATAGAAAAAAAAAAAAAAGAAGAATGAATATAATGATAGTACAGAGATTCATTGATCCTTAAAAATCATGAGTCCCCTTGAAATAGAAGTTTTCTCTGGAACACAGTCTGAGGTCTTATATATTTTCTAATAAAAATGCAGATTAATGAAAATTTTGAAGTTAGTATTTAATTTTAATTTTAGTCATTTTTTTTAAGATTTTATTTTTAAGTAGTCTCTACACTCAACATGGGGCTTGAACTCACAATCCTGAGATCAAGAGTCTCATGCTCCACCAACTGAGCCAGCCAGGCACCCTTAAATATGGTCATTTAAAAATGAATGTGTACAAATGCATAATGTGAAACAATATGTTTTTGTATATGAATAAATTGATGATTTGTAGACTAATAATGTTTCAAGAAAACCAATATTCTCACCTTACAAATTTTTCCAGTGTCAGTCGTCTAACTCAAAACCAGTTATTGGATTTAACAATTAAATATATGCTTTGTAGAGTAAATAATTCTCATTCCCATAATGGTTGTATGGCCTTAGTATTTCAGGCTTTTTTCTATTTTAGCAACAGATTAATTGAAAATAAAGTAAGTGTTGGGGTGCCTAGGTGGCTCAGTGGGTTAAGCCTCTGCCTTCAGCTCAGGTCATGATCTCAGGATCCTGGGATCTAGCCCTACATTGGGCTCTCTGCTGAGCGGGGAGCCTGCTTCCCCCCTTCCCCTCTGCCTGCCTCTCTGCCTACTTGTAATCTCTCTCTCTCTGTCAAATAAATAAATAAATAAAGTCTTTAATTAAAAAAAAAATAAAGTAAGTGTTTATAGTACCAAACCAATTCACCATAATTATTTGTGATGAAGAAATTAACCTCAAGCTAGGCTACTTTCTCATTTACTCATGACCTGTTTCAGGGACACCGATTACAGAAGGAAATGGAATTAGCTTTTGCTTGTATTTCTTGGTTGCACTGTGTTCTTAGCTTCATTAATGGCTCTCTTAACTGTTACAAAAGAAGAGGAGTAGCCATGCGGCCAATGGAGAAAATGGCAGGATACCCAGAGCTCTCTATATAGAATAACTTGGGAATTCAGATGGCTGGACGTCTTGATATGAAATTTAGTTTGGAAGGCACTCTGAAAATCACTCTCAAAAGGCACTGTGTCAATCAATCTTTTTCACTAAGTTTATAACCTTGTCTTAAAGGAGCAGTGGAGGCACATCTTAAATTTCTACCAAAAGATAAGTCAATGACTTGAAAAAGACCGTTTATACCAACAATATCAGTAACATCAAATTGCCCCATAGAGGAAGATAAAAGAGTGAAAGCTGTGAGGAATGGAAGCACAGAGAACAGGTCATCACACTACCATTTTCTCCAACACCCTAAACTGTGATAAGTACCTGATCATAGCTGTGTCTCAATTTCTAGCCTTTGAGCCAAGTTAGTACCACCTGGTGTGATTTGAAATGACCCCAAAAGAGCTGGTGATGCCTCATGTTAAATTGTGAAAGACATGCTATTTAGCAGGTATTATCCCTCTCCAAGTCAAAAAGGTTATTATATTTTTCCCAGTTCATTTTACCCCCTTCATTTCTGACATTAACTCAGAGTATCTTTGCTCATTAGAGAATCTCTTTCTGCTTTATTCATTCCAGCTTTTACCCTGACCGTGGGATGTAACCGTCAAGCTTTGTTCTTATAAAGGAGTTTTATCATGGACAATATATCATGGATTATTTGGCCTGTTGGTTTTTCAGGTGTATGGGGTATTGCGGAAACACTGCCCCTGGAGCTCTGTTGCTAAGACTTTTATTGTGTATCTGTCCATAAGTTCTGTTTCCAGTGCTGATCCTGGAATTGCAATGGACAAGTGAAGGGAAGTAAAGAGCAGAGAGGGCAGATTATTGATAGGAGTTTCTATCAGCATGCCTTCCTAAATCCTATCTACTCAGGGTATTATAATTTCAACAGACAGTAAAAGCTACAGAATGCCATTTTGTTCTATAGGCTGGTCTTGCTCATGATAATGTGCTGATTGGCTAGAGTCCAGGAAGATGCCTTCCTTGACCCCTGTCCAACTCTATAGAAGTCAGGGGTACAGGTTGATGTGAGAGAACTCCAGTCAAAAAACTTAGGGAAGCATCAGGGGAATTGGTTTGGCAATTTCCAGTCACTTTGTCTCTAGGCTGAGCAGCCTGGCTTTAGGAGTGTACAGTAGCACTAAAAAGGACAATATTTTTAAAAACACCATGACGATCTTGCTCTGGAGTCCAGTGGGGGCTTTGCTATATTCTAAAGGAATCAGAAAGAAAGTTCCTAATTCAACTGAAGAATACCCCTAAGAAGATGAAATAATATGATTATTCTAGGGGATGAACGAGATGGGGAGATTACATAGGCTTTTAGGGGGAGACTGAGTCTTTCATGTGCATATCAGTCTGATTTCAAGTGTATGACGAGCTTTTAAGATGCCCTTTATTCTTTTCTAGGGACTTGGTCAAGGGAGAAGATATATGCAAACCCTTTTTCTCCCTACCCAAAGAGGGGTACATTAAAGTGTTTTTTTCCCTCCCTAAAACAACTACCATGAAACTAAAGGAGGTAGTTGGCTAGCACCTGGGATTACCTAGGTTACTTCAAGAGAAAATAGGTGAGAAAATGAGAAGAAATAAAAAGTACCAGATGATAAGAAATGTTGACTTCTTTTTTCAAATCTATTTCTGTATATTCTATACCATTTCCCAGATCAGTTTCCCATCTCTTAGAGGAGAGATGCCTCTTCCTATCCATGATTCTTAGTAAGAGTATTGTGAAATTTATCAATTGCTTATGAGGAAACACAGTGACAAATATTACATAAAATAACACTATTTTATTTATGTATCTTTAAGTGGAGAGTGATTATATATTATTCAAAAGTGGTTTTATGGCATCCAGTCCAGCTACTTAGGCAGGCCAAGCTGAAATAATTTATCTCAGAATATCCTGTTGCTTTGTACTGGCACATTAAGAGAAAAAGTTCTCTAATATTCATTTTGATGCACAATTAGTTTCAGGGAAATCTCTTGGACAGATTGTAGTCTTGTATTGAGGAGTTGAAATTTAATGATTTCAACACAGTTGTCTTCAGTGCCAACATAAGCCAAAGATAAATTATATCTAATCAGTAAAATGTGTTTAATACATGACCTACAGGTTGTGGGAACCAACTAATATTTGTAAGCATATTATCCAAATACTTAAGTGGAGGACATTGTAGAAGTTGCATTATAATGTATTGGGTCCAAATTAAAAAAACAATTCTAACTTGCATAGTGTCTGGAAGAAGAGGAAATGGAAAAGAAAAAAGACATTTTTAGTTAGGCTAATACTTTCTATCCTGAAATGTAACTTGGATGTTATAAAGAAGAATAAAACAGTTAGAAAACAATTCATAAAACTGGTATTAAAAAGATTGACAAAGAGTACTCCGCCCCTCCTCCCCATCCCGCCTTTTCTCTGAAGGCTAACCTCCAAACAAAATCTTAGGCTGAAGTTTTAAATGTCTGCTGCAGACAATTGGCACTTTCCAAGTACAGACTGCCAAGTGCACAAAGAGCAAAGTTTAGTCAAAGTTCATTTTCAGGTCATCCACCCTGGAACCATCAATCTGGGCAACCTCTGGGTAACCTCTCCCAAGCTTGTGGACGGAGCTGGATCCTTTGCAGCCTCATTAGAGCATGCAACGATTAATTTGTGTTAAATAGGAAATTAAACAGTCATGTACAGTGCAGAGTGGAGGTCAAAAAGTGGATCTTGAGGTGCATTCACAATCTCTGTTTGGGGGTCCTCTCCGGCTGGCAGAGAGGTGGGGCAGACTCAGAAGAGAAATAATTGTGTAGGACAAACATTACAAAACCTCCACCACAAAAAAGCATACATAAATAGGAGAGAAATTTGACTTGAGAATAAATCACCAGCATTTTAAATGTTGCTCAGACGTGCCTGTCTTTCAGAAAACTTAGGGTGAGAACTGAGGCAAAAATGACTTCACAAATCGGGTGTATTAATCCAGAAAACTCACCGTTGTCCTTGAACTTACTTCTGATTGTAGCCTAGCTTTGTATTCATGAACTAGAGATTCTGTCATGAGAAAGTGAGAGGAAAGGTCTAATGTGGTGTTCTATTGAGTGAATTCTATTTGTGAATTCATGGTGAATCGAATCATTGTCTTCCAAGATACCATTTTGACATAATTAGATAAGTTGAATGTTAGCAGTAGCAATGCACACAGGAAATTTTGAAAAATAAAATGCTATTCATTTCTTAGCAATAGAAGAATGCAAAGTTTCCAACTACTATCTTATCCAAACACTGGGACATCTACCTCTTCCTCTCTTCTTTTCTTTTCTTTCCTTCTTTCCTTCTATCATCTATCTATCTATCTCTCTGCCGATCTCTATCATCTGTCTATTCTATTCTATCATCATCATCATCATCATTGATCTGGAATTTTACTATAATAAATTTCATGACTTGGAAGTTAATTTTTATATTAGTAAAATAGGAATTAAAAAACCATAGCATTCTATGTTGCATATGGGGATGTGATCAGATTTAAAAGGCTTTTGTTCTTTTTTTTTTGATGAACTTAGTATAATATGTCTATATTGACAAATTATAGATCAAGTAAAATAGTGTGCCATACATGTGACAAAGAATAAAATTTAAATAATGAAATGTAAATACAGGTGGTTGAAAGAGGAATTGTTTAAAGTTACAATACTTTTATAAGTTATTAAACACTCCCCACTTCTTCTAATGAGAGTTATACACTTTTTCCTCTGTCTCCATGAAACTTTATTCCTTCTTTATTCTTGTACTTTCTTGTATTATGTTTTATGTGATGGTTTCTCCTATAGTATTTTTGAAGTAAGTAATGAGTATAACATCTACTTTGAGATCTCTAAAAGAAATTCAATGTGATATAAAAAAATCTGATTTTTAAGGAATGGTTACAGAGTGACAGTTATTGTAATACTATCATAGCTTAGTGTATATCTTTGTAATTGAAGAGAATACTGAAATTGAGTTAGAGGTTAGTGGAAATAAAGATTTAATTTTTCCTATGCAAATTCACACCTGCTTTGTTAAGAATCCCTGTTGCAGAGTATAAAGAAGGGAAGAAGGCAAGGATAGAATCCTTAGGCATTCTAGTGTTTAAGGGTTGAGTAGAGGGGATGTAAAGGAAGCTGGGGAGAAGTGGCCAAAGGGGTAGAAAGGTAATTGTGAGAGTGATTAATTAAGCTAAGGAATGAGAGCACCCAAATTTAAGTAAAAATCCAAGAGAAATTCATATTAAAAAGAGTCTGTAGGATTTGATCAACTGAAACCCTTGCTTGAATGATTTCTGACTTTTATGGCAGCCATTAGCCATATAGAGGTTTGGGAGGAGTAAGTTATTTTTTTCCTCTAGCTCATCAGACCATCAAGTTTGGATTTGTAGAGCTTAGGTACCAAATCCTATAACACAAAAGATAACCTTGAGGTCTTTTCTGGCCATAAAAATATCAGTCTCATAAAATGATTAAAAGTGATAATGTTCAGTCTATAAATTAATCAGGGGAAATGGGGACATAAATTTTAGCAACTTTGTGTCCTGAGTTTGTGTAAAGGATTTTGTTAGAAGAAATAGACTTAAGACCACGTGACATGTGAACTATGTTTCCAGATAAGGAGATGGCTGGGCAAATGAATCCTTGTTTAATCACCTGTTCTATTTTTTATGATTTAATATATGAATCTCTTTTACATGATTGCATTTTAGATTTGATTGATTTTGGTTTTTAATTGTTAAATATGGAATTGATTAGACTTAGTTTTATGGGAATATAATTGGATGTAAATTAGGCTTTGGTAAAATTTAAATTGAAAATATATTAGGCAAATTCCTTAACCTTTTCTTTCTTTTGCCTCAGTTTCTTCATTTGTAAAATTAAAGCACTGGATGAGATGACCTTCAAAGTCCTTATGAGGTCTAATAGTTGAAGACTCCTGTTTTATGTAGAGGAAATAACTATGTAGTTAATCAAAGCCTTCATTTTTCAAGTGATTATTTTGGCTTCTGAAAGCTTATGAGAAATCCCTTCACTTATGACTACTTGTATCCATTATCTAGACATTGTCCTCATATAGTTGGGGGCTAGTAATCATGTCAGTGCTAACATGGAAAATGGTGTCTTTCTTTCCCATAGCCAAATTTTAAACATAAAGGATGATGGGCTCTAAGCAACCAGTGCTGTCTGTCTGACCCACCTATATTGAATTATTACAAAATCATAGTCATTTTTAGAATTGTTTCATATCTTGAGAATATGCCTACCAGGTCACATGGCTAGCAGGCAGAGCTGCATGCCAGCATCCTGATGCCATGATGTGGAAAGTTCATTCCTGTTGTCCCTTCCCTGCAGTCAAAGCTGGCTGCCTTTCATGTCATTTAGTAAAGTCATCAGGGTATGACATGTGCTACCTCCAGAACCTGAAGAGGTATACCAGGTAGCTTTCTTAGTTGTAGGAATTCCAAGATAAAATAATTTGTGTCTAACTTTTGAGGGAATGTTCTGGCATATCAAAGATCACTTCACTGTTACATGAGGTCCTTGAATCTTTGTAAGGTTTTTCCTAGACTCTCTGGAGCACGTGTATCTTACCAAGACCTCCCATATACTTGTCAGTTCTTACTCATCTGGTCTGAATAACATAATGTCATCAATATGGTGGACCATTGGGATGTTTTGTGTAATGTATGGATGGTCCAGGTGATTCATTTGGACTATATTATGACAGAGGCTGCAGAGTTAACATAGCTTTGGGATGAAACAAAATGTGTCTGGTTGTCCATCTCACGTGAATATAAACTACTTCTGATCCTCTTTTCTGATAGGAGTAGAAAAGATCACATATGTCAGGTAGCTTGTACCTGAGGCTATATATATATATATATATATAATATATTTAAAGATTTTATTTATTTATTTGACAGACGAGATCACAAGTAGGCAGAGAGGCAGGCAGAGAGAGAGAAAGGGAAGCAGGCTCCCTCCTGAGCAGAGAGTCTGACACAGGGCTTGATCCCAGGACCCTGGGATCATGACCTGAGCCAAAGGCAGAGGCTTTAACCCACTGAGGCACCCAGGTGCCCGTACCTGAGGCTATATTAATCTGCTATAATAAATATACCACATCTGGCACATAGTTGTAATTGATTAAGTTTGTGGTTGTCACCTGTCATGTGCAGGATACATCTGGGTTTGTAGGGTTCATTAGGGCTATGATGTATTTAATATTTAAATAGGGTATTATGGTGACTACTGCCTCTGCATTCTTTAGGGCTATAAGGATGGTGCTAACTTCTGCCACTACCCCCAAGATGAAATAGTATTTTGAGTTGTGAAAGGGCAGTTTCAGAGGTTTACGTTAGGCTTTCTCTACTATGATAGCTTTACCCTATATGCCAAGGACCAGTTGTGGAGTTTCTGCAGACTACCAAGTATGTTCATTTCAGTTATTGATCTGGTGACCAAGGCAATGACCACCATGGACTTAATGGACCTGCTGTAAGCCAGAGTTGGGCCAGGACTGTACTTAGTACCTGGGTCCCGTACGTCTCCACTCTAATAGAGGGCCATTATGAGTCTTTGGGTCTCTGATTATCAATGTTTATTAATTAATTAATTTATTTTAATTCCAGTATAGTTAACATATGGTGTTATATTAGTTTCAGGCGTACAATATAGTGATTGAACAATTCTATGTATTACTTGGTGCTCATCAATATAAGTGTGCTCTTTATTCTCCATTGCCTGTTTCATCCATTCCTCCACCCACTTGCCCTCTGGTAACCATCTATTTGTTCTCTGTAGTTAAGAGTGTTTTTGGTTTGTCTCTCCCTCTTTTTCCCTTTGTTTGTTTCTATTTTTATTTAAATTCTAGTTAGTTATGGTAAAATTGGTTTCAGGTGTAGAATATAGTGATCCATCACTTACATAAAACACCCAGTGCTCATCACAGGTGCCCTCCTTCATGCCCATTACCCATTTAGCCTGTCACCCTGCCCACCTCCCCTCCAGCAACCCTCAGTTTGTTCTCTATAGTTAAGATACTCTTATGGTTTGCCTCCCTCTTTTTTTCTTCTTTCCCCTATGTTCATCTGTTTTGTTTCTTAAATTCCACATATGAATAAAATCATATGGTATTTGTCTTTTTCTGACTCATTTCGCTAAACATTATACTCTCTAGGTCCATCCATGTTGCAAAGGGCAAATTTTCTTTCTTTTTTATGCTTAAATAATATTCACTGTGTGTATATATACATATTTATATATACACATCGTGTGCATATATATAGTAAATAATATTCATTATATCTATATACATATATGTATATATATGTATGTGATGATATCTTCTTTATCCATTTATCATTTGATGGACATTTGGCCTGCTTCCATAATTTGGCTATTGTAAATAATGCTGCAATGAACATAGGGTGCATATGTCTTTTCCAATTAGTGTTCTTGTAGTCTTTGGGTAAATACCCAGTCTTGTGTTTACTAGATCATAGGGTAGTTCTATTTTTAATTTTTTGTGGATCCTCCATATTGTTTTTCACAACACCTGCACCAGTTTGCATTCCCACCAGTTGTGCACCAGGGTTCCTTTTTCTACACATCCTTGCTAACACTTATTTCTTGTGTTTTTGATTTTAGCCATTCTGACTGGCATATCTCATTGTACCTTTGATTTACATTGCCCTGATGATGAGTGATGTTGAGCATCTTTTCATGTGTCTGTTGGCCATCTGGATATCTTCTTAGGAGAAATGTTTCATGTTTTCTGCCCCTTTTAAATTGCATTATTTGTTTTTGGTGTGATGAGTTATATAAGTTCTTTATATATTTTGGATACTAGCCCTTTATTAGATATGTCATTTGGAAATAGCTTCCCCATTCAGTTGTCTTTTAGTTTTGTTGATTGTTTCCTTCACTCTGCAGAAGCTTGTTTTGAAACAATCCCAATAGTTTAATTTTTGCTTTTGTTTCCCTTGCCTTAGGTGACATGTCTAGAAAAAGGATGGTATGGCTGATGTCAGAGACATTACTGCCTGTGCTCTCTTGTAGGATTTTTATGGTTTTAGGCCTTTAATCCATTTTGAGTTTGTTTTTGTGTATGATGTAAGAAAGTTGTCCAGTTTTATTCTTTTACATGTAGCTGACTAGTTTTCCCAGCATCATTTGTTGAAGATACCAGTCCCATTGCATATTCTTGCCACTTTGCTCAAGATTAATTGAACATAGAATTGTGAGTTTGTTTCTGGGGTTTGTATCCTGTTCTTTCGACCTATGTATCTGTTTTTGTGGCAGTACCATTCTGTTTTGATTACAACACTTTGTAATAGAACTTGAAATCTGGAATTGTGATGCTTCCAGGTTTGTTTTGCTTTTCAAGTTTGCTATGGCTATATGCGGTCTTCTGTGGGTCCATACAAATTTTAGGATTGTTTGTTCTAGTTGTGTGGAAAACTAGTTGTATTTTGATAGGAATTGTATTAAATTTGTAGATTGCTTTGGGTGGTATGGACATTTTAACAGTATTTGTTCTTCCAGTCCAGAAGCATGGCATATCTTTTCATTTGTTGATGTTCTCTTCAGTTTCTTTCATCATTATTTTATAGTTTTCAGAGTACAGGTCTTTCACCCTCTTGGTTAAGTTTACTCCTAGCTATTGTATTATTTTTGGTATAATTGTAAATGGGATTGTTTTCTTTTTCTCTTTCTTTTTCTTTCTTTCTCTCTCTCTCTCCCTCCTTCCCTCCCTCCTTCCTTCTCTTCCATCCTTCCTTCCTTCCTTTTTTGTAAATGGGATTGTTTTCTTAATTTCTCTTTCGGGTGCCTTCTTATTAGTGTATATAAATGCAATGAATTTGTATACATCGATTTTATATCCTGTGACTTTACTCAGTTCATTTATTAGTTCTAGTAGATGTTTTAGTGGGGTCTTTAGGGATTTCTATATATAGTGTTACATCATCTGCAAATAGAGTTTTACTTCTTCCTTCATCCAATTTGGATGCCTGTTATTCTTTTTCATTCTGATTGCTGTGGCTAGGACTGTCAATACTGTGTTGAATAAAAGTTGTGAGAGTATACATCCTTGTCTTATTCCTGATCTTATGGGTTAAGTTCTGTTTTTACCTACTGAGTATGATGTTAGCTGTAGGTTTTTCATATATGGCCTTTATTATGTTGAGACATGTTCCCTCCAAACTTCATTGAGAGTTTTTATCATGAATAGAGATGTACTTTGTCAAATGCTTTTTCTGCATCTGTTGAAATTACCATGATTTTATCCTTTCTGCTATTGATGTGATGTATCCTGTTGATTGATTTGCAAATATTTAACGATCCTTGCATCCGGGAAATAAATGTCACTTGGTCCTGGTGAATAATTTGTTAAATGTATTATTAGATTCAATCTGCTGATATTTTGTTGAAGATTTTTGTGTCTTTGTTCATCAGAGATGGTGGCCTGTAGTTCTTTTTTTGTAATGTCTTTTTCTGGTATTGGTATTGGGTAATGCTGGCCTCACATAATGAATTTGGAAGGTTTTTTTATTCCTCCTCTTCTTCTTCTTCTTTTTTTTTTGGGGGGGGAATAGTTTGAGAAGAATAGATACTAGCTCTTCTTATCAATGTTAATTTTAAATTTAAAAAGTGTCAGTGTTCCTCTTTTCCAGGTTAATGATTATCTGAGTCAGTGGCTATAGGCCATTTTAAGCAAGGACTACCACATATGCTTGCTGTGCTGTTGCAAGGTTTTGCTCCTAGGGACCGACCATCTCTTTCAGTCACTGGATTGTAGGTCTAAGAACTGGATCAGGTTTGCAAAGTGGGATTTTACTGAGGCAGCTGCCCTAAACCTCTTGATTATTCATCCTTGATTTGTTGTTGTTGTTGTTGTTGTTGTTGTTGCAGCATGAATAAAGAAATACTTGTTGGGTGCCCATCTGTTTCCCTTAGGAATTCTGTGTTCGTTGAATCATTCCCAGAGCTCCCTGGGAGCATTACCTACTCATAATGATATAGCCTCCACCTTGCTTCTGATGGTTTAGCGTCATCAGTCCTTGGCCTCTATGACTATTTCTGCTATCCCTAGTTGACTCTATCATGTCTCTTGTTTTTTGTAATAGTATTTCCCACCATTAGTCCTGGTCTACAGATAACAGCCACCATTGGGTTTCTCAGTGATTCTGGTGCCCTCTAACCAGTACATTCTTAAGTATGTTCTCTAAGCTCTCTCACGGAATATAATCTACTGATGGGCTTCTAGCCATTTGTAGTACATTTCCTGTAGAATGCCTAGTTCCCTGAACTTGTTGATCCTTTCTTCCACATCTGGCACTTCTGCTTCACTTTGGTGTGGATCATAGCCTTTTTTACACTTCCAAGAGCTATCCTGGGCATGTTTGCATTGTTACCAGGTCCATGCCAGGATGTTAAATGTGTCATGGGAGAATGCTTCCATATCAACAAACTTTCCTTGATGCAATTTGTGTTTTATATGTCCTTGATCCAATACCATCAGGGTCTAATCCTACTTCCTTGGCTCCCACTGGCATGTATTTTCTAGGCCCTGTAACTTCTTTAGTATATTTTGCCTTTTCTCCCTCAATAGGCCCAGAACTTTCCTGGTCAGGTTACGTCATGAATCGATCCTAACAATTGGCTTGGTTGCTAGAGAAGGACGTGGAGGTGGATCCTGAGCAGGATCTACCTCCACGTCCTTCTCTAGCAACCAAACCAATTGTTAGGATCTTTCAAACCTGGTATCTTTCAAAGAGGAGGCTCTACATCAACTGCAGGGAAGGAGGGAGCACTAGCCTTCAATACTTGGGCAGGTCCAGAAGTTTCAGTGAAACTTAAGGTTTCTAAATTTTTAAATGCATCAGCCTAAATGTTCCCATCCCATATTTCATGGTCCTATTTCTTCCTCATCAGGGCTATGACCTTAGAATAACAGACCTCGTTGAGGCTGAGAATTCAGAAATTTTATGGAAATGTGCTATGTCATAATTAAATACTGGGTCTGATACTTAGCTTTTCCTGCCCTTTGGCTGCAAGAGTAAAGCCCCATTGTATGCTGCTAAAGAAGCCCTATGGATTTCACATTTTGCTTTAAACTAATGGTTAGTTATCTTTACCCTTTCATTATAATCAGCATTGCTAAATCTTCCAGATTACTGAAATACCTGAGATATTGCTTATTTCAATGAATTCCCTTCCACCAGTTTGCTATTGGTGGGAGTTATAACAATGGAACTGTTATAGTATGCCAGGGACTGTCAGTAATCTACCTAGCCCCAGCGATGGGTCCACACTACCAGCTGGCCAATGGGTGAGCCAGGTCCAACATTTCATTCTAGATTCTACTACCTAGGATTACTCTTGGAACAGTTTCTTAGGTCAAATTCCCTGGAAGATCCCCTGAGACAGATTTGTATATTCAGGAAGTTTACTGGGCATGAGATAGGTAAAGAAGTCAAGAAAGCAGGATTGAGCAAAGGGAGAGATTGAAAGGTGATGCAGTTGCAAGGAAAGCCTCAGAGGATCATATGAGGGATTCTAGAGCTGGGATGGCCTCTAAGAACTGCCTCAATTTGAGGCAGGTGGAGCAAAATTTGAATCTTTACAGAAAGCAGTCACTAAATGAGAGTTACCCCCAAAGATGGAGTGAACTTTGGATGGATGGCTTTCTTCTTTCAAAGGCCAAAGAAGGAACCTTGATTGTAAGCAGTCAGTAGCCAACATTTGGCAGATAGAGAAATAAATATAATGGTCCTGCGTGGGGATCTTGGCAGCACACAACAGTATTGGCTACAGATGTCGTAGGAGATGGTGTTTTAGCATCTTTAAGTTCATCTCTGATTGGTGTCATTTAAAAATATTTATTTTTATTTTTTATTTTATCATTTTTAAGTTTTTATTTAAATTCCAGTGATATTAGTTTAGTACAGTATAATATTAGTTTTGGGTGTACAGTTTAGTGATTCAACTCCAGGTGCTCATCACCACAAGTGCCCTCCTTAGTCCCCGTCTACCATTTCACCCACCTTCCCTCTGACAACCATCTGTTTTCTCTCCTTTTTTTTTTTTCTTTGCTTCTTTGGTTTCTTAAATTTCACATATGAGTGAAATCATATGGTATTTGTCTTTCTTTGATTAACTTATTTCACTTAGCATTTTATTCTCTAGCTTCACCCATGTTGTTGCAAATGGCCAGATTTCATTCTTTTTTATGGCTGAGTAATATTTCCTTGCATTCACATGCCACATCTTCCTTATCCATCATTAGTTAATGGACACTTGGGCTCTTTCCATTATTTGGCTATTGTAGATAATGCTGGTATAAACATTGGGTATTTTTATTATTTTTAAAATTTATTTGAAGTAACCTCTACCCCCAACATGGGGCTACAACAACATGACCTGGCTATCAAGAGTCACATGTTCTACTGACTGGGCCAGCCGGGTGCCCCTGTGTCATTGAGTTTTAGTGGTATTCTTAAAAATGAGTGTTCTCATTTGTGAAAAAAGCAACCTCATCCAAAAAACCAAAGCCTTCAAACTTTCTAATTTCTAAATTTCTGATCTTTTTTTCTTCTGACTTCTAAATTGAATTTTCTTAAAATTTGTGGTAATTCGAGAAATTGATATGGTTTTGGAGTACCTTAATAAAAGTAAGTTAGCAAAAATTCCATATCAGAAAACACTGGTTGCTTAGAGCCTATCATGCTTCCTGTTTACAAATGCTGTGGTTTGCTACCATATTCCTCTCCAGGAAGATTCTTCCCACCACCTCCCCACAATCAGGATCAAGGCATGCTTTGTTCCAGCTGCTGAGAGTGTTGGTTGCTGTAGCTCACACAATCCCTCTGTAGTTCCCTCTATGGGAATTGCCCTTGGCCGAAGGAAGCCACTTTACAAACGGTTATGCCCCAGCCCCTCATCCCTTGATTGGGGCACTTGGGATGCAAGAGCTTGGTCCCCTTGCCTCAGTTTAGGCCAACTTGGAAGGACCATTGCAGCTAGAGTTCACGACAGGAGACGCTAAGGTCTCTTGCAATTGCCTCATAGTTCAAGCCTTTCCTCATCCAGTTCTGCCTTCCCTTTTTCTTTATGTGTATTGTACCTGAAAGCATTTTCTGATAAATTTCCCACAGGCAAATATCCATCTCAAATCTGTTTCTAGAAAACCCAACCTGAGAAAGCATCCTTTTTGTCACTTGATTATGAGAGAAAAGGAAATCATTCCTCCAAATAATGATAAAACAAAGTAGATACATAATGTATTGTGTTCTAAAATCTAATTTTCAAAGGCAGAAGTCACATTTCCTATTAAGCATATCAACATGAAATGTATTTAAATTGATTATTCTGACTAAATTTTTAGTGCCTGCTATCCAATTGCAATTAGCAGTTTGTTAGTTATAATAAGAAAATTTCAATTACTCTTCTTTTTCTCTCACATATGGTTTCAGATAATAACTCTGGGAATGGTCTTTCCATAAAATGAGTTTTGTCAGAAAGAGTGGGGAAAAGACATTTCAAAATTTTGAGGGAACTATGTTATTGCTAACCCTAAGAAGCAAGGCAAATTAAAAAAAAAAAATTCTCAGAAACAAAATTAGAGTCACCTTGGCAAAGAAATTTAATGTCTCCGAGCATCACTTGTCCCTTTTGTAAAACAGGGACAATGCCGACACTTTGAGCATAAACTTTGGTTTAACGTTCATTCAGCTTAGACTCCTCTTAAAATCATTTTGAAGCTATATTATAGACTTCTGTAGCAGGCAACATAGCTGAGTGGATGTTCAGAGAACACATTTTAGGGAAGGACATTTAAAATACTGGATAAAATATTTTAAAAACCCAAATTTTTAAATGCATGGCTAATTTGTGAGCTGAAAGGAAAATCTTCAGAAATCAAAATGAGAAAGCATAAATCTAGATAAACAAGCAAGTCCAGTATTGGGCATTTGCTCGGAGGGGAGGGATGGGACGGGAAGAGTATTTGCATTGTCCAGATCGCCTACCTGGATTTGTTTATAATGCACGTGGAAAAGGCAACAAAGCTTGAGGCCTTCCTAGGTGGCAAGATCACAAAGTTGCTACAGCTGTCAGAGGCCACGAGAGCAACCGTTTCTCCCTTGATTGCTTAGACATGACTGTGACATGAGTCCAGTGTGCCTGCCACACTCGGGGAACATGGATTAAGATTTCTAAATGGTCAGCAAGTGAGGAACAGGTGCCTCCTACTGTTCCCCCTAGCAGCATCACCATATACAAAAATCAATTCCAGTCAGCTAAAGAATGTCCGTGTGAAAGGCAAGTCTTCAATACTTTTAGAAGTAAATACGTAATTTCTGTGTAGGAATGGATTCTAAATACATCAAAATCATAAAACATGAAGAAAAAGTGATAAATATGATAACATTACTATATGAAAAGATTCCCCCAAACAGAGGAAATGTCTAGTCACAAACTGGGAGAAAATATGTGCAACATATATAATCAATAAAGAATAGTATCTAGAACTTAAAAAAAAAATGGCAAACCAGTAAGAAAAGGTAAACAATCTGCTGAAAAGAACGTAAAAGATGTTAACAGACATTTCACAGGAGAGGAAAAAGAAATAACCAATAAACTTATGAAAAGTTGTTCAACTTTATTAGTAATCAGGGATGTGCCAAGGTAAACTGTGGTGAGATACATTTTACACCTATTATACTGGTAAAATTTAAAGTATTGTAATGCCAGAATTTGTTGAAGATGTAATAACCTGCATAATCATTTTAGGAAACGCCTTAGCGTGATCTCATGAAGCTGATATACTTCATACACCCTTCATAACTTCTATAACCCATCAATTTTATATATACACTTCATAATATTTTCTAATTATAAGTCCTGATATGCTTGGAACAGTCTGATTTATACCACTTTTCCTAGGATAATTTTAATAATATCTCTTTGCTTTCCCCAAGTTTTTCTAGCTTGATAAAATTTATTGTTATCTTCATACATAAAGTACATATATGATTTACTTAATGAATCCCTATTAGCAGAGATTAGGTTTTGGCAATTTTTTTTTTTTTACTCATTTTGCACCATCAAATTTTTCCTTCTAAAAATATGTAGGCAGTATGAAGCAATTAAATTCAACTTCTAGATTTGGTCCACCATCAGTAGGGCACACATGGCTCTCCCATGGGATCTGCTTAAGTCAGGCTGATAGTTAAGAACACCCAAAAGACAGTAGCACCTGATGGCTAACAGGGGATCATCTGATCTAGCTATTCTTTCTGATTCCTTATTCATCTCTTGGTGATCATATAAATCTTTTTTTGCTTCTCTTAACATCCTAAAACAACATTTTTTTTTCCTTGAGATACATTTTTTTCCAGATTTCCTTAGAAATATTTTAAAATAAAAGTACCTCGAGAGAACAGTATCTCAGCCTCTAAATCATTTAAAAATGTGATTAGAATCTCCTGAAAGTTTTCTGCCTACCCCCTTACAAAACTAATCCTGTTTTTCATGAAACAAGGAATTCTTGAAACAAGTAAACAAAAAAAATCATAGTAGTCTTGTTACTTTTTATTATGTCTTCTTTATGCATTTTATCTTTTTTCTTTTCCTTAAAGTCTTTATGTATTTTAAATTAGTAGTATCACAGTGGTTGATTTTCACCATGATTGCATGTTTTTTCAACCTCCACCTATAGAGAACCTACTTAAATATAACTTAATTTTCTATGATGAAATGCATTCTGAGTAAGTAAATGGGGGATTGACAATAATTCTAAATTGTCACCTTAATATTTAAAGGCATATTCGTAATGTGTTTAGCTTATCCAAGTAAACCCCATTTAAGCGTGATAATATTTTATCTTTAGCAAACTCCTTCTATAGTCCTTTCCATCTTTCCATCCTCAAATACTTATCAAGCCTATAATTTGCTTTTGGTAGAAAGATGGGCGAATGAAATAAACATACATAGTTTCTCAGTGCTTGATATACCCTACTATAAATTATGTCTTTTTAAAAATTTTTCTATTTTTTAATTTTTTAATTTTTATTAATATATAATGTATTATTAGCCCCAGGGGTACAGGTCTGTGAATCCTCAGTCTTACACAATTCACAGTACTCACCATAGCACATACCTTCCCCAGTGTCCATAACCAGCCACCATATCCCTCCCCCACCACTGCTACCCCCAGTAACCCTCAGTTTGTTTCCCGAGATTAAGAGTCTCTTATGGTTTGTCTCCCTCCTAAATTATCTGTCTTTTAGAAAGTACATTATTTTTCCATGTCCTAAGACTCTTTTTAGAAAATGGAAACAGTGGCTTTGGGTATACGACAAAGATAGAACTGGATGGTATACATACTAGGACAGTATATATTGTTCTAGCAGTTTAAGCTAGTTCTAAGAGTGTTAGAACCATTATATCTCTCTATACTTTAATCTTATGGTGTGAAGTTCAGCTGAACGAAATCCAATTAACCAAATTGCTTAGTTACATACAATCCTACCACAAAATAAAGAAAATTCTATTTGTGGACCATATAAAACACTAGCAGATTGGAATAATACTGTCAGCTTAAAGAGATTCAGCTCAGTGGTAGCAAGCTGTGTCCATGGAGGGTCAGAATTTTTCAGTTTAGGAGGTCTTGGAGGTTCGTATAAAGACTATGGTTTTATTGATAATTTTTCCCATGTCATAACCCAGGAGGGTCATTAAAGTGCTTTTTGTTTGTTTGTTTTTAAGAAATACAATGATAGTCTTTATGTCTTCATTGGAAAAATAATTTGTTTGACAGCAATATTGATTAATACTTACTTGAGAAACCCTGAGTTAGTTCCAAAAGAATTTCATAGCACAAGGTTTGAAAGGTTTTCCCTCCTCCTTTATTGTGTGAAGAGAGGAAAAAAAAATCATTCTCAGTGACACTTCAAATGTAAATTACCCAGTTTAAAAATGATCAAAGACAGAGGAAAACATGTTGAAGAGCACTATGACTGTCTTGAATCACATTTCTAAGGGCATGACACCAGTGACATGATTGCTTGCCTTTTGTGTTATTAGACTATGATGGGAAATAACCACTGAATTCTGACTGAGATAAACCATCAAAAGATTATGTTTCCCATATCAAACTGTCAATTCAAACATCTTATTTATCTCTTGGTTCTTCCTTTGGGATGCCGAACATGGGTGAATTCCAGTGTGATGTTCGATAAGACTTGGACTGTTCTTACCCACAAGATTAAGCAGCGTTTCTTTTTCTGCTAATTACAAGACAGCTTCAAATAATTATTTCTTCCTCCCCCCCACCTTTATTTAGATATACTAGATGTATAACATTATTTAAGGTATACAGTGTAATAATTTGCTATATGTGTATATTGTGAAAAGGTTACCACGATGTTAGTTAACACATCTACACCTCACATAGCTACATTTTTTTGTGTGGTGAGAACCTTTAAGATTTACTCTCTTAGCAACTTTCAAATACACAGTACAGTATTGTTAACTATACTCACCACAGCATATTACATCCCCAGAACTACACACCACTATTTATTACATCCCCAGAACTTATTCATCTTACAACTAAAAATTTGTACCCTTCAGCCATTTTCACTCCCCAAACTCCTACTCCCAACTCTGCCCCCAGACAACCGCAAATCTATTCTCTGTTTCTAGGAGTTTGTTTGTTTGTTTGTTTTAGATTCTGCACATAAGCAAGGTAATTTACTATTTATCTGACTTATTTCACTTAGTCTAATGCTCTCAACTTTTGCATCTATAGTTCCTTCTCTTTCTGATGAATATTTGAATATTGTAGGAATATCATTTTGGTTGTTAGTATTTTCCTCTGATTCCTTTCCCAGTCAGTACAGCCTGTTATGTTGGATATGTAGGGGTGATTAAAAGGGAACATTAGAATGTCCAGTTAGCTCAGCTGGTCAGAGCATGGTGCTAAGAGAAAATACCTGATGTGGAGGTGTTTATAATGAAGCCAAGGGGAGTAGGGACAATTAAAATAGCAAAATTTAATTATTTTATTTTTTAAAAAGATTTTATGTATTTATTTGAGCGAGGGAGTGTGAGAGAGCACAGGCATGGGAAGCGGTAAGGGGAGAAGAGAAGCAGACTCCCCACTGAGCAGGAGCCCAATGCAGGACTTGATCCAAGGACTTTGGGATCATGACCTGAGCCAAAGGCAGATGCTTAACCAACCGAGCCACCCAGGTGCCCTAGCAAAATTTGTTTATTACTACAGTAAAGGAAAAACAGTTAAGAAAATGATAGACTTCTCCTTGCCATAGGTGAGCCTATCAGGAAGGATATAGTGGGCACCCACTGAAGCATGCAGTAGCACTGAGTTTGGTCTTGTTGAGTTTACCTGACCAGGTGATCTTTCTTTCTGTGGAGGCATCTCCCAGAATGAACTGCAAGCCTGCTGCTCTTTCTTCCCATCCTCTAACTTTTAGATTTAATCAGCATCTTAAACCTTACAAAAAAGGAAACTTCACATTCAAATGGTCTTATTGGCAAATTCCATCAAATGTGAAAAGAAAAATAGTGCCCATCTTACACAAAATCTTCCAGGCTATAAAAAAAGAAAGACTGTATTCCAGTGTCTTTATGAGGCTAGCCTAACCTTAACACCAAAACCTGAGAAGGTTAATATAAGGCAAATATCAGGCCAATTTCATTCATGAGCATAGGTACCACAATTCGAAAACAGTATCAGCAAACTGAAACCGGCAATATATGAAAAGGGTATTTTATCATAATCAAATAGATTTTAACCCATAAATGCAAGATTGGTTTAGCATTTACAAATTAATTAGTGTAATTTATCACATTAACAGTAGTAAAAGAGAAAAAAGAGACACAGAAAAGTAATTGGATACAATTCAAAATCCATTAATGACAAAAACCTTTAACAAACTAGGAATAGAGGATAAGTTCCTTAATATAGTTATGGACATCTACAAACCATCATAGTTAAAGGAGAACTGTTGAAAACTTTCCTCTGAGCTAGGTATGAGAAAGGAAGGCCTTACTTCTATTGAACATTGTTTGCAGCAAGAAAAATTAAAGGCTATAAGGATTTAAAACAAAGAAATGAAAATGTTGTTTTCTTAGATAATATGATTGCTTGCATTGAAAATCCAAAGCAGTATAAAAGAAGTTATATAATTAAAAAGTAAGTTTAGCAAGTTTTTTGTGTATAAGGTCAGCATACACATTTTTATATATTTCTATATAACAATAAAATTACAAAATGTAAATCAGTAGTAAAAATGACTATTTTTAGTAGCATTAAAAGCATAAAATCCGGAACACCTGGGTGTCTCTGTCAGTTAAGCATCTGCCTTTATTTAGCTCAGGTCATGATCCCAGGGTCCTGGGATTGAGTCCCACTTTGGGCTCCCTGCTCAGTGGGGAGCCTGCTTCTCCTTCTCCCCTTGCTCCTGCTCTCTCTCTCTCTCTTTCTCTCTCACTTGCTCACTGTCTCTCTCAATTAAGTAAATAAAATCTTGAAAACAAAAGAAAAAAACCCATAAAATCCCTGGACATAAATCTAATGAAGGATATGTGAGGCACCTACACACATATCTGTAAAACTTAGTAATAGAAATTAAAGACAAATCAATGGATGTATGTACCATGTTAGAGGATGTAATGTTGTACAGATGTCAACAGATTTTTTAAAGATTTATAGATTTAAATCACAACCAAAATCGGAGTGAGTTTTGTTGTTGTTGTTATTAAAGTTGACAGACTGATTGTAAAGTTTATGTGGAAATGCAAGGGGCTAAGAATATCCAAAACACTTTTAAAGCAGCAGAAAAATATAGACAACTCATACTATTGAATATCTGGCCTAAAAGCCACAGTAATTGGCAATAGACCAATAGAACAGAAGAGATAATCAGAACTAAATGCACGCAAACATGAACCCTCAATTTATCATAAAGGTTACAGTATAGAAGAGTAGTGAAAAGATGGTCTTTTCAGTATATGGTGTTGACTCAATTGGATACTCATATGGGAAAAAATAAAATTCAACCTCTATTTTACTCCATTAAGTCTGGTTGAAGAGTAGAGCTAAATATAAATCATAAACTAATAAAATTTCTAGAAGATATCCTAAAAGAAGATCTCCAGGATCTTGTAATGGAGAAAGATTTCTCAGTAAGGGGAAAAAGACATTAACAACAAGTGAAAATATTAATAAATTAGACTACATTAAAATAAAGACATTTTAATCATCAGAAGACGTTGAGCAGGAAGTGAAAAGGCAATCCACATAGTAGAAGATACTTGCAATATATGCAATTGACAAAGGTCTCATCCCCAAATACAGAAAGAGTTTCTACAAATCAGTAAGAAAACATAGATAATCCTTACACCAAATGACTCTTTTTTAAAAACTTTTTTATTTTTGTTTCTTACCATTTTTATTATTGAAGTAGAGTTGATGTAGAATGTCATATTAGCTTCAGGTATGCAGCATAGTGATTTGAAAACTCTGTACAATATGCAGTGCTCACCACAATAAATGTAGTTACCATGTGTCACCATACAATTTTGTTGGTTACTACAATATTATTGACTATATTCTCTGTTGCACTTTTCATCCATGTTACTTATTTTATAACTGGAAATTTGTATCTCCTAACCCCTTTCACCTATTTTGCCCTTCTTACCACTCTCTTCTCTGGCAACCATCAGTTTGTTCTCTGTATGCACAAGTCTGTTTCTGTTTTTTGTTTGTTTTTTTTTAGATTCCACATGTAAGTAAAATCACATGGTATTTTTCTCTTTATGACTTATTTCACTTAGAATAATACCCTCTAGGTCCATCCATGTTGTTGTAAGTGGCATGATCTCATTCTTTTTTTGGGCTAATATGCCATTATATATATATCTCCCCCATTTTCTTCATCTATTTGTCAGTCTGTGGACACTTAGGTTGCTTCCATATCTTGACTATTGGAAGTAATGCTGCAAAGGACATGGGGGTGCCTAAATCTTCTCAAATTAGTGTTTTCATTTTCTTTGGGTAAATACCCAATGAGTGGAATTACTAGATTATATGGTAAATTTCTATTTTTAATTTTTTGAGGAATCTCTGTACTGTTTTCCACAGTGGTTGCACCAACAGTGCTCAGTGTTCCTTTTTGTTTGTTTGTTTGTTTTTTAAAAGCATCCTTACCAATACTTGGTATTTCCTTTCTTATGCTAGCTATTCTGACAGTGTGAGGCAATATCTCATGGTTTGGGTTTGCATTTCTTAATGATTAGTGATGTTGAACATCTTTTCATGTGTTTGTTGGCCATCTGTATGTTTTCTTTGAAAAAAGATGTCTATTTGAGTCCTCTGCCCATTTTTTAATTGTGTTATGTATTTTTTTGGTGTTCAATTGTATAAGTTCTTAATATATTTTGGATAGTAACCCCTTATTGGATATATCATTTTTAAATTTCTTCTAGTCAGTAGGTTGCCTTTTTACTTTGTTGATTATTTCCTTTGCTGTGCGATAGCTTTTTATTTTGGGGTATCCCCAATAATTAATTTTTGCTTTTGTTTCCCTTGCCTATGGAAGTATCCATAAAATATTGTTAGGGCTGATGTCCAAGAGTTTAGTACCTACGTTTTCTTTCAGAAGTTTTATCGTTTCTTGTCTCACATTTGGGTCTTTTGACCATGGATAGTCTCTTGAAGAGGCACGTCACAAAAGATATTCTCCACTGAGTCAATAAACATAAGGCAAGGTGTTCAACTTTATAAGTCATTAGGAAAATGCAAACTAAACTTACTCTGAGATACCATTATATGGTCCATAAAATAGCTAAAATTTATACACGCTGAAGCAGAGAAATAGGAATGTTTTCTTCCCTGCTGGTAGGGATTTCAGTTGATAAAACCCACTTTGAGAAATTATTTAACATTATTTACTAAAATTGTGCATACTCATAACCTAATAATCCTAATTTTTATGAATAGGATCAATAGATATTGACACAGAAATACATGTATAAAAATGTTCGTGGTACCATTATTTGTAATAGTTGCAAGCTAGAAATGCTTGACAACAGTAAGATGGATAAATAGACCATGCAGATTTATGCATTTAAGCACTATACTGCAATAGACATAAATGAACTTCAGTTACATGCAACAAGATGGATTGATTTCAAAAGAAGAAAGACACAAAAGAATATATATTGTTGATTCCACATATGTAAAGATTGAAAATAGGTAAACTAATGGTGTTCAAAGTCTGGATAGTGGTTATCTTTGGGGAGTGAACACTACATGGGTGTGTTCACTTGGATAATACACGGATTCATATGTATGTATGTATGTTATCTCCAATCTGAACCAGTTCTCTAGAGAGCCACTGCTAACCCCTTGGTCCAAGCCACATTACCATCATTTCTCCCATTACTTGCTGTAGTTTTTTCTTGATTTTTCTCTCTGCTTTTATTCTTGATCCTTTTTAATATGTTCTTGATACAGTAACCAGGAGGTTCCCTTTAAAGTTAAGTCAAATTATATCACTATGTTGCTCAGAATCCTGCAGTGGTGCCATGTTTCATAGAGGGGAAAAGCCAAAGTCCTTACGTTTTCCTACAAGAACCTACATGGTCTGATTCTCCCATACCTTTATGTTGTTGTCTTCTGCTCCTCCCTGCCAGCTTACCTGTCTCTCCACAACTCTGCAGTACCCACACTGGCTCTCTTGCAGTTCCTGGAACATACCAGCATGCTCCTTTCCACTAGTGTTATTCCAATAGTCTGGCATGCTCCTTCTTGAGACGGGGGCTAACTTACTCCTTCCAAATCTCTTTTAGATGTCACTTTTTCGTGATGCTGACCCTCACCATCCTATTTAAAATGGTAACTTGGTCCACCCCCATTAGTGCTCCTACCTCCCTTTACCTTGGCTTCATTCTTATTTTTTATGTAACACTTCTACCTCTCTAACATACTGTATTTTGCCTTTATTTTTTATTCTTCTTATTAATTTTCTGAAAAATACTACACATTTGTTATGTCACTTCCTTCAGGAATTCTTCTTTCATTCACTGATACATCTCAAGAACTTAGAACATTGTAGGTGCTAGTCAATATTTGTGGAATAAATGAATGAATGAATTTGTTGAATGTCTAACATGTGACAAGACATCTGTTGGGCAATGGGGGTGTAACGTTGGGCAAACCAAAAATAGATTCTACTCTCACAGACCATTTGCCAATTTGAGAGTTGTCACATGAAAACATAAAAAAGTATTTAGCTGTAAGGAATGATAAGAGACAATGGTGCTTTGAGAATACATAATTTAAGAATTTACTTTGGTCTGAGGTGGGTCACAGAAGATGTCCCAAAGAAAGTGATGTTTGAGCTGAGATATGATAAAATTGTGTGATTCCTAATTCTTAGGCCTGGAGTAGGGCCCAGGTATGGACATTTTAAAGAAAACTCTGAAAAAACAAACAAACAAACAAACAAACAAACCTCTGCTGGTATTTCTAATATACAGGCAGCCTGGAGAATCACCCTATACCAGGGCTTTTCCAGTTTTCATTTACAAATTACATGAAATCTTGCTGAAGTTCACATTCTGACTCAGAAAGTCAGGTAAAGGCCTGAGACTCTGTGGTTCTATGAAGCTCTTGGTGATGCTGATGTTCTGTGGATTACGTACTGAGAAGGACGGCTACATAGCATCGACCCCCAACTGTCTCATGAAGATACTATGTTTTCTAAATTATCAGTTGATTTGGAATCCTCCCTCCTTGCTTCAGTTATACAGACTATATATCCTGAGAATCTGAATATTTCATTCAGCTCACAACATGGATGTTGTTCAGCTGCCTCATAAATTTGTACTACGTAGGCTTTGTTTACATGTTTTATGTGTGTATTTGTGCATGTATGTTGCTTGTTTTTCAAAAATCTTCCCCCATAGGCTGGGTCCTCCCAAAGGGCAGGGATGGTGTTCAAGTCTTTGTGTCCTCTGCCAAATCCACTGTGGCCATGATAAATACTCAGTTTCTATGGAATAGTACTGACTCTATCCAGGCAAATCCTTTTCTTTCCTTATTATATGTATAAAGGATAATTTAAATTATCCTTTGAAATGAACCATTCATTTTCACCTTGCCATGAATATAAATGACAACACTCATATTTACAGTATGCCTGGTCAAACACATATTTATGAGAAAAATTAAAGATAATAATAAATGTAATAAGTAATAGAAAATAATGATAATAAACAGTAATAAAATATTCATATTTCAGCTGATAATCAGAGTATTTTTAAGAACTATGGGGCAAAGTTGAGTTTTCAAAAATAGAACATTATTTCAGTTTATTTGTTGAGAGCAGAGTTGTACTAGGAAAAGCATGGTTATCCTTCCTTCCTTCCTTCCTTCCTTCCTTGAGATATGTTCTAATTCTTCAGGTTTGTTGCAAGTTTTTAAGAACAGAGATTTTTTTTCAAAGATTTATTTATTTATTTATTTGACAGAAAGAGAGAGTGAGAGAGAGAGATCACAAGTAGGCGGAGAGGCAGGTAGAGAGGCAGGAAGAAGCAGGCTCCCTGCTGAGCAGAGAGCCCAATGTGGGGCTTTATCTTAGGACCCTGAGATCATGACCTGAGCTGAAGACAGAGGCTTTAACCCACTGAGCCACTCAGGTGCTTCAAGAGCAGTGATTTTCACTAATTTTTGAATTAGTATTTATTTAGTATTGAAGAATTAAGAAGAATCCTGGGATCGAGCCCCGCGTTGGGCTCTCTGCTCAGTGGGGAGCCTGCTTCTCTCTCTCTGCCTGCCTTTCTGCCTATTTGTGATACCTGTCTGTCAAATAAATAAATAAATAAAATCTTAAAAAATAAATTAAGAAGAGTCAAGGGTGTATCTGAATGTTGGTGTTTACTTTAAGTGAAAGGGATAATTCTTCCCTGAGATAGCTCACCTATATTGGCCAAAACCACATACAGTGATTTTCTACTTAAATTAGAAATTCAGTGAACTGATAGTTTAAAATCAAAACAACAACAAAGGTAACACTTACTGAGTGCTATTCTAGGCACTTTACATCTATTAACTTATTTAGAAGGCAATTACTATTATTAGTTCAATTTTATAGACTAGACCCTGAGGGTCAGAAAGGCTAAAACTGAAAATTACCTCTTCCTTGAAGTGGAGCATACTTAAGATACCACAGTAAAATTAGAATATTTCAGGGAGGCAATGGAATAGAGGAATAAAAAAAGAAGAAAAAAAAGCTCTGGAATCAGACAGATTCACATGAGAATGAGAATCCTGGCTCTGCCACTAATTCCTTATAAATCCTTAGGTAAATCACTTAGCCTCTCAGGATTGCAGTTTTCTCATCTACAAAGTGGGATAAAATCACATTTCCTACTTATCTTACTTACACGACTTCTACCCACCTTGACTAGGGACTGGACAGAAAGAACAGCTGATTTACAGACCTAACACCTCATAGGCACCCTTCTGTCACCAACAAAATCAGGTTATGCAATAATCTTTTTCCATTTCTCCTCCTTTTCTTCCTTCTTCCTAAGTAACTACCATTTCTTATGCTTCATATCAAATGCTTTACATATATAAACTAAGCTTTTCTTTATTTCCTCTCTTCTTTTATTTCCAGTTATTTTTTTTTTCCCCCCAGTGGTCCAGTGAAAGAGGTATTGGTAGCCCTGAGTTACAGAGGAATTAAGCAGAGGTCTGGTCCAGTTCACCACTGCTGGTTATGTAGGAGCACTTGGACCACATATTTTAAGTGATAAAAAGCTAGAACAAAGTTAATGTAAGCATGGGAAGCACATGTTCATTTGTGTGTCATAGTTCTGTCACTTAGCAGCAGGAACTTAAAGGGTGCATTATTTAAGTTGAGATGACCGGTTGGGAGGCAACGACAACAACCACGATCCCAGCGATGGCTGCAGTCTTTACTTGTGTCAGGAACTGTGCTTTCCGTGTACAATCTCACAACAACTCTATGAGGAATCATTATTTTAACCCCATTTTACATAAGATAAAATCGAGGCCCACAGACTTTAAATAACTAAGCTTGCATAATTTTGAGTTGGGATCCAAATTTTTCTTCACATGTTTAAATAGATTGAAATATGTAGTTTCTCATATTGCAAAAATGGGTAGTTTAAATAAATAGTTGGAAGCCATTATAATGCATTTATGTAATATATGAATGTAAATGAACCTTACAAACATGGTGGCTGAGTAAAAGACAGCAGGAAAAAAAAGCACATAGTGTGTGATTCCATTTATGAAGTTCAAAAACAAGCACATCTTAGCCAGAATGGTGGAAGCAAGGATAGGGTTAACTTTGGGAGGGTAGTGATTGGGGGTGTACCACATGTTTCTGGGGTACTGGTAATGTTCTTATTCTGGATCTGCTGGGTGTTGATTTACATGTTCATTTGGTGAAAATTTATTGAGCTATACTTCAGATTTTTATGTTTTTCCTAAGATAGGCTGAATAGATGCTATTTTTAGATTAAAAGTAAGTAAATAAATTCATGAATAAGCTCCTCTTTAATTTTATTTTTATATAGTTTCTTTTATTCCTTGAGCCTTTCTATTCTGTTTTCCTCATAGAATTTTAACTTAGTTGACTTAAAATTTTTAATTATTTTATAACCATGATGCTCTAAGTCTTAAAAAATTTTTTCTTAAGGGTTGAATTATCCTCCAGATTTATTATTACACAATTGGCAGTATATCAAAATATTATAAAATTTGATATTAAATTATTAAACATTAGGAATAAGCTTTATTAGAAGTGCATTTCAAAATTAGGTGGATAGTCTGTTCTTGGGTGTGAACAATTGGAATGAAAAATGGGTCAATATCAGTTCTATTCCCACTATGAGGTAAACATGGAATGATTGGAAGGCCTTAGCAGGAATGAAAGGAATTTGTTCATTTTTAATAACAGTCTCTCACAATTATTTGTATTTATTCTGAATTGGATACCAAAAGCCACAGCAATATATTACTAAAATTACTTTTAGTAATCTGAAATCATGATAGGTTCTTTTTCAATTTTCTTGAGAGCAGAGAATTGTGAAAGAATTTATAAAATCACCTTTATTTACTTAGTTTCTGAATTTCTAGGGAGCATAACAAAAGCGTTTCAGGGAGACTTATCAAGTAACTATTAACTGTACTTGTTTCTCTTTCATTTAGAGGCACTTTAAAAAAATCTGATATATTCAGAAACTGCTAGGAACATTGAAACAATGTTACTTTCAGTATCCCTCTGCCAATACAAGAATTTTTGATGAGTTACATTTATTGTATCACATGCTTTAAATATTTTTTCACCAAAACTTTGGAACTACATATTTAACTCATTCGAATTAAGGGACACATCTGTGATATAATGAAATAGGCAGACCAGTTTTCATTATCAAATAAATTGGGTAAATTAGATTTATTTTCTCTCAGATAAATCTGACTGCATTTATCAATTCAAATAAATGTGTTAGTATATGCTGCCTGACATCTCACTTCTTAATGCTGATTTTAGGTCAGGAAAGTCACAGAGCCTTACTAGGAGTTTGTTGCCTAAATGAAGAATGGTACTACATACAGGCTAGCTTTATTCTCTTAGGCTCTTCTTTAAGAGTGATGTGTTTTGTTTTTGTTTTCTTTCTTCTTCTTCTTCTTCTTTTTTTTTTTTTGGTTAAGTATTTGAGTGATACAAGAGGTGAAGTCCTTAAACTTAGTATCACTCCCTCTGCTACACTGTGTAAAAAACCATCTAAATCCATTACATCCATACTGAGGCCAAACCCTCCTCTTTTTATGCTACACTTGGCTCTTATCAAAACTGTGTATAAGACAAAGAAAAATATGAAGCCTAGCAAAGATTTATGAGGTCTAGATTAAAAGATACTTGAGTACCAACACTTTTAATTTTTTTTCCCTTTGGGACCTTGGATGTGAAATATCTCAAGGCATTGCAATATAGTAAAACTTGGCATGAGGGAGGTTTTATTTACCTGTCTACCTGTGTATGTAAGTACGTCTCTATTTATGGGGGAAAAGGACGAGTGAGAAATTGAGAAGAATGAAATGAGAAAGGAGACTTGTAGAATTCCCTCCATCTAAAACCATTCTGAGATCAGTTTTGTGAAGGAACATGTGTAGAAGATGAGGATCTGGAACATGAACCCTTTGAAACTGTACTTGGTTGTGTAGCCTTTGGAAAATTGTTAGACGCTTTCAAGGGTTTTTCTTTTTTTGAAGAATGCTGCTGCAGAATTACCAGTGAGGAGGTTTAGGAGGCCTACGCGTCAGCAGAGTTTAGAGTGCAGTGGTGAAGGTGACTCAAGCAGCTCATGGACTTGACTGGTTCTGGAGGTAAGTGCATTTAGAAGGGAACAAAGGAGGCCCGTTTTAGGTCAGGAGTGAGTGGGACTTGGGGGGCAATGATAATAATGAGTAACATCGTATTTTCCTAGTGATAGTAGAAAGCAGTAGATTTAGTGTATGGGGAAAGAAACAAGGTGTTTCTCTTTTGCTGGAAGGAGCCTCATAGGGGTTAGTGTGTGGTCTTTGGATATAATGATGGATTTGGGCGGGGGGAATAGGGTAAGAAATTTGAGGAATGGGAAGAGGATGACAGAGATATTTCTCTCATGGGAGATTGTCCTGATTTAAGAGTATGGGAAAGGAAAACATATTTTGTTACATCGCTCTTTGTGCCTTGTAGTATGTATAACTAGTAAATTTTTGATAAATACTTGTTAATTGATTAGTTCATAAGCAATGTGATTAAAGTTTCTGTCTGTTAAAATCACTGACAGTTCAGAAGAGGGATTCTTCTCTGTTCCTCAGATATCACATAAATGGTAGATCAGATTACAGTAATTCATTAAAGAAATCAGAATTCAGGGAGCATGTTATTCTGGGAAATTGTAAGGTAGTCAAATAATCTCCGTGTAGGCTAAGTTGTTTCAATTTGTACAATTGAGTTACCCAGCAGTGGACTTCTGATAGTAGTTTTGATAATAGACTGCATGTTTTAAATAGTATCTGAGAAACATCTTTCCTATTACTTCTGCATTCCTCTAAGGACACAAATATTATGGAAAGTAAACATGCAAGCAGGTCCTGGGAAAGAATGAAATTGTGTATATTCTTTAATTAAAGCAAGGTTTTCTTCTTCCGAATTTTTGATAACCTCTAAAGTGCGAGAGAAAACACGCACGGAAATGTGAATGCAGGTACACACACCTTGGCAGTTTCCCAATGGAGAAGAGACCACTGTCATTAGTTAGCAAAGGTAAGAATAGAAATAATGGGTTTAAATTTGAGCAAAAAGTGTTTGAAAGAGTGGAGAAAAATTTAACAGTAAGATCAACTTGGGAATAAAACCAATTTCTGGAAGAGCTGATGGGATCAAAATCATGTGAAACCTTAAGGTTGAGGCTTGTCAAACACCTCTAGAAGAAGGATGCACCGTGTAGTGAACATTCTCTAAAGACACAAGCGAAGAAAGCAAGTGAGAACAGTGAGCAGAGGGACAGAGGGGGTTTAAATCCCTGGTCCTGTGTGGTTTTCCTTCTTCTCCAGTGTGAAATGAAAGGACCTGGAGACTGTGGGCATCCCTGCATGGCAAGTAGGGACAGTGACTCCACTCGTGTGCAATGGCCATCTGTGGCTGAGCCTGGGAGCTGAGCCCAGGAATCCTGTGTATCTTTCTCTCTTTCATTTCTATGGGAATTTAGGGAACATTGAGGCACATTCACTTCACCACTAGGAAGCGCAGTTTTAAGGGGATAAAAGCTACTCTTTCCTGGAAAGATGGGGTCAGTAAATGGTGCATAGAGATATACTACGGGTCAGGCACATAAAGGCCTAGAAGAGATCATGACTGAACACATGGGATGGGCAGTTTTTCCCTGCTCGGCTCAGAAGTCACTGGAGAGAATGATGTCCTGTGAGTGGAGTTTATCTTTTCAAGGCAAATGAAGACCTCGATAGAATAATTGAGAACAGAGAGTACCTATGACCATTTCTAAGAGAGCTTAGGAGCAAACTTAAATGCAAAAGTGGTGATATGGGACTGATTATAAAAATGATGTCTTAAAATTATTTATAGTTTATAGACTAGCTTCCAGAGGGGTGGAGTCTCCCATAAATAAGTGGGTCCATCATTGAACAGATCCAGTTGTTAGCTTTTTTGTTGTGAGGTTAGGCTGTTGCTGATTCACAGAGACCCCTGCACGTGCCTCCCACGTCCCTCAAACAGCTGGATTGTGTTGTGGCCTGCTGTGCCTTATGTGGAGAGCAACCCTCTTACCACAGTAGGTGATGAATTGTTTTTCCCTCCAAATCCGTAGGTGCAAGTCCTAACTCCTGATACCTCATAAATGTGAACTTATTTGAAGATGATAGAGTCTTTACAGAGGTAATCAATTTAAAATGAGGTCATTTGGGTGGGCCCTAATCTAGGATGACCAGTGTCCTTATAAAAGGGGAAATTTAGGCACAGAAATCTACATGGTGGGAAGACAGTATGAAGAAGCATGGGGAGATGTTGGACAGCTACAAGCCCAGGTGAGAGGTTTGGAATAGATCTTTTTCTCACAGTCCTCAGAACCAACCTGCTGACCCTTGATTTCAGACTTTTAGCCTCAAGAACTATGAGCCAATCCATTTCTATTGTTCAAGCCATCTAGATTGTACTTCTTTGTTTTGGCAGCCCTAGCACATTAATGTACCTACTAATTATGGATTCACATACTCCGTTTTCTTTATTTCCTTCCTTCCTTCCTTCCTTCCTTCCTTCCTTCCTTCCTTCCTTCCTTCCTTCCTTCCGTTCTTCTTTTTTCTTTCTTGCCTTGCTTCATCTTGCTTCCCTTCCCTTCCCTTCCTTCCTTCTTTCTGCACCTGCTGTGTGTTAGGCATGGAGAATATAATAATCTTGGCCCTCAAGGAACTTCAAGCTGTATGAAGATACATGTATAAATGGACAGTTTTAAAGCGCTGACGTAGAAGAAGAAGAAGTAGGAGGTATTCGGATCACTTATTTGGTGTCTACTGTGCACTATGCAGCATGATACAGGATTCAGGGGCATATTTGAAATCTAGCTCTGTCACTGCACATTCTTCTTGTTGAAGAGCTATTTAATCTGAGTTTTCTCATTTGTAAAATGGGGAAGATGGTGTCTCCTAGAAGGATTTGTGTACATTTTAAATGAGATACCAGATGTAAAATATTTAGGATGGAGTCTGTGTCTTAGCTCAGGTTGCTGTAACAAAATATCAGAGACGAGGTGGCTTAAACAACAGAAATTTATTTTCACAGTTCTGAAGGCTGGGAAGTCCAAGATCAGAGTCCCAGCAGATTTGGTTCCTAGTGACAGCTCTCTCCCTGATTTGTAGACAAGCTGCCCTCTTGTTGTGGGCTCCATGACCTTTCCTTAGTCTGTGCATTTGGGGAGAGAGAGAGATCTTTCTGTTTTCCTCTTCTTTTAAGGGCACCGATTCTACCTGCTCCAAATCCAATTACCTCGCAAAGACCCCACTTCCAAATACCATTAGAAGTTATGATTTCAACATATGAATTTTGAGGGAATACAAATATGCAGGCCATAATAGCCTGAAGCATAATATATGGCAGATATTATTAATTGCTACTTGGGGAACATGTGATAACAGGAATAGTATGCAGACAAATAATTAAATTGAGGACTGACAGAATAACCAAATAGAAGGTGTAGTCTAGAACTCCAGTTTGCTATTTATACAAGCTTTTTATCAATGTGGAACTCATGGCTTGAGTTTTTACAAAGATAACAGTAGTATTTCATTTAAAAAGATCTAGGTTAGACCTTTCCGTCTGGCCTGGAGGTTGTGGAGCCATCAAAGCACTCTTTCATTTGGGAGAAATAGCTTTGTTTGAGGACCTCTAAGGGGAACAAGAGCGCTGTTGAATTTGGTTATGACATTCCTGTTTTGTTTTTTTTTTTTTAAAGATTTTATTTATTTATCTGACAGATGAAGATCGCAAGTAGGCAGAGAGGCAGGTAGAGAAGAGAGAGGAGGAAGCAGGCTCCCCGCTGAGCAGAGAACCCGATGTGGGTCTTGATCCTAGGACCCTGGGATCATGCCCTGAGCAGAAGGCAGAGGCTTTTAACCCACTGAGCCACCCAGGTGCCCCATGACATTCCTGTTTTGAGCAGGGAAGTGGAATTTGTGAGGAATGTGTCTTGATTTTCTGGGTTGTGACTTAGGAAGCCAGACATGAGATTTTATGGCTGAAGCCATTAAAAGAATACGTTTTAGACATTTAGCAATTATCACTTTGTTAAAATAGCAAGCTTAAGCAGAATTGGAAAAAACAGCTATTGTTTTAGGAACCATTGGATAAAATAATCTTGGAATATAGTTCAAAAATCATCTCTTGCTTTTATTTCAAGAGCAATGACAAAATAATTTTTGTTTCACTGTAATAAAACTTTTGGACTATGAAGCTTTTATATACTGAAATAGTTCAGTATGGGAATGGTATTTTTCTACCCTTGATTTTGTTGAGATAGGGAATTTTTAATTTTTAAATTTTATTTATTTTTTTCCTTTTATTAAATTCAATTAATTAATATATAATGTATTATTTGTTTCAGGGGTTCAAGTCTGTAATTCATCAGTCTTATATAATACCTAGTGCCCATTACAACACATACCCTCCCCAGTGTCCATCACCCAGCCACCCCATCCCTCCCACACCCCTCCCCTCCAGCAACCTCAGTTTGTTTCCTATGATTAAGAGTCTCTTGTGGTTTGTCTCACTCTCTGGTTTCATCTTGTTTCATTTTTTATTCTCTTCCACTATGATCCTCTGGCTTGTTGCTTAAGTTCCATGTATTAGTGAGATCATATGATAATTGTGTTTCTCTGATTGACTTATTTTGCTTAGCATAATACCTTCTAGTTTCATCCGTTGTTGCAAATGGCAAGATTTCATGTTTTTTTTAAAGATTTTATTTATTTATTTGACAGAGATCACAAGTAGGCAGAGAGGCAAGCAGAAAGAGAGGGGGAAGCAGGCTCCCCACTGAGCAGAGAGCCTGATGTGGGGCTCAATCCCAGGACCCTGTTATCATGACCTGAGCCGAAGGCAGAGGCTTTAACCCACTGAGCCACCCAGGCACCCCAAGATTTCATTTTTTGATGACTGTGTAATATTCCATTGCATACATATACCACGTCTTCTTTATCATTCATCTGTCAGTGGACATCTGGGCTCTTTCCATAGTTTGACTATTGTGGACATTGCTGCTATGAACATTGAGGTGCATGTGCCCCTTCAGACCACTACATTGTAACTTTGGGGTAAATACCCAGTAGTGCAGTTGCTGGGTCATAGGGTAGCTCTATTTTCAACTTTTTGAGGAACCTCTGTACTGTTTTCCAGAGTGGCTGCACCAACTTGCATTCCCACCTACAGTGTAGGAGGGTTCAGGATAAAGATATTTTTAAAGCATAGAACCCTGTTAAGGAAGTATAGTCATCAACACCCCATGTCTTCTTCCAGAGGGGGCTCTGGTCCCTCTTCAATCTGTATAAAACTTGGGCCAGCCAAGGGGCTTCAAGATTGATGGCCTCTCTTCCACCCTTGTTCTTGAATGGGATCACTTACTACCCTCTGGCATAGAAAGGGAGGTAATTCTTCTCATTGCCATATAAAAGGAAATCAACAATAATAACTAATGCCCCAGTAGAAAAACCTATTTCTGTTAAACAAACAAATAAACACAGTAGAATAAATCACTTAAGATGGGGTCAAAGGACTTGCTTTATATGAGTTTGGGGAATCATTTCATTTCTCTGAACCTCTGCGTCTTTTTAAAAATCCATACCTGGACTAGATATCTCAAAGATCCCTTCCAGCTTCGAGGCACTCTTGGTAATATAGGAAAGCCTTTGGAAAATGGTTGAGTGCTTCTATTTTCAAAGAAGGAATAACCAGCCTGGAAGTCTGGAAGGTGAGTTTTGAATTATATTATTGATATTTCTGTGATCTAGATTGGGAAATTGAGGATTAGAAATGGAATAAGGAAGGCATTTTTGGGAGGTGGGAAGAACAAATAGTTTGAGATGGAAGGTTATGAAAGCCAAGAACAGCAAGGGGAGAGGAGAGGTAATTGATTCCTCCTTCTTCCTCGTTGCTTTACCAGGTCAATCAGACATCAAGTCCCCTTTCCTTTCCACCCATTTTCCTGAACCTAAACTGGAGGGAGAGGTTGTATCACAACTGGAACCTCTATTTTTTTTTTTTTTAAAGATTTTATTTATTTATTTGACAGAGAGATCACAAGTAGGCAGAGAGACAGGCAGAGAGAGAGAGAGAGAGGAGGAAGCAGGCTCCCTGCTGAGCAGAAAGCCTGATGCGGGGCTTGATCCCAGGACCCTGGAATCATGACCTGAACTGAAGGCAGAGGCTTTAACCCACTGAGCCACCCAGGCGCCCCTCAACTGGAACCTCTATTAAGCTACGCTCCAACATTATACTCTTCAGGCTGGGATTCAAAGTAAAATAGCATTAACTGAGAATGAGAAGAGTTAAATTTCATCCTCAGATGATTCTTTCAGAAGGGTCTTCCATGTTGCCCCACCTAGTAAAGGAGATTAATAGTACCTGACCCATTGTCACCTCACCAAAGATTAATGATATCTGCCTATTGTTACTACACTAAATTTGAGAGAAATTCCAGGTGTACATCAAGAGAAAACAGTTATCAATGTGTTGATGCATTTTTCAATACTATAGGTAGTTCTCTTCTTAAAATTATTTTTACTTTTAAAAAAATTGGTTTTCTTACTTTATGCATTTGAAGCAACAGGAATAAAACACACGTTTGAAGTGAGGTGTCAACCCAGACATGAGAACATATATGTTGACACAAAAGTTGAAAAGACCCCACAAAAATGACAAATGATGAAGAAAAAGCACATTTACAGCAGATCCTGACCTTTTGAGAATATGATCAGCCTGTCAGCACTAATGGTTTTCCATATTTATAGCAAAAAGCTATGAGCACTTATATTTGGGATGGAGGTTAGATGATATCTCAATATAAAAATAATGAAATAGTACCATGTCAGGTGTAAAAAAAAAAATTCTGCAATTCTTTTTCCTTTCTTTTCTCATCATAGATTTACATGTTCACATAATATACATAGGCACAATGAACCTGGCTCTTTTTCCTCCCAACCAATCCAGTTTCAAAGAGGAGTCTTAACATCCCTGATGGGTATTATGGCACCGGGTGTAGGTTATTAGGACCAAAAGATTGTTTTGCTTTGTTTTGTTTTGTTTTGTCTTGTTTTGTTTTGTTTTGTTTTACAGTTCTGAGAATAGGATTAGGGATTAGGAAATGGAACATAGCAGTGACTCTGATCCATTTGATCTATTCCATACCCTTATTGGGCATTTGCAGCTTTTGCCTTGAACCTTTCCTCAGAGGAATCTTTTTTATAGCTATAATAAACCTCCTGGACATTTATCCTTTTGCCTAAAAGTTCTGCCTCCTCACGTAGGTTTTTGAATTTATCAAAGTAGAGCATAGTCTTCTGAAATGGTCCAGTAAAGCAATGTTTTCCTGTTTATCTGGATTTTTATTAAGGGGTCTCATAAGCTGACAGAAATTCAGAAGAGTAACATCTTAATTTGTGCAAGAAGCATTGCAATCTGGGAGGAAGCCCTCTCAAAATTCCCTTCATTCCTTGGCAAAGATTGCCCATGGGTATGATTTCAAGGGTAGCAAGAAGGAGAAGGTTAAAGGTGGGGTGAACTCCTGCTAAAAGTAATAAAGAAATACGATTTTAAGAACTCTACTGATATATAAGAGTGTATAATAATAATAATAATAATAATAATAATATCTTAATAAGAAATATGGGAAATAAGAGTTACAACTGGGATAACCTATTACTGTCATGGCTTGTTCATCAGCTGGGAACCATGAGCAGATTTGGTGCTAATGAATTGGTCCAGATATGAGGAAATTCTATTTGAATAGGATCAGCTGCTTTAACTAGGGGAGAACTCACTGGTGTATTCAAAAAAAGCACTTAATGTTTTTTTTTTTTAAATTTTATTTGTTTATTTATTTGACAGAGAGAGAGAGATCACAAGTAGGCAGAGAGGCAGGGAGAGAGAGAGGAAGCAGGCTCCCCGCTGAGCAGAGAGCCCAATGTGGGGACTCCATCCCAGGACCTTGGGATCTTGACCTGAGCCAAAGGCAGAGGCTTAAGCCACTGAGCCACCCAGGTGCCCCAGCACTTAATGTTATTGAATTGATCTAGCATGCAAGAGATAGAAATCTAACATCAGTTTGGCCCTCACCAAGAGATTTTCTTTTCTATAGGCTTTCTGCCTAAATGTTAAATGTTGTAATATAGCCAGAGACTATATCCAAAACTGTCGAAGACTGAAATTTCAATTCGTGATTTTTGTTTTTTCTTCGCCCCACCAATTCTACACTTACTGTGCCTGTGATATCACAGACTTATTTCAGGGATCCTTCTATTTCCCCCTAGTTCTCCTGTTTGAATCAAGTTAAAAGTGATTTTTCATTTCTCCTCACGTGATACAAATTTCTGAAGCAGGGGCCACATTATATAAGGAGAAAGTGGGTGAGAAAAAGTTCAGTCAGGTCTCTGAACTGTAGAAAGGCAATATTTCTGGTCTTAGAAGCATCTCCACGGATTCTTCATCCTCAGGTTGCATTAAGTCAAAGATTTTCATTTTTAAATTTTGTATCTCAATGGACAAACTCCATATTAATCATCTCTGTGGGACATGTTCTTCCTGGCATTTCTCTTATTCCCCGTCTTTTGACATTTCCTCCTCAGGGTAGCATGACATACATGAGCTATCTCAGAATTTTCTGAATAAATATTCACTATAATCATTTCAAAGGAGGCAATGGTAAGTCAGTGGCATAGAGACTTCATCTGGATTTTCTTGACTTTCAAGAAATTACTTCTTTGTCGCCCAGCGGATAACTGGGATTCAGACATTTATTTCCTTCCTGCTTCCTGTTTAGCCACTGGGGAAATACGTGTTGTTTTACCTCAGTGATTTCATATGCAAAATGGGAATAATTGTACTTTCTCTTTGGTTCACTGGAGGATTAGAAAGATTAATGCATTGTTTTATTTAGAAAATACACATACTTCTGAGTGAAATGTGCTTTGAGTAGGAATTATGAGGATTATTATCATCAATAAGGATTTAAATATATTCTTTGTCAAATAGAATCCTAAAAGGTAGAATTCAAGCTAATAAATTAAAACAGGCTTGAGGGGATATGAACTTGAATGTCTGTCAATGATAATTGGATGCAGTGAGTAATCCAATTTACTTCAGGAAATATGTTAGCAGTGGCAGGGGTGAGAAGTAGGTATGAGAATGGAAGACTAACAAAGAAAGTATATAGATATTCATTAATTCCTTCTGGAAACAGTGGGAGGAAAAGGAGAGGTTGGAAGACATATTTACCAAGAGAGGAGAGAGAGGAACTGTAAAAGGATAAAATAAGAAGAAAGTCTTAAGAAATCAGAATCACTCTGAGAAATTGGCAAACTTCACAAAGCACAGACTTGGATATTCAGGAAATGTCAACCGACTGACAGACACAAAGGAGATTCAAGAAGAAATCAAGGAGTTGGGGGGAAATTAAAAAGAGCCACCTGAATTGCTCCATAATTATAACTAAAGTTTTACTGAGGAGGAAAAAGATGGTGGAAGAAGTATAAAGCTGGGAGAAACCACTTAAACTGTTCTTGAATTCTTTATCCCCAGTGAAACCTACGCGTCTAGAGAAGAGCACCAAGGTGCTCAAGGGCCTTGAGGTTCTGTCCTGTGATGATAAACCGAAAAGCTTGGACTCCTCTGTCTGGAAAGGGAGAGGTGGAACAGGCACACAGTAAAAGTCACCAATGGCCCAGATTGTTTCTCTTGAGAAAGTACAAACTTACACTCGGAGTCCACAGTTGATCTGATGGGAACTCCCCTTAAAGCAGGAGAGAGGAGGGAAGAACACACTCAGAGAGCTCAATAATCCAGCAGGTGGTAATATTGAATATGTAAATAGATTAAAAAAATAAATTGAATTCAGATGTAGTTTTTAATGCTTCATACACTTATATTTTACTTTTACAGTGAGGTGAATTATTTTAAATTAAAATTGCTCTAAACGATTGGTTTGCTATAATAGTTTAATTTTAATTTGAGCTTTTTATTATAAAATAAAACACAGAGCCAGAAGACCACACCAAATAAATCTGTAGCTTAATGACTTACTTCAAGTGAAAATCTGGTAACCACTCCCTACCCAGGTCAAGAATTAGAAGTTTTTCAGTCACCCTCACTGTATGTGCCTTATCTTACCTCACTTCCTCCTTCCCCCCAGAAGTAATCAGTATCCTGACTTACACAAATCACTTCAGGTGTGGATTTTTGACCTTCATACTAAGGTGGGCAGATACTGCCCTTCAACATCTCCCTTGCTGCTTCTGCCAGACCCAGGCCAATAATTTGTCTGGATGGATCGGGAATATCACTAAGTGTAGATGTCCATATGTCTTTATATTCTAAGTAGGAAATCCGTTATTTTATGTATCACCACCTTTTGATACAAAGGAATGAAAAAGTCAACACTCTTCTTGCTAAAATGCAACAAGTTGTATTCATACACAGCTCTGTACTCATGGACCTGAAAAAGTAGGGGAGATAGGGAAAGAGTGTAGCAATTTACCCTCTAGTGTTTGCCTTCTGCCTGTGCCCTCCAGGGTCAAAAAGGTGCTGATTTAATGGTGCTGGATGGCATTCTGCAGCTGAGGCCACTGCAGGGTGGCAATTTAAGCTTAAAAAGGAAGACCTGAACTAACATCACAATTCACCATATATAATTTCATCAACTGCTTCATCAGAAATAACACTCAGAGGCCAGTTGTCCAAGGTTAGCTTTAAATATGAGAGGTTCTTGAAATTCCTGTATGTACTTTGTTGACAAAGAAGTGTGTTGTACATGACATTAGTGTGATATTCATTTATTTATTCAACATGATTTTTGAGTAGTCTTATTTTCCAAGCATCAAGATGCAGAAACAGTCCTTTTCTTCATGGAGCTAACAACCTGGGGCAGTGGTTTTTGTCTCTACCTAAGTGTAGAAATTATAAAAAAGGACAATATGAGTTCTCCCTCCCCCCAGCTCAATGTGCACAAACACATGGAGATTCCGTTCTTATTGGACTCTAAGTATTCTTTAAAAGCTCCCAGAATTTTAAAATGTGCACCCCAAATTTGAAACCACTGATTAGGAGAAAAGATAAACCATGAGAGACAATAGACTCTGAAAAACAATCTGAGGGTTTTGAAGGGACAGGGGGTGGGAGGTTGGGAGAGCCAGGTGGTGGGTATTATGGAGGGCACATATGGCATGGAGCACTGGGTGTGGTGCATAAACAATGAATTCTGTTACGCTGAAAAGAAATTATGAAAAAAAAGAAAAAAAAAGAGAAAAGATAAATATTAAGTACATGTAATCACAAGATAGTGATTGTTAGGATAAAGGAATGCAGGTGGTTCACTGAAAGTCTATAATATCATGGGCAAAGAACTATGTAGAGTAGATGCCAATGTTTTAGGATATATAGATTAAAAATGCAGATTTGAAGATTATCACTTTTATTAAGGTTTTTATCATTGGGGTTACATCTAGTTATACAATTCAACTCATAATTACCTTGCCTATAAAGATCGTTGATAAGATAATTAGTGGGTGATAATGTATAGGTTTTCTCCAAGAACTTCTTGAATCAGGATATATATGAACCTGCTTCATTCAGATATATTAGAACAGAAAAATATTTGATAAAGCACACTCCTATGAAGGTAAGGGAAGAACATTTCTTTCCATATGCTGTAATGTAAAAACAAAATCATTGGGTTGGACTATGGCAAACTAAGCCAACTAGAATCCTTTGGAAGGTTGCTGTGGAAATTGATAATCAGTGGTCATTAAAATACATGTGCCAACAACCCAATAACTGGGTGGAGACTTAGCATATTCCAGTTGATGGCAGGTTTCTAGGAGTTGTCCAGTTTCTAGACAACATTATGACACAGCCATGCCTGAAGTCATCTTGGCAGAGTTATTTTTATTTTTTATTTATTTATTTTTTATTTAAATTCCATTAGCCAACATAGAGTACATCACTAGTTTCAGATATAGTGTTCAATAATCCATCAGTTGTGTATAACTCCCAGTGCTCATCACATCACATGCCCTCCCTGATGCCTATCACCCAATTACCCCATTCTCCTACCAACCTCCCTTCCAGTAATGCTATTTGTTTCCTATAGTTAAGAGTCTCTCATGGTTTTTCTTCCTCTCTGATGACTTCCCATTCAGTTTTCCCTCCCTTCTCCTGTGATCTTCTGTGCTGTTTCTTATATAATACATATGAGTGAAACCATATGATAATTGTCTTTTTCTGATTGGCGTATTTTGCTCAGCATAATCCCGTCCAGTTCTACCCATGTCGATGCAAATGTTGGGTATTCATCCTTTCTGATGGCTGAGTAATATTCCATTATATATTTATACCACATCTTATGGTTTTTGGTGCATTTGCAAATGGGATCAATTGCTTAATTTCTCTTTCTTCTGTCTCATTTTTAGTGTATAGAAATGCAACTGATTTCTGTGCATTGATTTTATATCCTGCCATATTGCTGAATTGCTGTATGAGTTTTAGCAATTTTGAGATGGGGTCTTTCGGGTTTTGCACATAAAATATCATGTCATCTGTGAAAAGAGAGAGTTTGACTTCTTTGGCAGAGTTATTTTTAATAACAAAAGATTCTTACACCTGGTTTCTCTATAGTCATCCTAGATGGTGGTCATGGAAAGACTCTTTCCTAAAATCACATAGGTCATACAGTACCCTTATTTAAACTGGTAGCTGTAGGTAAGAGACCAAATGAATGAGACCTCTACCTGAGGTTATCAAAAGCATACTTAATTGCACACATGTACAATTTCTTAAAGTCGCTATCTCACTTCATGGCACATTTTAGAGTAGTTTTTCTCAGCAGTAGAACTCCTTTACTTTTAAATAATTTACTTTATCATCAGCATCTAAAAGCAATGCTACCAGCACATTCCAGGAGGCAAGGAAGTTGGAAAATATACTTCAGAGCAGAAAAGCCCATTTGTTTTCGTAATTTCAACCAATGTAAGGGAACATCATTCCCAAACAGATTTTTTAATAGTGACTTCTGGGCCTCTAGTAATTATGATCTGAAGCAAATATATCAAAATAGAAAAAAGTACATATAAATTACAAAATTTAACTTATTCTGGCTACATCTTTAATGTAAATGGAGCTATTTGTGCGCTCTGATTAAAACACATTAAAAACAATCCGAGCTCTCTACTGACCTGAGAGCTCTCTGGATGGAGATCATGAGTATTGGAAGACTTCCCAGCTTACATTGGAAACTACTGAAAAATGAGCAAGTGTTTCTGTGGTAACAGGTGCCGTATTTAGGAAAAATGACCTCAACTGATGCCACAGGGGCAAGGGTTGGGGGCAGTGTGCTCCGTGTGTGGGTCTTTTAGGAGGCCACAGAACCACAGTCCTCAGGGAAGAAACTCCAATTCACATCCTTTGTCACTACGGCCTAGAGTTACTTCTGCGGACCTTCTGAAATGCAAGGGGACCCCATATAAGTTTGACACGGAAGTGCCCAATACCTTGGCATTTTTTTTTTTTTAAATTTTATTCATTTATTTGACAGAGAGAGGCACAGTGAGAGAAGGAACACAAGCAGGGGAATGGGAGAGGGAGAGGCAGATTCCCTGCTGGGCAGGAAGCCTGATGTGGGGTTCGATCCCAGGACCCGGAATCATGACCTGAGCCTAAGGCAGACACTTAATGACTGAGCCACCCAAGCGCCCCTAATACTTGGGCGTTCTTAAACATGCACTCTGCTGGCACTAAGCTTTTAGCTAGTGCTAAGCACTCCTGTCTCGTATTACTAGAAATACATACACAGCTCGATGCCTCTGATTTAATCAGAGACTTACAGGCAACCAAAGATTGCAGATGGTCTTAGGTTCTTACCACGTCTTGAGAAATGCTGGGAAGATTTAAACATCTGGAATTTGCATCTTTTGGCAAACCATAGAGATAAATACTTTTCATTTTGTTAGCTACATATAGTTTTATCTTAGGGAGGCGCTCTTCCTTTGTGGCATCTCAGCAAGAAATTGACAGTGTCTACTTTTCCTACGGGTAGAATGCTTTGCATTGCTCCGAGGTTCATAATTACATGTTTGTGACTTCATCCTCAACAGCCTCGCCCCATGAATACAGATAACATCTTACAAAAGGGGAGGCCGGAACGACTCAGACAGACAGGGGAGGAGGAGTGGGAGGCTGATGTGCTCAGTGACCATCCCCGGCCAGGCTCTGGGATAGCCAGTGGGGGACGTCGGCTCTCCAGGTTTCCAGAGCCGACTCTGGTCTGAAACACTGGCCTTCTGTTTCATGAGCTGTGAAGCACCCTTGGGAAGAAGAAGAAATACTCAACCCATAGTTTGACATTTTATTTATATCACATCCCTTGTTGAATTGTTCTGAAGAACCCGAGGTGGCCGTGGCATTCCTTCCCTTTATTCACTTGGTTACAGTTTAAAATTTGAATAGCTGTTTATGCTGGAAGGCTGAACACCCAATCAGCAGTCTTTGAATTGAAGCTGTATTGTTCACTCATGGAAATGCCTGTTTCATCTGTCAGCTCTCTTTTATAGCGAGCCTAATAATTTATGCTTGCTAAAGATGTTTTCTGACCTGTGATTCCATTGCCAGTTAGGAAAGGGCTTTGGCAGTATTCACACTTCCTTTCGTAATAGGAGGCCACTAAGGTACAATTTAGTGAAATTACTGCTCCAGTGCACTAATGGTACCCAGACCCAGACTGGGGGAGGGCAGAGGGGTAAGGGTGAGGGACCCTATCCTTTAGAGAGGGCCACTAGACTCTGAAGAAAGATATCCTGGAAAGGGGCCTCTCTGGGAGCCGCCTCCTTCCCTGGAGGTCTGCATGACCCTGTGGTGCCCTGATGGCTGAGAGGTAATGCGCCCACAGAAATGCCAGAGGGCACTGCACGCATGCCTGGAACTCCACAGAGTGGCCCCCCACCCAAAGAAAAAGGGTCGTTTTCATCCAGGAAGTTGGTATCAGCTCTTCACATTTATCTTATTTAAAAAATATTGTGATCCTATCAGATAGGATGACCCATTTAAGAAAAACCTTGACAGTAAAAATCCTTTGTGTCCTTCAAAAGAGAGGGTCTATATGCGCTTGAACTATGTATTTTTTATCTTATTACTGTTGAAATCACATTATGTTAAGTGGGACTTCTTTAAATGGGCCACCTTGCATTATAATTATAGTCTTTTCAAATATTTAATTTGCAAGTTATTGGCAGACCTGTCCTGAAAAGAACTTTTCTAATTGCAAATGGAATTATTCTCCAGCTGAAGTGGATCTTTTCCTTTTTTGATTCTCTCATAAACTTTGTTTTTATTTCTCTCAGAGTGTTTATCTTACCCTCACTTATAATCATGTGTATATCTATTTTTGTACTTTACCGGTTTTGTCCATTTCTTGAGGTTGGTAACTGGATCTTACTCATTTTGTATTTACTGCAGCCCCTGTCTCAATGCCTTTCTTTTCGAAGGGGTTTAATGAATATTGGTGAATTGATTTCAAGAATGACTTTAACAAAACATCCTAAATTGAAATAGAATCTCTCCCAACATATTCTAATTAGTTTGAGAAACAGGTATGAATACTCAATGACATTGTGTGTCCTCAGGAAGCAGACTCTACCTTAGATGTAAAGTTTAATATGATGAATAAATAACAATTATGAATAAATCCAAAGAAGAAATTTCAGGAGATTTTGGAGTAAAAAAAAAAAAATTAAGTCCATGTTTTGAAAAACACATTTGAAGTCTTTAGCCATATCCTCCTGAACATACCCAATCTTGTCTGAATAGCATACTTTTAAGGGAAATTCTTATGGACTTTTGGCTTTAATTGTTCTTGTAATGAAAATGCTGAAACATTTCTGGAGAAACTGGGGGTTCTGAGCATGATAATGATGGTGCAAACGTAGGTTGCAAAATATTATAAGACAATAAAAACTGATGTCATAGCGCTTCAAAGTTTACAAAGGGTTTTCATATTGAGGCAAGGATTAATAATCCCTTTCTAAGGATAACTTCAGGAGGGTTCCCTGACTTCCTTGGTGTCAGTGAATAAAGAACAGAGCCGGAGATGAGCATGAGACTTGGACTCTGAGAGCCACCACCCTTGAGTTAGCCCTGCTGCCTCATTTTTTCTTCCAAATTATGCCTCTTCTTAAAAATAAATAAGCAAAAGATGCTGTAAATCATCTTATTTAACTATAGACTTCTGCTTTACGGAAGCACAGAATGTTAGCATTAAGAAAAACTGCAAAACTTCTGACTTGAAATTTTTCACTTTAAAATTAAGAAAGAGAGAGCTTTTATTTTATTACTTTTCTTGTTGTTAGGAACAGCAGGTTATAGAATTTATTAAACTCATTATATTCTGGGTGCCGAGCTAACAGCTCTGTGACATAGATATCATTTCTATTCTATCAATAAAGAAACAGTGTGCAGAAAGGACTAGTAATTTTCAAAACATCACACTTAGAAAATGACAAAAATAGGTCGGCTATACCCAAACCAAGTACAGCAATTTGAACCTGTGCTGTGACATGCATTAACTAGAGTTACACGAATAGTTAACAGCAAAATTAGGCCTTGGGATGGATTATAGCACTCCGCTAATGCTTTTAATAAATAATTGATAAGAACTCCGTGAAGTTCCTTGCCCCATCTTCAAATCCCTTTTTCAAATTGACCCTTTTTTGAACTGCTGTATGGGGTCAATGGACATAAAGAATTGGTTTTAATTACGAAAAAATTTTTTTAAATTAAGAGTTTGGGCTATATTACTTGGGACTTAGATCTGACTGAGTTTTCCTTCTTATTTTCACATTCCAAGTTCAAAAGTCCATTGACACTTAAACATGCTTAACAGAAAGTAAAAAACTAGTGATGTAACTGGAAGATGTCCAGAGAAGAGAAAAAAGTACAAATGGGTGCTCTCTGATAAACTAGAAGGCAAGGTTCACCTTCACTCTTGAAAGTGGAGGGCTCTAAGCATGCACAACGCCTTGACCAAAGTTAAAAAAATTGTTATGTAATATTTCTAAGTAAACATGAATGTGTCCCCCTAACCCCCGCACTCTTCCTGGTGGACATTTCTTTTAGACTTTATCTATAACTTATAGGTACTTTTTCCATAGCTTATCCTTTACTCTATGATTTTTGGAGACAGGTGTGTCTGTTTCTCTTTCCTTTAAAATGGTTATAAACTTACTGAAGCCTCCTTGCCTACCTTTGTATTTCTGGTTGCTCTTGCGTAGTACCATTCACTAGGTGTACCCTTAAAAATATCATTTAATAGAACTAAAACTGTAAGTTTCAGGTAAACATGGAGCATAGTTTTATGAGGTGACTAATGTATTTATGGATCTTGTTACTCTAAGAAGTGGTGATAAGCTTAAATTCTCAGGAGATTCAGGTATTCTTTTTTTTTTTTTTTAAAGAATTTATTTCTTTATTTGTCAGAGAGGGAGGGAGAGAGAGTGAGCAGGCACAAACAGGGGGAGCTGCAGGCAGAGGGGGAAGCAGTCTCCCCACTGGGCAAGGACCCCGATGTGGGACTTCACCCCAGGACCTTGGGATCATGACCTGAGCCAAAGGTAGACGCTTAACGGACTGAACCACCCAAGCATCCCCGATTCAAGAAATCTTTAGGTAGGTTAAATACTGGCATACCTATAATTTATTGTTAAGGAATTAGTCGTATGTGCAGAAATAAATTAGTTTTCGAGGTGTGAACCTGAATGACAGCATGTCTTGTCATCAAATGAATGCCTCTTGGTATATTAGACTGGATGATCCTTGGTCTGACTTCATGTGACATTATCTTTACTGATGTTTTTACAAGTTGTACTAAATGAGTATGGAAAATTTGTGTATTAATTTCCTTCAAGCATTCTGCAGGTCATAGTTATTATGAAATACTATTCTAATTGTCTTTCTAGCTGATGTTACTTTGATTAACCTCAGTAAAGTGGCTTTTGGTCAGATGAGTACTTTTAGGAAGCCCATGTATTGACAAACTTTTACTGCCGTATTAATAGTGGGAATGGGAGATTCTGTTTTTCCTTCCTACCCATGTATCACTCTGTTTCTCAACTGAACCTCTCAGCTATGATTTCCAGGACTTCTAAGAGAGGTTGCCCAGGCTGCTGACATAGATGGCTCAGAGACAGGTCTCCAAGAACAGCTTGTGGATAGCATCAGATTATGACTTGTGATAGTGGAAAGCTCTTACTGCGAATGCCATTTTTTTTTTTTTTTCCTTTGCTCTCACCTTCTCAGTATCCTGTAGGGATGGAAGCACCACAGCTACTAATAAAACAATTTGGCTTTTTGTAACAGATGGGGAGCTCCATCTGGTATAAACATGTAGAGGGATGCCCTTGGTGATAGTGGGAAATGTGGGAAGCAGAGACAAACTCTTCTTCATAAACCATGAGCCCTTTGATGAGCTTCTCATTCAGTATAGGCTGTGGCAGTCACTCAGGCCCTTGAACTTGAGTGTGACGTAGGACTAGATTGTGACTGCTTATGAACCACAGCTCTGCCGTTCAAATGTAGCTACTGGTGCCAATGGACATTGTGCAAATAATTCTTTTACATGGACTTTAAATTAGTATCTCATTCCCAGTTGGAGAATTTGCATAGAATAAAGCTGTGGCCCAGTAATAAGGAAATCATAGACACTCATGGTGTGAATGCACAAATGGTGACCAAAGCGTAGTCTGATTGTGCTAGGTTCTTGTAATCATAGAGGATATCAGGGATATTTTTTTCCCTTCACCTCTAGAAGATGAGCGTGGAAGTTGAGGGCAGAAGTGAATTGGGCATACCTGGTCTTCAGGGATGAGAGGGAGAATTCCCCTTGCTTGCATTTATCACCTCCTCCCTACCCCCTACCCAAAAGCTATGTTAGAGAAGACAGGGCAAGTTAAGTTGAGCATAGCTTCTGTACAGCTTCTATAATCTAGGAGACTCTGAAGCAAGTAGTTTTAGTGTGTGGCACTTTCCTAGTTGAAAGGTATTTTGTAAATCTTATCATTAATTTTTATTATCGTGCTATCACCACTTTTCTTGTTTGTGCAGGCTAGGCAGCGTGCCAGGTTTTTCTGTGGGACAGATATCACTTCTCCATAAACAGAATCCTTTGGCTATCCCACTTTGCTTAGCTATTTGATGAAAAGATTAAAGAATAAAGCTGTATCTGAGACCCATTCTGTAGCCCACATATATTTACATAAATTCCTTGAAAAGTAAATAAAAAGGAGTACATGAATAAAATAGGGAAGACATGCGAGATCCAAAGCGGCGACTTATTTGAAGGAAGGAAAAAGACAGTCCTGTGTTGTTACAATTAAAGCGAGTACGCCGGTTCATTTACTATTTTCGGTGAATTTTAATTGAGTTGTGTCTCATTTTTATAAATGTTGTCAATCTTCATTTTCTCTGTCTCCCGTGCACCAACTTAAACACACACACAAATGCGGATCTACAGAGCGGTGTGTTTTGGGAGCGTGCTGTCTGTAGATACCCCCTAGCACCAACCTACATATAGTGACACACAGAACCATAAACACTAAAACAGGCAACCTTGAGAGAACACCCGTAAGACCGAAAAAAAAAAAAAAAGCCTTTTTTAAGGCATTTATTTTCTAGACACAAAAGCTCAGCTAGTAATCAGTTTTGATAACTTTGGATGTCTGTTTCCCTGATGTAATGACTAGACCGAGGCAGTAACAATACTTCATTATGCTCTTCAGAGTGTATGGCAGGATTGAGTCAGAGCTACACTCAAAACCTGGCCCACAGCTGAAAGCAGAGATGATGCATTAATCCACGGCAACACCCTGCCCCCTGCCCCCGCCTTGGCCCCCCGCAGCACGCAGCCACTGCTACTGGATATCATTTTTCTTCATAAAACTAGGGGTACTCGAAGCCAGCCCATGACAGTTAAGGTTTGTTTAGTCTTTCCGGCAGGTGATCACAGGATTGAACTTCCCAAGTGAGAAGCTGATGGGATACAAATAGTTAAGAACACGTTTGAAGGGGGGAAAATGGTCCAGCCCCATCTGTCAAACTGCGCGTATGACATCATCAGATAGTCTGCACTTGTTTGCAGCTATTCAGGCCGGCCCGCCCTGCAGTCTCCGCTTTGTGTTCCAGTTTCCTTTACAGGGCCAGCGGGCTGGAAAATTACCACATGCTGTCACAGTTAGCTCAGCCAGGTCTTGTTATCATTGTTTCCAAGGAATCCATTCATTCCGTTATTTTACATATTGGGCAGACGTCCTGCCACTGAGGCTTGGGCTGCAGTAACTTGAAGGGCCAAACGTTAATGGGCCTCTATTGTTGGCGGAATGGCAGTGCAATACGTGGGAAAAAATACCCAGACAGCTCCCTGACACTGGTTTAGGACCTCTAGACTTAGGGGGTAGCCTGTGAAGATCTTTTATGTAAACAAGCCTTCAATAAACAATGAATATCTCCTGTGTCAATATTCATAACCCATCAATAAAAAAAATATATAAATCTTCAACTAGAAAGAAGCCCAAATGTATTATGGATGACGGAGCTTTTCCTTAAAGTAACCTATAGAATGTTGGCGAGTCTCCTTCTAAACACTGCTAATTTATGGCGGGGAGGGAAGCATTGTTGGGGCTTTGAGGGAAGAAAGGCATTTGATTTGGGGCTGGCAGTATTCTCACTGCAATAGATAATACAGTGTGTAAGTTTTGCGGCTTCCAGCACTACGAGACAGAAATGAAGACGAGGGCCTTGGTGACACGTTACATCTTCACCATGCTGGCAATTTAAAGAAAGTCAGTGAAAACATTAGAAAAATCACAGAAAGTCTGACTTTAAGGATAAATCATGTTATCTTGATTGATTAGAACATAGATAAGTATAAAGTTTCCAGCATGGAAAAATCCCTAGCAAAACAGGAAGAGGAAAATCTATTCTTCAGGGAAGACAGTGAACTACAGTGAAGCTGTAGTTCTTTTTTTTAAAATGGGAAACAGTTTCCTGTTCCAAGATGAGTCTCATCTTTTGATCGTATAGTTTATTGGAAGTGGATCGTGAAGTGATATGGATGTTTCAATTCTTACTACTACCCTCACAAACTTCTGTCACCTGATTTCCTTTGCCTCAGACAAGAGAAGACTTGGTAACAAGACCTAGATACTCAAACTAGGACAGATATGGTAATGAGGAAAGTTCACTGGAATTTGGAAAAGCTGTAATTCAAGTCTTATCATTTTAAACAGTCTCTGATTAGGTCAGCTGTTATTTTAGTCAGTTTGTTTCATTGATTCACCACGGAGCTCCAAATGGCCCTGTAGGAGTTTTTATCAGAATGCTTCTTATCCCAAATCATTTGTGAAGAATTGGACATGGGGTTGAACCCTTTGAGTTGGAGAAAATGAGAGATGGGACTAGTCTGGTTCTGACAAAAACAATCTACACCATATTTAAGATAAAATATGCTGTATTAAGAAAGTTGCTCTATCCTAAAGTCAGTTTTGTCACTTTGTCTTCTTTATAAAAAATGTTCTAATTTCAGTTAAAATGATTTTTGTGTCTGGCAGCTAATTTTAAATGGGTTCCTTTTTCAGCTGACATTAAGAGCCGATTGAGATAAATTTATTTTTCCATAAAAGTAATATATGTCAGGACTAGATTTCCAAAGCCTAGCCCTTCAAGCAATCACAATCATTTTATAAACTGTTGATAATGTCATCTTTGAGAAAAAAAAGTTTTCTTCAGTGTATAAAATGTTACATTAAGATAAATATTAAAATGTGGCAATCTTCATTCAAATATAATATTTTAGGGAATCTTACAGAATTTTGAAATCGATATTTTTCAAAGAGTAAATAGCGTCTTTTACAACCAGTTATTTTATTCTTCCAAGGTTTCCTTTAGCTCTTGATTCTTATGCCAGGTTTCTGTAACATAAAACACAAGTTTTGATAAAGAAGTCTACTTTGACTTCAAATTACATTAGGCCCACAACTATTTCTAATACTCCAAAGTAATACACTTATGCCTAGATCGAAAGTGAACTTTAGGTTTAACTCCAAATTATTAAATAAGTCAGATTACTAAATGACAGAATATCACGTTTAAGATGTGTGATAAATTAAACAGGTCTTTAAGTAAGCACTAAAAAACTGAAAGTGTTACCTGAACTGAAGCAAACCCTACGTTTATTACCACAGAGTAGATAACAAGCTGTGTCATTTAGCAATTTATTGTTTAGTAATTAATATAACCTCCACATGAAAGCATATTATGAAGAGAAATATTGCTAATAGTGGCGTTTTTTAAACACAAATGCACAAAAAGCCCCCAAAACTGAATCGCTGCAGCTACCATCTGCATTTAAAAACACACTCATTTTTAGAATGAATAAAAAAATTCATGCAATGTATTGGCAGAGAAATATTTTCTGTTTCCACCAGTGTTGTCCTTATGCCCAATTTCTGCATCTTTGTCACCACCTGGTTCCTATGAAGATGATACTTCCAAGAAATCACACCAAAGTAACTTAAACTTTTTTTTTTCCAGATGGACCTTCACATCATATTAGAAACTTTTTATAATATTAACAATTTTCTTTCATCTTTTATTAGAATCATATAATTTTAGAATTTGAATTGCCTAACAAGATATGACCATGCAATCATTTCAGCAATTTTCATATCATATTAGTGAAAACAAATACTAATATAATAGGATGCTAACATGAAAAACCCTAATAGAACATGACAAAACTCTTCATATTTTATTTATGCATTCTTGTTGTTCTTCCCCATTTCAACCTTTTCTACTTCGGTTTATGGGAAAGTTGCATGGGCTTGCATGTTTTTGAATATCAATTAAGTGATACTGTATGAAACAGTAATGCAAAAATTAAGTGCTGTAAGACCGATATACTTCTCTTGGTCATCAAGTCTTTGAATGATAATGTTTACATTCGGGTTTGCTATTTATTTCAATTAAGTTTAGGAATTGAACTATTTATAGAGAGAAAATAAAAAATTTTGTAGTTGAGTATGGAGTTGCAAAGAGTTAAAGAAATAATGCAATTATCTAGATAATTTACTGCCTCTCCCCCACTCCAGGTATTCAGATGATAGAAATAAAAATAAGCATTTGCCTTGAATTTTGCAGGTGATAGCTTTCATTTTTTACTCTGATTTTCTTTCCTTACATGGAGCACATTCATCCAGAGCGTTTCCTTAAACGAGGTCCATTTGAGCAGGGTTGCTAGCAATGCCCAGTGAAAAAAGTAAACTGGAAGGAAATAGTCAAATGTCTCATCCTGAGAGTCTACCAATAGAAATGAAGAGTGAAGACACTCCACTTTTCACCCCTCCCCTTTTTTGATCCACTGGGATTAAATATGGCATCTTCTCAGGTGAGGAAATACCTTGTCCTAATGGTAAAATGCTTTGATCTTTTCAGATATGCTTTGTGTACTGAAGTTATCAAGAGTATTCGCCAGGCGTAGCTAAAATAAAAGAGAAGGAACTCTATGGTGTTTGGCAAGAAATATGACTCTCTCATCACCCATTTCACCTCACTCATATATATATGGTGATCTACAAAGTCAAACAGGAAAAATTTTGGTCACCTAAGTGCCTGGAGCTTTTCTTTCCTGCCATATACCACATTATAATGGAGTAGAGACATAGCTTATGTATTTCAGTAAAGAGGATTCACACAGGGTCAAAATTACCTTTGAAAAATCCTATAGGAAGTTGCCACATCAGAGGATATATTTATTTATCCTGCCTTTAATAAGTCCAGCACAACCTATTTGTCTTCTAGACTGCTATTAATTCAGTTGAAGATAAGATGAAGGCAGTGACTTGTATTTAGTGGTCAAACCTTAAAAACACTTAGATCATTCCATGGTGGGATGTTCACATTATGCGTGGCAGGTAGTAACTGAGATTTCATATTTCCTGGATCATGTTTATGTCAGGGCATGTTATCAGTGAGAATAATGGTGGGCAGAGTTTAGATTTTTTTATGTTTTTCTTCCCCCACCTGCCAATCCTTCCTCTTATTTCCCCCCCTTTTTTGGTCAGAATAAATATAGATGACAATGGGGAAGTTAAGTATGTCTGTAATTGTCTCCATTATAATTACTTGGCTAATTTTCTGTCTTCCCTTATAATATAGCTTGCATGAGCAGAGCACAAGACTAGCTTTATCTTATTCACTGTTATGTTCTCAGCACCTAGTTTGGTGCCTACTATGAAAAAGGCACTCAGGAAATATTTAATAACAAAGAAATCATTCAACCATCTTAATCCTGGTAGACTCATGTACAGTTGACTTAAAAGCTAAAACTAAGGCAGGAGCAATGTCACCAACACGGTGACATACGTTGTTCTTGGCTTCATGTCCCCTCATAGGAAGAACAACTATTAACTATTCATGAACAAGACACCAGTGTGAGATTTGAGGTAAGGCTGAATCACCCCCTGCACCTCAGAGGTCAAGGGAAACTGCATTAGTAGAGTAAGAGAAGTGGCTACACATTGACCACTTTGCCCCTCCCCCAGAAGTGTGCAGCGCCATGTGGAGAGGTCTCCTTTGAGCCCCAGTTTCCTCTACAAGCCTCCCTTAGCACTGTGGGTTGCTTTGTGGAAAACCCTACTCTAATCTTGCACCATGGAAAATGCAGGAGAATCTTTGGGGCTCAGCCCCTGACAATCTGACTGTGACAGAGCAGAGGGGAGGAGTTAGCACTAACCAGCATGTGGATCTTGGCAGACTGAGTTTATACCTGTAGAACCCAAGTGGTAATCCTAACCAGTGGTTTGGCTTATCTGCAGAGCCAAGTCAGAAGCACGCTCTGGCCAGGGAACTTGGTGGGGTGCAGATCTCCTGATTCAGATCCTCAAATGAGGAGATTTGCTGGCCCTAGAGCCTGGTTTGCCCATTCTCAGGCAAGGTGCTGAGTCAGAGCCCCACCTACTGTGAAGAGTGTCTTCCAGCCCTATCTTACCAGAAGGGCTTTTGACCATTCCTGGAAGTGGTGGAGCCCACTGACAAAAAAGTGAGCAGAACAGATTGTCCTCAGAGCAAAGCCAGTACTGGGTATGGAGGCTTCTTGTGCTACACACAGGCAGAGGGAGTAATCCACAGACAAGGAAGGGGTAGCTCCTGGTCCTTTCCAAGGGACAGACTGTTTGGGAAACTGGAAGTAGCCTGGAGTGACCCCTCCCTTTCCTGCCCAGGCAAGGGGGCTGAGACATAGCCTCATTCATTGTGGGGAGTGTCTTCCAACCCTCTCTGACCAGAAGGGCTGGTGAAAACTCCTGAAAACACTATTCAGGTGCCCACATTTTTAAAAAAATAGAATTATTTATATACTTCAGAGAGGAGAGTGGATGGGGGAGGGGCAGAGGGAGAAAATCTTTGAGCAGACTTCTTGCTGCATCCAGAACCCAGCACAGGGCTTGATCTCATGACCCATGAAATTATGACCCAAGCTGAAACCAAGAGTCAGACATTTAACTGACTGAGCCATCCAGGTGCCCTGACCTAACAGACATTCTATTCAACTACTGCGGAGTACACGTTCTTTTCAGGCACACATGGAACATCTTCTAGGGTAGACCACATATTAGGCCATAAAACTTTATATAATTCAAGAAGATTTAAATCATACCAAGTATTTTTTCTGCCTACAATGCCATGAAACTAGAAATCACTAACAAGAGAAAAACTAGAAAATTCATGAACACATGGAGATTAAACCACACTCTTTTGAACAACCAGTAGATCAAAGAAGAAATTAAAGGGGAAAAAATTTTATTTATTTGAGAGAGAGAGTGCACAAGCAAGAGGGAGGGACAGAGGGAGAAGCATACTCCCTGCTGAGTGGGAGCACATTTGGGACTTGATCCCAGGCCCCTGAGATCATGACCCAAGCCCAAAGCAGTTGCTTAACCAACTGAACTACCCAGGTGCCTCCTTCCCTTTTTAAAATTAAAAAAGTTTCTTGAGACAACAAAAATGTAAACAGCATACCAGAATTCATAGGATGCAGCAAAAACAATTCTAAAGGGGAAGTTCATTGCAATAAGTGCTCACAGTAAGAAACAAGAAAGCTCCCAAATAAACAACCTAATCTATGTCTTAAAGAACTAAAACAAAACAAGACAAAACAAAACAAAGCCAAAAAACAATGAGCCCAAATTTACTTAAAAACATACAACTTACTAAGACTAAATCAGTAAGAAATCTGAATAGACCAATTACTAGTAAGGAGATTGAATTAGTAATCAAAAATCTCCCAGTGAAGAGAAGCACAGGATGAGATGGCTTGATTGGTGACCAAACATTTAAAGAAGAATTCTTTAAATTCTTTCAAATTCTGTCAAAAAATCAAAAAGGGAGAAGCACTTCCAAATTCATTTTACAAGGTCAGCATTATCCTGAATCTAAAACCAGAAGAAAAGATGCTACTTGAAAAAAACAAAATGAAACTACAGGCCAATATCCCTGATACACATGGATGCAAAAATTATCAATAAAATAGTAGCAAACCAAATTCAGCAGCACACTAAAATGATCATTCACTGTGATCAAGTGGGATTTGTTCCTGAAATGCAAGGATGGTTCAACATATGCAAATCAAATACTGTGATACATCATATTAATAGACTGAAAGAAAAGAAGCATATGATCTTCTCAGTAGATGCAGGAAAAAAAAAAGCATTTAACCAAATTCAACATCCACTCATGGTAAAAACTCAATAAATTAGACATAGAAGAAACATATTTTAATACAATAAAGGCCATAGATAACAAGGCCAGAGCTTTACCATAACTGTACCTAACATTATACTCAATCATGACAGGATGAAAGATTTTTCCTCTAAGTTCAGGAATAACACAAGGGTTCTCACTCTTACCACTTCTGTCCAACATACTATTGAACATCCTAGGTAGAGTAATAAGGCAAGAAAAAGAAATAATAAGAGATGTCATAATTGGAAAGAAAGAAATAACATTCTATTTGCAGATGGCATGATTTTATTCATAGAAAATCCTAAAGACTCAACCAAAAAACTGTTAGATTTAATCAATGAATTCTGTAAAGTTGCAAGATACAAAACTAACATACAAAAATCTGGAGCATTTTGGTACACTAACAATGGAATTCCAAAGACAGTAAAATACTTAGGAATAAATTTAACAAAAGAGGTCAAGGATCTCTATATTGAAAACTATAAGACGCTGATGAAAGAAATTGAAGACACAAATAAATGGAAAGATACCCTGTGTCTGTGTATTAGAAGAATTCGTACTGTTTAAATGTTAATACTACTGAAAACCAGCTATAGTGTCAGTATAATCCTTATCAAGATTCCAATGGCAGTTTCATAGAAGTATAAAAAGCAGTCCTAAAATGTATATGGAATCACAAAACACCCTAAATAGCCAAAGAAATCCTGAGAGAGAACAAAGCAGGAGGTATCTCATTTCATTTCATGTTATACTATAAAGTTATAGTCATCAAAATTGTGTTAAGAGTATAAAACAGACATAAAGAACAATGGGAAAAAATTCAGGAGTCCATAAATAAACCCAAACATATATGGTCAACTAATTGACAAGGGAGCCAAGAATACTCAAATGAAGAAAAGACAGTCTCTTCAAGAGTGGTACTGGGATAGTTAGATATTCACACGTAAAAGAATGAAACTGGACACATATCTTTTATCATTCACAAAAATTAACTTGAAGTGGATTAAAGACTTAAATGTAAGATGTGAAACCAGGAAATTCCTAGGAGAAAACATAGACACAAAGCTCCTTGACATGGGTCTAGGAAACAATTTTTAGATATGATACCTAAAACACAGCAGTAAAATAAAAAATAAACAAATGGGACTATATCAAACTAAAAAGCTTCTTCAGAGAAAAGGAAACCATCAACAAAGTGAAAAGACAACTTATGGGATGGGAAAAATATTTGCCAACCATATATCTGATAAGAAGTTAATGTTCAAAACATAAAGAACTTGTACACCTCAGTGGGAAAAAACCCAGATAACCCAATTAAAAAGTGGGCAAAACCATGAGTAGAATTTATCCAAAAAAGACATAAGAAAAGTCAGCAGGTACATGAAAATATGTTCAACATCACCAGTCATTAGGGAAATGCACATTAAAACCACAATGAGATCTCACCTCTTGCCTTTAAAATGGCAATCAACAAAAAGACAAGAGATAACAAATGCTGGTTTGGATGTGGAGAAAAGGGAAGCTTTGTGCACACTTGGTGGGATTGTAAATTGGCACAGTTACTATGGAAAACAGTATGGAGAATCCTCAAAAAATAAAAAGTAGAACTATCATAAAATACAGCAATTGCACTTCTGGAAATATTTCCAAAGGTAACAAAAACACTGACTTGAAAAGATACGCTCCTATGTTCATAGCACTATTATTTACAAAAGACAAGACATGGAAACAATAAGACTAGAAAAATTTTGTAAAAATAAAGTTCTTTTTATTAACTAGTAGGAAAGTAGTAAATCTGTTGAATATAAATCTGGGCATGATATTAGCTTAATAATTAAAATCTGACCTTATTGTAGGTCACAAAAATTGTTTAATTTCTTCATTCATCTTTGCATACTGAGAAGGAAAGTGGCCAAAGGAAATGCTGGTAAGCTGGGATATATAAAAGCAACCATGTTATGTTAAAAGAACAAATTAATTTTGCTTTTGATTTATCACTTTTTTTTTGATGCTGTAAAGGTTAACATGATTTTTCTCTTCAAAAATTTTATGTGAGAGAACCAAAGATTATGTAAGAGTTCCTGTTTGAAAAATTAAAACAAGAAAAACAGAAATGATGAAAGCAATATGGAATACTTTGGGAGGCATTGCTAATGGAAGTCCAGTGGGCACAGGGGTGGCCACACCTCAGTTTTGCATTGACCAGGCAAAAATGGAAGGAAAGTGAGAAATCTCGGGCTCATCAACATGCAGATCTTTCAAAGAGCACATTAATGATTTGTGTGTAATGTACTTGGTTTCCTAGAGAAAATAATTTTCTTTTTTTTTTTTTTCATTGATGGCAATACTGTTCTCAGGGAACAATCAACACAATGGTTACTCTTCCCCTTTTCATATTTGGGGGAGAACCATAGTAATCTCTCTCTGCACAACTTTGTCTCCAGTGTGGAAATCCTGGAGCCATCTTTCTACACACATCTTAACTGTGACAGATCTAAGAAATTCCACATTATATGCAAGTTCTTTATGCCTCCTGAGATTATCTTGGTGAGTAGGGTGAGGATAAGGGGGTAGGGATACAAGAAGCCAGAAAGGCTTGTGGTAAAATTTCTTCATTTGTAGAAGCACTATGAAAAACAAAATACCTGGTCAGAGTGGCTATATTTGGGAATTGTAGCTATGTGAGGCAGGAAGTAATACAGTCTCAAAACATCAGGTGAAGGGAGGAAAATGAGGTGATTGGGATGGTAATTACAGATTAAACTCTATGTTAAAGCTTTTTCATTTCATATTTGTCTGCCTTTAGGCAAGGTACTTACCTCCCTTATTCTTAGATTCTTTGTCTTCAAATGGAGATAATATGGTACTTGCTTTTAAAAATTATTGAGAAGATGAAAAAAAAAAAAACAAACCCAGGCAAGATGGCGGAGGAGTTGCAGACTGAAATGACATCAGGTTCCAGGAGTTCAGCTAGATAGTTATCAAATCATTCCCAACACCTACAAACTCAACAACAGAAGAGAAGAAAGGCAGGAACAGAAAATCAACCACTTTCTGAAAGGCCCCTCCCCCAGAAGATCAGCAGGAACATCCAGCCAAGACCAAGCTCACCAGTCAAGAACAGTGGAGCTCCAGAGCTAGGGGAAAGCAAAGCATAGAATTCATGGCTTTTTTTCCATGATGCTTTAGTCTTGCAAAGTTAATTTTTTTTTAAAGATTTTATTTATTGGGGTGCCTGAGTGTCTCAGTGGGTTAAAGCCTCTGCCTTCGGCTCGGGTCATGATCCCAGGGTCCTGAGATCGAGCCCCATGTCGGGCTCTCTGCTCAGCAGGGAGCCTGCTTCCTCCTTCCTCTCTGCCTTGCCTACTTGTGATCTCTGTCAAATAAATAAAATCTTTTTTTTTTTAAGAATTTGAGAGATAAGTGTCACCATAAGATAATACAATATTAGAATAATTGGGATTCCAGAAGAAGAAGAAAGAGAGGAGCAGAAGGTATATTGGAGCAAATTACAGTAGAGAGTTTCCCTAATATGGTAAAGGGAACAAGCAACAAAATCCAGGAGGCACAGAGAACCCCCCTCAAAATCAATAAAAATAGGTGAATACCCCCATATCTAATAGGAAAACTTACAAGTCTTAGTGACAAAGAGAAAATCCTGAAAGCAGCTCGGGACAAGAAGTCTGTAACATACAGTGGTAGAAATATTAGATTGGCAGCAGACCTATCCACAGAGATCTGGCAGGCCAGAAAGAACTGACATGATATATTCAGAGCACTAAATGAGGAAAACATGCAGCCAAAAATACTATATGCAGCTAGGCTATCACTGAAAATAGAAGGAGAGATAAAAAGCTTCCAGGACAAACAAACACTAAAAGAATTTGTAAACACCAAACCAGCTCTACAAGAAGTATTGAAAAGGGTCCTCTAAGCTAAGAGAGAGCCTAAAAGTAGTAGACCAGAAAGGAGCAGAGACAGTATACAGTAACAGTCACCTTACAGGCAATCCAAAATCTATAAAGAACTTACCAAACTCAACACCACAATGAGATACCACCTCACATCAGTCAGAATGGCTAAAATTAACAAGTCAGGAAATGACAGATGCTGGCAAGGGTGTGGAGAAAGGGGACCCGCTACACTGTTGATGGGAATGCAAGCTGGTGCAGCCACTCTGGAAAACAGCATGGAGATTTCTCAAAAAGTTGAAAATAGAGCTACCCTACGACCCCACAATCGCACTACTGGGTATTTACCCTAAAGATACAAATGTAGTGATCTGAAGGGGCATGTGCACCTGAATGTTTATAGCAGCAACGTCCACAATAGCCAACCTATGGAAAGAGCCTAGATGTCCATCAACAGATGAATTGGTAAAGAAGATGTGGTATGTATACACAATGGAATACTATGCAGCCATCAAAAATGAAATCTTGCCATTTGCAATGACGTGGATGGAACTAGAGGGTATCATGTTGAGAGAAATAAGTCAACCAGAGAAAGATAGTTATCATATGATCTCTCTGATATGAGGAATTTGAGAGGCAGAGTGGGGGGTTTGGGGGGTAGGGAAGGAAAAAATTAAACAAGATGGGATCCAGAGGGAGACAAACCATAAGAGACTCTTAATCTCACAAAACAAACTGAGGGTTGCCAGGGGTAGTGGGGTATGGATAGGGTAGCTGGGTTATGGACATTGGGGAAGGTATGTGCTATGGTGAATGCTGTGAAATGTGTAAACCTGATGATTCACAGACCTGTACCCTTGGGGCAAATAATACATTATATGTTAATAAAAATAATAAAAAATAAAATTATTGAGATGAAATAAGATAATGCATCTAAAAGGCTTAGACAGTTCCCACCTCCATCAAGTATTGATCTTTATTAAGATGCTAGAAGCCTGCTTTAGACCACCCCTTATTTCTCTCTCAGGTGGAGAAAAGGTAGGCTTGTGAATGATACTGCATATATGAATACAAAAATCTCAACTGGTACCAGGGCATATATTTTGGCATTTAGCTATTTTAAGAAGTGGAAATTTTAGAATTGTTTCTGGACTGTCTTTTTGTCTTTTAAGATATTTCAGAAATTACATACATTTCCTATTTTCTTAATTTGCATTTGTTGTAATTATTGTTCAATTGTCTTTCAATCAAGCTTTAAAAATGCAACCAACTTAGCCTATTCAAGTCTTTTGGGAATAGAGTTTAAATGAATAAATAAGACTTTTCAAAACGTAATAGCAGATGACTGTATCTTTACTGATAGTATTATATTTGATAATGTGTAAGAAAATAAGGAATGTGTATTACTTACATATTATGTCCTTAGCAGTGCATTTTGGAAGTTCTTTCTTTAAACACTGTGCTGTGCTTATAATATTACTCAATATTGATTTTTTACAAATACCTTTAAGGTCCTTTTTACTTAAGAAAAATAATTTCCCTTTTGGTTTTCTTATGTATCTTTTCTCAAAGGTGTTTATTTGATTAACATAGTCTTCCTAGATCATTTAGGGTTAGAGAAATCAGATTATATTCTTTAAGTAGTTCCACATATATTTCTTATTACCAAGGTCTTGCCAAATTCAGTGATCTGTGAAGAGAAACACAGTTTTTACCTGGCAGAAAAAGGGCCAAGACTAGGACCTAGATCCTTCCCTCTTTCTGCACATTTTGTATTACCCATCACCATTCTTTTACGTAACAATTCTAAAGGGCCTGTGTGAGACAGGAATGTGGTAACTAAGACAGAAGCACTGGGGGCCATGTTGAGATCTTTTTTTGAAGCCACTCAACTCTCTGAGGGTTCTTGAGGTAGAGGGTGACTTGAGATGTGCCACTTCTGGCTTATGGCAGAGTTCTTAGGTTTTTGTCCTAACACTTCCATCCAGGTATAATAAAAAAAAATTAGATTCTACAATGCTCAGAATGTATTTAAAATTTTTATATTCTCATTATAATATACCTAGCAAAATTATCTGACATATCACAAAAGCTTCTGATTTTATTTCTTTAGTGTATCCCAAGGAACTCACACTTTTAAAAAAATTCTTTTCTCATAAACAAATAAATTACCCTTTGTTTTGGTGTTTTTTCATCTGTCTGGTTATATGTTATTATAGGGCAGGTCTATAATAATGGACATATATGGCATAAGTGATTGTGTCTGACAAGTAGTATGCACTCATTTTTAGTTTCTGCTTTCTCTTGGAAGTGTAATATATATTTTCTTTTTTTTTTTAGAAGTTTTTATTTTAATTCCAGTTAGTTAACATACAGTATTACATTAGTTTCAGGCATACAAATGTAGTGATTCAACACTTCCATACATCACTGGTGCTCATCATGACAAGTGTACTTCTTAATCTCCATTGCCTATCTAACCCATCCTCCCACCCACCTCCCCTCTGGTAACCATTAGTTTGTTCTCTATAATGAAGTCTTTTTTTTTGCTTTGACACTCTCTCTTTCATTTTTTTCCTTTGCTTGTTTGTTTCTTAAATTACACAGATGAATGAAATCCTAAGTTAGCTATTTTGCTTAGCCTCGTATTCTCTAGCTATTTCTGTGTCATTGCCAATGCTAAGATCTCATTCTTTTTTATGGCTGAATAATATTCCACATCTTTTTTATCCACTCATCAGTTGATGCACACTTGGGCTGCTTCCATTTCTTGGCTATTATAAATAATGCTGTTATAAACATAGAGGTGCATATATCCCTTTGAATTACTGTTTTTGTGTAAATACCCACTAATACAATTGCTGGATCATAAGGTAGTTCTTTTTCTAACTTTTGAGGCATCTCCATACTGTTTTCCACAGTGACTAACCAGTTTGTATTTCTACCAACAGTGCATAAAGATTCCCTTTTTCCCCACATCCTCCAATACCTGTTTTTTCTTGTGTTTTTTACTTTAGCCATTCTGACAGGGTGTGGTGGTATCTCTTGGTGGTTTTGATTTGCATTTCCCTTATGATGAGTGATGTTGAGCATCTTTTCATGTATCTGTTGGCCACCTGTAGGTCTTTTCTGGAGCAATGTCTATTCATGTCTTCTGCCAATTTTAAACAGATTATTTGTTTTTGGGGGTGTTGTGTTTCATAAGTTCTTTATATATTTTGGGTACCAGCCCTTTACTGGATATGTCAGAAAATGTAATGGCTACAGTTCATTTAAACGATACATAAGAAGTGGTTTCTATATATCATACCTCTTTGTTCTATCGTGGTGCTGACTGATTCATATAGATAATATGTTTCTGTGTGTATGTATGTATGTGTGTGTGTATATATATATACACACACAGTTATATATATATGTATATTATATCTATATGTACATATATATATATATATACAGTTTTAAAGGGGGTACATTTTTTTTGAAGATTTTATATATTCATTTGAGAGAGAGAGAGAGAGAGCATGACTGGGGGGTGAGGGGCAGAGGGAGAGGAGCAAGCACACTCCCCACTGAATAGGAAGCCCATTGTGGGGCTGTGGGATCATGACCTGCGCCAAAGGTGGATGCTTAACTGACTAAGCCACCCAGGTACCTCTGTTTCTGTCTATGTTATCAGTTTTGTAAGAAACAACATGCTCATTCTTCTCATTATGAGACAAATACAAAGACATTTGTGAACATGCCAGGGTAGAGTGGGATGGGTAGGGGATATTCAAAATAACAAACATGACTTTGTGTTTTCTTGAATCTGTTCTTAAGTGCCAATTTTACTCCAGATTGGAGAGCCCATTACTTTTATTTTAAAACAGATATGTGTACAGTAAGGTAAGGTCCAAAATTCATATGAGATTTAATGCTGAAGTGTTGAGATATTAATAAAATGTTAGCCAGATGATAGACTACTTTGGGTTATACTCAGAGGCCACCAGGACATTCTCTCTCTCCCTCTCCCATTGCTCCCCCTTACGCATACTCTCTGTCTCTGTCTCTCTCTCTCTCAAATAAATAAATAGTAATGCCTGGGTGGCTCAGTTAGTTGAGCCTCTGACTCTTGGTTTTGGCTTGGATCATGATCTCATGGTCCTGAGATTGAGCCCCAAGTCAGGCTCTATGCTCAGTGGGGAGTCTGCTTGAGGTTCTCTCCCTCTCCCCTCCCCCTCCTCACTTGAATAAAAATAAATCTTTAAAAATAAATAAATTTTAAAAAAAGATAATGTCTTCAGGTGAACTGTTGAATTTTTATCCTAATTCAATTTAAGAATTGTTATGAGTCAGGCTCTGGATAAGTTTGTCTTCTTGGCATAAATTTCCAATATAGAATATATCATAAGAACTTTATTTCTGATGCTGGGAAAATTCCTCTGCAGAAGATCAGATAGGGATGCATTTTATCTAGGCTGGACTTTTTTGTTTGTATTTATTATTTTGACATTTCCCATGTGTCCATTAAAACAACATTGTTCAGAATTTATGGATGTATATACACAGATATGTTTAAATGTATGTTTAAAATATAATTTTAAGTGCTGATACTTCTTCATGTTGAAAGACAGGAGCCAGAAAGAGTCACATAATATGATAGTGTGAGAGGTATATATTCTTTCTGCTTGCAGGGATGGGAAGAAGCCAATAGAACAACTCTAAACTGCTTCTTCCAGAAACCTCAGCAGAAACAAAGTGTTCAGCTTTTAAATCTAAGCATAATATTTTTAATGAATAACTTAGACCCCACATTTCATTCACATGTACATGGCATTAAGTAGTTACTTTTCTTTGGAGGATTACTATAAAAATATCTAAAAGTTTGCAGATATATGAACCACATTTGAGAGCTTTTAAAAAGTATCCATGGTACTTTTTTTTTTCTTCACACTACAGCATTTTACTAAGGAATATTTAGATGAGAATTTTGAAAAGTAAGAAAAGTTAAAACCTTTAAATAAATAATCCATCCAGGTTTTCCTTTGGATCCTGACAAGTAGGGAAGGGAGCCAAAACTTGCAGTGCAGTTAATACAGAGGTGTGCCTCATCTGTTGAATGCAAGGAAGGTACTTTTTCCTTTTGATTCTTGTGATATGGTCATTACGTTCTCTGAAATCTGAACTCTAGTCACTGTGGCAAAGGGTCTCAAACCTACAGTGTTTTTTGGTCCCTTTAGTCTCTCCCAAATCTACAGTGTAGTAACCATAGTCTCATTCATCTTCCTGATAATGCATTAGTTATTTCTAGTTATCTAATTATTATTAGTTATTTCTAGTTATTATATTATCTAGTTATTATTAGTTATTTCTCCTATCAGGCCTAGGAGATCACTGGAATAAGGGAGCAAGGGGTATACCGACTTTATGTTGCAGGTGAATTCTTTTTGACAAAGAATTTTAATTTTTCTTTTTTTTTAAGATCTTATTTTTTTATTTGACAGAGAGCGAGAGAGAGCGAGTGCGCAAGTAGGCAGAGCGGCAGATAGAGGGAGAGGAAACCTGATGTAGGGCTTGATCCCAGGACCCAGGTATCATGATCTGAGGCGAAGGCAGCCACTTAACTTGCCACCCAGGTGCCCAAAATTTTAATTTTTCTTGATTCCTGTGATAGCTGTTGATCCTGGGAATCATGGTGCCCTATTGAATGCCTGGAATTCATTGTGAACCTTAGAAGTACAGCCCTGCCTCGAATTTTCATTTCTGCTTATTTCTGAGGAAATAGTTTAGAACTGTTTTTATGTGGTTCCCAACTCTGTGGGGAAAATGTAGTTGCTTTAAGGTTTCTGTATAAGAGTCCATGTCTTTGTATTTTTGTAACTGTGTTCTGGCCTTTTTCAATGAGCTAAAACATTTCTGTATCACACTGTCATGATTTTATTCATAATAATTTGCTCATTATTAATTAGGAAAGCATTTTATGGAAACATACTCCTTTCTCTGACAGATAGAAGAAACACATAGCCTTATATAGGTAATTTTCAACACTTGAATATTTGCAGATTCTATTCAAAGTTTTAACCAAAACTTCTAGGAAAAAAAAAATTCTAGGAATAAAATTCTAGGAAAAAAATTCTAGGAAAAAATATGCTTTTCCAACCAACTAATTATTAATATAGCAGAAAGAAACTTGAGAAAGTCATGGGATTCTTCCTGTAAAGGGAGAAAATTATCTGAACAAATGAATTATTTGACTCTGGTCTCTTTTTCTGTTCAAATTTGAAAGTAAATTTTGTGGATTTAAAAAAAAAAGTACAGAAAATTGAACTGTTTGACAAGCCAGTGTAAGACAAAGCTATGAATCAGAAATTTTTATTTTACTTGGCAATATCTCTATCTGTCCTTATATGCTTTTTCCTTCTTGGCAATATGTTACTTTTCCAATTATCTTCTAGACAAATTCATGTTACGGTTTTACTTTCTTTGTAATTTGTCTCTCTTCCTTCAAAATTTACCTGTATATATCTCTTTGCTTCTCAGTCATTAAAAATAACATAAGGTTTTGTCAGCAGATAATGACTTAATGTAATAACTCTATTGATAACTTTACACTTTCTGAGGACTTCTAGAGATAAGCATTCTAAAAATTAATTCAGAGAAATTAAAAGATGGTGGCAGAATTAGAAGTACTATGGACTATGTATTTTTGTCCTGACAGAATTTTTGTAAGCATCTTTCAAATTACATCTTTTTACTGTTATATGATAACTATTCTCTAATATTAAACACATTGAATTCATATAACAGAAATGGTTCACTTGTTATTTGAAAATGGAATTCATTAATTATTAGAGTGGTTTACATTCCAAAGTAGTTTCATATGCATTTTCTCGTGTGATTATCTCAATAACCATATGAAGAAGAACACATATTTTCACCTTTGTACAAATGAGAGAATTGAAGCCTTAGGAAAGTTAATAGATTTGCTCAAGGTGGCCAACTATTGTATGGTAAAAATAGGAAGAGAAGCAAAGTCTTTGGTTTCTTAGGTAATTGTTCCATCATTATTAGTTAAAAGATACAAGTTATTAAAATTCAGTCGCATATCCTCCCCTTTACTCACTACATATATATTAAGTACCTGTAATATGTTTTGATCCATGGGAGGTACAAACAGGTACAGGCATGACTTTGCTCAGAAGGAAAGTCTTTTCTGGATGGGAAGGTTAAGGCATCCAAACAGATTACTGTGATGTAAAGTAGGAAGTTGAAAGTGCCACAGCTGAGGAAGAGAAAGTGCTAAATGAATCTAGAAAATTCTGTAACTTAGAAGGGAATGTTATAGTCTTCATGCTAGAATGTGTACCTAGGCATGGCTCTGTAGGATGTTTAAGATAAAGGCACATGGAGATAAAAGAGGAAGAGAGTAGGCAAAAGCAAAGGGAAGACTGAGAGCAAAGATAAAGAGAAGGAGAAGGATATAGGATATAGATCTTGTCTGCATTTTGCTTGCTTCACCTCAATAGCATTTTCTATTAACACCACCCTAATAATTATTTATGTGTTTTGAGGGAGAATCATGGAGGATCACAGAGGACCACAGTACTTAGGATTGGTCAGTTAGAGTTACAGTGGTCCAGGATTATGTTCCAGACTATATTTTCAAATATGTTTGCTTAGTAAACAGCTGTGGGAAGAGAAAGAGAAATGGATCCTGAGCAAAGGAGAAAAATGTTTACTACCCATTATAAAATATGCAAGTTCCTTGTCTGTGTCAGCCCTGTGGGATTTGGGGGCAAGGCAGATTCACAGCAATATACTGATGTTTATGCTGATGGTTGTGTCATGATTACTCAAGTCCCTTGTGTTTGGTTCAAGAGTCTCATGTCTTCTGTCAGTGTAGGGTAACTGAGACAGGTTAACTTGTTAGCTTTTAGGCAGGATAAAATTTCAGACCCTTATTTTCTGATGTTTTCCGGATTAGTAAACCAACATAGAGATTTTTAGAAAGATATATATATAGAGAGAGAGGTTTGTCACACATTTTTTTTTTTTAAAGGTCTGGAGGATTAAATTGAGCCTGAGTCCAGATGTTGCTATACTTTTCAGTTACATGAGCCAAACCATTTCCTTTCTTGCTTAAGCTTTCTTAATTTCCTGCCACTAGCAACCAAAGAATCCTGATTAATCTTGTTATATGAGAACCATAAAATAGTTGATTTTATCTGAAAATATAAGATATGGGAATGGGATTACATGAAAGATTAGACTGAAAATGGACTTCTGGAATAGTTGTGGATTTGACTTGCAAAGAATTTAAAGAATGGGATCTTCCCATTAGATTGAATTTTTTTGCATATGCTTAATTCATGAATACCAAACCAAACCAAACAAAACCCCAAAAAACCCCTTGTTCCTGTGTGTTCTATGTACATACTCAAGGAGTGAAAAAGACTATGTAGTCTTTAATTATTACTAACTTTGAGAAGACAAGGAAATTTACCCATAGGCAAAATCAAGTCAGGTGTCTTACCTGAAGCTCCACTGGGGCCTGGGGGTAAACCATAGTTTCTGTGATTGCCTTTAGAGACTCTGTGTCTTCTTCAGCATATTTCACTTGAAAGTAGAACATCAGGCTAAAAAATAAAAATAAATAAAAATGAACATTAATTATATACAATAACAGAATGTTTTGGTATATGCATTTTAAGTAAAAGGATAGTCTTTAAAGATTTTAAAAATTTATTTATTCGAGAGAAAGAGAGTGTGAGCAACTGAGCTGGACAAGTGGCAGACAAGGAGGAACAGGAGGGAAGAATCCCAAGCAGACCCCATGTGAGTGCAGAGCCCTATGTAGGGCTCGATTTCATGACCCCAGGTCACCACCTGGACCCAAAACGAAGAGTCCATTGCTTAACTGACTAAGCCATCCAGGTGTCCCAAAATGGTAATCTTTAAACTGAAGGGTTTCATTTTTTTTTTTTTTTAAGATTTTATTTATTTATTTGACAGACAGAGAACACAAGTAGGCAGAGAGGCAGGCAGAGAGAGAGGAGGGGAAGCAGGCTCCCTGCTGTGCAGAGAGCCCGATGTGGGGCTCGATCCCAGGACCCTGGATCATGACCTGAGCTGAAGGCAGAGGCTTTAACCCACTGAGCCACCCAGGTGCCCCAAGAAGGGTTTCATTTTTAAGTATGGGACAAGATATATGTGGCATTATGAAAGGATATTTAGGATATTTAGGATATTTACCAGCATTCTTACTGGAACCCTGGGTAAGATATAAATTTTCTTAATCTTAGATTTCTTATGTGTAAAATAGGATAATTAATCCTATCTTCACAGAGTGACTGAGTGGCTTCACTGAGTGACTATACTCTTTGTGAATGTGTTTAGCAAGTACTTGGAAGAAATATAGGAGGTACTTGGGGGGCCGGGTAGCTCAGTGGGTTAAGCTTCTGCCTTCGGCCCAGGTGATGATCTCAGGATCCTGGGATTGAGCCCCACTTCGGGGCAGGCTTTCTGCTCAGCAGGGAGCCTGGTTCCTCCTCTCTCTCTGCCTGCCTCTCTGCCTACTTATGAGCTCTCTCTCTCTCTGTCAAATAAATAAATAAAATCTTTAAAAAAAAGAAATATAAGAGGTACTTTATCTATTTCCTTTCCTTTCTTTTTATGAGGTACAAATATAAGAGGTGTTTTTTGAAGTGCTCAAGATAGTAAGAGGTGATTTTAAAAGAATAAATGCTTATCTTTATAGAATAAGTTCTGTAATTCTTCAGGTAAATTCATCTAAAAGATGAATATATGACTTGGTGGGGAGTTGCTTGCCTTCCCAAATATTAAAACATAGTACAGAATAAAAATAATCAAAAGAGTATAATATGCATATAAGAATCAATAGATTAGTGGAATGGATTAGATCATCTTAAAACAAAATGCTAGTATGTAAACTAATTTATAAAAGGAAACAGATAAGAAAGAGATTTAATTCAACAAATGTTAGAAGAATTGACTCCTTGGTGGAAAAATCATTGTATCATTTACTAACATAATTTTCATTTGGATCTAGAAAAAGAAACTCTTCTAACGGCCAGGGATTTTTTTTTTAAGCATAAAGACAATGGAAAAAACCTTAAGGGTACATATTTATTACTTTGACCCCATAAAAACATAATACTTGTGTATGTCAAAATATAAATAAAAAGCAAATAATGAACTGAGAAAATATTTACAATAAACATGAAAAAAGTAGAATTATTGCGAATGATTGAAAAATCACCACCCAGTGGAAAAATGAACAAAGTTCATGTACAGCTGTGTAATAGAGAAAGAAAAACAAAGGGCCTGGTAGCATGGACAAAAATTCAACTTTACTAGTAATCAATCAAATACTAGTAAAGTGAGATTACCTTCATTATTACTAGAAATGTTAAGGAGATCTGGATTTCTAATAAGTATGTATACTGATACAAATGTTCTATAAGGAAGTTTGTTAATATGCATTAAAAAACTTAAAAATTCACATCTATAACTTCCCTGATCCTATCCTATATCTAAATCTAATTCTATCTGTAGTCATCACTACAACATTCAAATCTACTATTCAAATAAAATAATCAGAATTCTCATTCAGTTTACTGTGTGTTTGTTATAGTATGGTTTATAAGCAAAAAGTGGGTAATGAAAAGAATATAAAAATAATGAAATAGTTAAATATTATGCCACCATTAAAAACTGTTATGTAAAAAATTTTGTACCACCATTGAAAACTTGGATTTCAAGAATCATCTGGGGAAATGTTCACGAGATAATATTAAATAAAATACAAAAGCAAAAATAACACAGAGAAGTACACAGTCTGGTACCTGTTATGACCTCCCCCAAAAATGCATTTAAAAAAGAAGGAAAGAAATAATATCGATAATGAGATCATACTTATTTCAAAATGGTAAACTTATAGGAGTTTTTAATGTTATATTTTATACTTTTGTGTGTTTTCCAAATCCTTTTTTTTTCCTTTACAATGCAGTATGTTTCTATAAGTAGAAAAATAATCAAATAATCAATGTTTTAAAAATAAAGTCCTCAAATAAAAAATAAACATTCTTCTCCTGGATCAAATCAGCCCTACTATAAAATTTTATACTACTCAAATTTCAGAGCACCTAATAAGGTAAGAAAAATTAATTTGATTTTATGGTACAAAGGTTCAAAAATGAGATGCACACTAAATGCTTGTGATATGAATATTTCTAATACTGGAGCCACCAACGGAGAGTACACTATTTTGCATATTTGAGCTCTTTTCTCCTAGCTTTACGTGACCTTATGCTTGATTTGCATAATTTAAATGTCTCCTTTGAGTGGCATGTAGTTGCATAATTATTCTTTTAATTACTGTTATTAACCTGTTTGTGTAATAGCAGATAATTTGAATAGATCATTTTCATCTTTCAGTTTTTGCAGTTTCATATGCAATATAGATAGACTATCAAAATGACAAAATTATGTGAATAGACATAAAGAGAACTAGAGAAAGATCTTTAGGATCAGAGATTTTTCTTTTTCCTGAAAAACACAGAGAAGAATCTACATTATATTTCTAAATTTTTTAAAAAGTATCTGTTATATCTTGTACAATTGTGGCAAACCATCTACAACTAAAAAATAGACTATATATTAAATTGTGTTGAATAATACAAATACATTTCTTTACTTTTCTAAAAAGTTTTTTAATGTAGTAAATATGAAAAGAAAATCATGTCTTGATAAATTATGTATGGTCGATTCTAGATAACTGTAAAAATCCTATTCAAAGTCAGATGAATTTTGATGCTATTTTCTAGAGTTCTTTATTTTTTTTCCTAAAGATTTTATTTATTTATTTATTTATTTATTTATTTATTTATTTATTTGACAGAGGGAGAGAGAGAGACAGCGAGAGAGGGAATACAGGAAGGGGGAGTGGGAGAGGGAGACTAAGCCCCACACAGGGCTTGATCACAGGACCCTGGGATTGTGACCTGAGCCAAAGGCAGACACTTAACGACTGAGCCACCTGGTGCCCCTCTAGAATTCTTTAGAAGCAAACTAATATGTTTCTTGTAAGAATCTTTAAAATTTAAATGATCTAACAACCTTTTCCATCTTAGATTTATTAATACCAATTAAAATTACAGGACATATCAGATCCTTTAAATTTCCTTATTTATCTTCCAACTAGACCAGGCACAAGGATTGAGGTAGAGGTGAGGCAGATGTCTAATACCCCATGAAGCATAGAACATTGTTTTATAACTTGGGATCAGAAGGGACTGCACAGCTAAGGCTAGGATGTTACAGCTGTCACCTCTTATAATTAACCAACATTTCTTTAAATTTCCCTGCACTTTGTCATAGGGAAGCATCTGATCTGCCATAATTGAAGTCAATTTTGTTTTCTTTGTGGATATGTCTGTCAGGTGTTGTGAAGACAATCAAGCGATAGAAGGCAGGGTCCTGTCCCTTTTGTAAAGAGCTTACACTTCCATCGGGGAGACCAGCTGTTGTGTATGTCTCTTGCCCCCAAATAACAATAGAACAAAGTTGTATGCTTTTGAGCATCAAAATGTATCATAGAGACAATAGATTGTCCCAAAGGATGAGTCACAAGATGCTACATTTAGAAGACTAAGAGCAAACTGATGAGTTTTTGTTAAGGTGGAAGGGCTGGAGTTTGCCACGACCAGTGAGCATTCAGAATCAAGATGTGGAAGTGAGAACAGACTTAGAATCAGTCATACTGAATAATAAAATTACCCACTTGAGCCAGTAAAATCTTTCTAGAAATATTCCTTTCTCTCACTTCCTAATTCCAGTAAGTTACCAAATCTGTCAGTTCTACCTCTCTAAGATCTCTCCCATCTGTACCCCTACACCTGCCATCCTCGCGCTCTTGCCTTAGTTTACTACCGATTAATTCTCAGTTCAGCTACTGGAATGGTTTTCCAACTGCTTTCCTTGCTTATGTCATAGATTCCCCATAAACCCACCTTATATTCTGCTGTCAGTATGATCATTCTGAGGGGCCGATTATGGCTGTGTTAATCCCTTGCTTAAAACTATGATCTCTTCATGTTAGCTTTAAGGTTGAAGTATGGGAAATTGCTGATATTGAACTGGTTTTGACCCACCAAAACAATAGCTTCATGATGTAATTGCTTAAAACCTATATCAGAAGATTTGGGCCTACCAGTAATAGAATATCCAACTAAAATGGCTTAAAAATAAAAATATTAATAATCTCATACAAAGAATACATATATTACTTTCAAGGTTGTGTTCCATACTCTCTTTTTTTCAAGAATTTCTCTCTTCCTTTACTAGATAGACTTGACCAATAAATAGCCTTCCTAAAAATAGCACTTATTATTATGGGTTATTATTCAATTGATCATAACTTTTAATTATCTTCCGCTCCTGGTTCTTTGGGAGAAGGAGCCATGTCTTACTTACCTCCATATTTTCAGAGTTTTGCACAGTGCGTTGTAAGTTAAGAAAATGAATGAGTAGGTAGATGAATAAGTAATTGACTAAATAGCATGTGATTAGATCTTATACCATACTTGTATAGATATAACACAAATGTCCTCATTACTTGCCCTGCACTATGGGTTGCATAGTGGAAATTTTTAGAAGAGCACATCCTTTCCTCAGATTGCTGCAAATGAATAGTGATAAATGAGATTGTTGCCAAAACAATGATCTTCTTGTTTTCAGACTTGACAATATAAGTACAAATTAATATCAACATCATGATATTGATTGTGTTACTTGCCTTCCAGAAGCTATCAGTGCAAATCAGTAGCCTTCACAAAAGACATATTATTCTACTCCTATTCCATATTAATACTGTAACCACATAAATTTATAATGATACTTTCAAACAATGTGGTTTAAAGTGAATTTGGATTTTTTTAGTGTTAAAGTTTAACAAAATATTTACTAATGTTTCCAGAAATTACTAATTAAAATTTAAAAACATTTTTAAAGATTAATTTATTTTAAGTAATCTCTATACCCAACACAGGACTTAAACTCATGACCCCAAGATCAAGAGTCACATGCTCTTCTGACTGTGCCAACCATGCCTCGCAGAATTTGAAGTTGCTAGCTAATAGTCCCTGAAATATTTTTTAATAGAAAAGCAAGACTTGCTTCATTCAAAGAAACCTAAAGACATTCAAATACTGCATGTTATAAGAAAATAAAGTGATTTATTATCACTACATTTTAAATTTTATATTGAAAGCCTTATGTGATAGAGTAAAATAATAATGAAATAAATTCTGAGAGCATATGTTAAATATCAGATAAAATAGTCCTATAGATTATTAGCTAGATGCCATAAAGTTGTATAATATATTTGATTTCCATAAAATATTTTATAGTAATGCCAAATTATCTTTTGTCTTTCCAGATTAATAAAATAACATGTTTCTCAAAATTGAGATTCTTCGTACAGTTCTAAGCATCAGAGAGAACATCATAGAAAACATCTAAACAGTAGTCCTGCCTTAACTTAGAATAGGATACATTCTAAGACACCTAGCAGATGTCTGAAAAACTGTGGGTAGTATCAAACTCCTTATGTTTTTTCCTGTAATACATACTCATGATAAAGGTTAATTTATAAGTTAGGCACAGTAAGAGATTAAAAACAACAAAAATAAAATAATTATAACGATCTACTCTAATAACAGCTATATGAATGTGGTCTCTCTCTCGAAATATCTAACTGTGCTGAACTCACCCTTTATATTGATGATATGAGATGATAAAATACCTACATAATAAGATGAGCTGAGGTGAACGATATAGGCATTGTGACCTTAGTGATAGGGTACTAAGAACCTTCTAAGGATAGTCCAAAGGAGGATCCTCTGCTTCTAGACCATCATTGCTTGCAGGTATTTGAAACCGTGGAAAGCAAAGGCACTGGTAAGTGGGGGGGGACTACTGTTTAGATCACCAAGAGATTTTTCTGAGGTTCTCATAGCTTGTACTCAAAAGAAAATTCTCTGTTTGGAACTGCATATAATAAATTTATGATTCCTAAATTTGACTGCCATTTCTAACACTCAAGCAAGTGTAGTGGAGTCAGAGCTGTCTGGCTTTACTTATTAATTCCACCTCTCCAACTTTGAGATTCATACCTTTTTTTTCCAGTTGAGAATTTTTCAGAGGTGAGCACTGAAAAGAATGTAACCAAGTCTTGCATTATGTAATAGAACACACCGTTAGAAACTTTATGTGGACTACAAAAAAATAGTACATCTGAGCACAAAAACTTAACACTAGCATGAGCAGTATATTCCAAGGTGACCTGTCGTCATAAAATGGAGGAACATGTGCTCACACACCCACGTGTTGCTAAGCAAAAGTACCAATGGGCAACTTCACTGTAAAAAATGGCCCAACAGTTAAGTACCCAGTTTCTATGTCTTACTGATAATTTTATTTTCAGATACTTTAGGTAAAGTCAGTCATCTTACTATGGCAAATTGGAGAAACCACTCTGGTTTTGGGTGACCCCATGACTGGGGAAGTATCTATGGGAGGAGAAAGATTCACAGATACTTGCTGGAATTATACAAATGAGCAATTTTACATAACAAGCAATATCACTGTGAATCTCTAACCCTTTTCCCCTATACCACTCCAGAATATTAAGCCAGACCAAGGAGGGATTAAAACCTGAATCTGTCCTGAATCAAAAGTCATGAGGGGATGGAGATCTGTTCCCCAATCAGGACTAGGAAATAAGGACATATCCTATGTCACAAGATATGTGAACCTAGAAGGTAGATCAGAGACAGCATTAGGCAGACATGTGGAACACATAGAAGTCCCTTTGAGCAAGTCTGGAATCATGTCCAAGATTTAGGTTGTCAACCCAGGTAGAGAAAGAGGCTGTAGGCAGCAGCAAGTCATAAAACTCATTCAGAGAGGGACTGGAGCCAAACCTAGAACTAGATCAGCCATAGGATGGCTTCACGGAGATTCATCTTGACAGCTGGGGTCCCTTTTTCCTCCCAAACCTAGCCAGAATTAGTCCCAGTGTGGCTTCCTGCTGAACCCATAGGTGAGAGAACCACAGGAATGCAGAGGCTGGCTCTCTTAGTTACTGCTAGTTTCTGAGGTGGTGCCACCTGGACTGATTGCCAGGCAATAGTGTCACCCCCACGTCTGACTTTCTGCATCTGCCCCAATCAGAATCTCTAGCTGTGTCCCCTATCTCCTCTTACTGCACTCTCACCTCCCAATCACATTTTCCTGGATTTCTCACTACATCTTGATAAGAATGCTTCTAGAGTTTTTATAGAAATGGATAGGACTTTTCTTCTCTCCTGGACAAGAAAATGTTAACCCTGTTCCTCAATTAGCCTTCTCTGTCCTCATCTCACCTCTGAATGACTCTAACCCACCTCCTTACTGCTTTATACCACAAGACTGATTAGGCTCACTAATATGCCCATTTTGCTATTTGATTCCCATGCCTCCTTGTTTCCCAGGTAATCTGCCATTTCTCTTCTTCCTCTACAACAAGTGTCCTTAATGTGAGTTCTAGGAACACATACAATGCAGATGATCTTTTAATCTCTGAAATTATAATTAAAATTTTGGATATGTCTCTGAATGTGAATTTTTCTGAAGATAGTCCATGATTTTCATTGGATTTTTGGTGAGGTTGGTGACATAAAATAGTTAAGAGCCATTAATTTATGACAGTTTTATTCATTGGCTTCCTGTCATTCCCTTTGTAAAAGAACAATAGTACCACTACTATAATCATTAATGAAATTTGTACAGCACTTTGCAACCTACAATATTCTTTAAAATATTCTTTTGTGTCCATCCTTCCATTTGAAACTCATGACTTTTCATAAGGAAGGGCAGGTCTTATTATATCCATTTTATAGATGAGGAAAATCAGACTCAGTGAGGTTAAGAAACATCCAGCTAAATATGTGACAGAGCTTGGACCAGTGCCCAAGTATTTTGACTCTTGGTCTGAAAGCGAAGAGATGGCTCTTTGCATGGCCAAACCATTTACTATCTACTTGGGACTTTTCCTTCTTTGAGCTGCATTTTTGTCCTCTTTGATGCTGCCCTTGATACTACAGAATAAGGTTGGTGTGCATTTTATCCAGATTTCTTCTATTTCCAAACAGACTGCTACATAATGTGATTTTTTCCACAGTGCCTTGAATCTCCTCGAATATATTTAGAAGCAAAACAATTCACTGATTTAAAACACAAGATAGGAATCAGTAGTTCAAGAAACTAAATGTGTCTCTGGTTTAGATTTGCTGAGTTACCGTAGGCAAAACATTTAACCTTTCTTTCTCAATTAATCTGTGAAATGGAGTTAAAATATTATCTTATACCAGTAAAGTAACAGTTAATAATTCATTGAACACTGAGAGATTTGCACATGCTATGTAAATAAAAATGTTTCTGATGCTATTTTGAGCAGGTCAGTGTTTCTTGGGCTAAATTAATAAAAAAGTCTTGTGAGTACAAGATTGAATGTGTAATTCATTTCCTGATTAGACTGTTTATAAAAGAAATACACATTTTTTTCTGCATTTCTTGTTGATTATTTCTCCCACTAAATTTACTGTCTCATCAAAGCAGTGTTTGTTCATTTGTAGAATCATTTAGCATGTATTGGACTATGGGGACCTGAGATGGAACTTTTCCCATTTAAGAAAATAGCCACTCTGTATTTAGATTCCTGTAGGGGACACTTTAGGAGACTGATGTTGTTATATCATGCTTACAAATACCTCATCTGGGTTTGGAGTCTCTGATATATCTGCTCATTCAAGATAGCAGCACTTAGCAATTCAACAAGATGTAAGTTGGCTAATAAACAAAGCCAGTATTCTCTGGGGGTTTGAACAACACTTCCTGTGTTTGACTCTGGTTGCCCTGAAGTTGTTTTAAGCCCAGCCATGCTGATGATGTTTCCCCTGGTGCACTGAACAGCTCATGCAATGTCAAAGGGCATTGACCTTTTCACTTGTAGAACAAAAAAGACGGGAAACAAATTATGCTCTGAGAACCAGCCAAAGGATGACAATAAAAAAGAGAAGAAGAAAAGAAAAAAAAAAAAAGACAAAATTGGCTGACCCAAAACACAAGGGATGAACACAAAACTCTAAGCTCTAGAGCATATCTTTAGAGTACTATCTCTTTAACCAACTTTTTTTTAAAGTGTAATATGAGCATTTGCTACAGTTTACTCTGAAACTCCCACCCACCCACCCCCTTGGCTCCCTTTGCAGAACACGATGAACCAACTACTGTTGTCCCTATTTCTCCCATCCAACTGACTATCTTCCAGTTTACGAGCTGTCCACCATGAAGATGAGGCTTCCAGAGAGAATGATTCATCTTCAAGTTTTGCTCAGGCTTCTAAGAGTATATTTAGTGTGAAGAGCTGGAGGATGCAGCATATCCAAACACATGGTAGGGTACAGAATTTGAGTGGGAGGAAGAGGACAGGGCTAAAATAGAACTGTAATAAGCCCAAGAATTGGAGGCCTGGTTTAGCCTTTTCAGCTATGTAGCTTCAGCAACACCTACAGTTCCCTGCCAAGAATGGCACACCCTATTAACGCAGTGAAAATGAGGCCTCCCTGGTGGTTTCCTTGGGAAAGAAGAAATACATAATGTAGAAACATACTTAATGAAAAATAATCCAAAATAAAAATGAACAAGTGATGCTGAGCTTTGCTCTTATTTCCAGCTGGTAGAAAGATAATGTCTCCTTTTGTTAGTGAAATTAGACAGGACTTTCCCCAGAGCTACTTTGTGCAGATAACTATGTTGGTTGGGCTGATCACAGCCCTTTGAGAAATGGTTCGTGTTGGATCTGCCCTGGTAAACCCAAGTTGAATTTGACGCAATTGCAGGGGTCACTATCCTCTTCCTTCTCCCAGCTATTCAAGGTCAGTAATGGAGACTCAGTTGTGATCTCATGTTTAGAAAGTTCGTTGGTTCGTCAGTGTTCTGCCCCTTGGTCAGTATTTGAAAGACATGATCACAAAAGCTAATAATCAGGGGGTCCCTGTCCCAGCACACTCCACAGTGTGACCAAAGTGGCTTGCTTTTGTTTGAACAGACCCTCCCCTCTGGGTCTTTAAAAGCACTTAACATATTTCTTCTTTCCTTGCTCTGTGGCTCCTTGTTTATTTGTTTCTTTTTTCTGTGGCTTTCCCTCTATTTCTCTTGCCTACCCATTTCTCCTTTTTTCCATGTGATTTTTTTCTTCTTTCTTTTCAGTCTTTCCTCTAGTTACCCTCAACCTTTATCTGTTTCCCTTAACTGATCATGACATTGAACTAAAGATTATATTTAAAGAATTGCTGTAAATCTCCACAGAAGGCTCATATTTTCTCTTATTTAGTAATGTAAAATCAGTAAAAACAGTGTTTTATCTTGTAGTCTTAAAAAACACTAGTTTTTTTTAAGTCATTGTTTTTGTGTATAACATCTCCAGTTAATTCTTTCTCTTAGTAACTGTTGATAGAAAAGGAAAATTTCTTGATCTTAATATAGAAACAAAGTGGATTTTAGCAGTAAAACAGCCCAAGTTGACTCCAAAACCAGGAGAAACTTGTTTCTCACCAGTTCTTTTGAAGACAATTTTTAAAAAATTTTTCTTCAAACTGATTCATGGATAGGGATAGTGTTTGATTTACTTTATGGACAAGGCTAGAGGTTTCAGAAATTTTACTTACCATTTCAATCAGACTTCATAAATAAATCTTGTACTATTTTAATTTTCATATTTTTTCTTGTTGGTCTAACATATTATTTAAGTTCTTTACTGTAATCTATAGACATAGAGCAAGATCACCAAGTACTCTCTCTCTTTCTATACACATTTCATACACACACACACACACACATTACATATAGATATATTTATATCATTTCATCCAATAATTCCACTTTTGCTAATGTGTCTTAAAGTGACAATTCCAAGTTTAGGGGCAGGGATATAGGTACTGTGATGTTTTTCAGAATATTATTTGTATGTTTTTTAAAAGAAGCCAATCAATGCTTGGTTATGGATAAATGATTAAGTATAACTTTATTATTTACTTAATCTACTAAAAAGCATTTTGTTCAGGCATTAAAATAATAGTTTTGAAAAAGAGGTAATAACACAGATAAATTATTCATGATATGATGTTACAATGATATGATTTATGCATAGGAAAAAAGCCTTGAAGGAAAAACACAAAATTATAAAAAAAATTCCTATAAGAATGGTTTTTCATAAATTTTTTTGTTGTCAAATTTTTATTAATGTTCATTAAATGCATGTAGAGATCTATAAAAGTAACCATCTTCAGTCCCTCCAGGAAACCTTCATTGTATGTAGTTATATTTAAGAGTCTTAATGCTCTCTTTTGGGCTAATGATTTGGAGGAACATTGCATCAAACTCTTGCAAACTTTAAAAACATTGAGAGGTAGTATCACTAAATTACTTTGCACTCTAAGGGAAAAATTGTATTTGAACATACGACCTCTCTTGATGACCATTATTTTACATTGTTGCAGTAAAAAGTTGCTCCTCACTTCCTCCAAGTAAAAACACCATGTTCTAAATATATTTAAAGAATTTTAAAAATCCAGTTCTTGTAGCCTGATTCATACAAAAATAAAAGACAGGGAGAAGATGTTTTGCAGAATTTGATACCACCATATGGAAAGGGAAGAAAAGTGAAATGCAAATACAGACTTGTTATTCCTATTACAAAACCTAATTTTATTCTTAAAAATTCCACCTTAAACGTTTCTCTTTGGGCAACATTTAATATCTGAAGCTCATACGTTTCTCTTTGGGCAACACATAATATCTAAAGCTCGACAAAAAACATACCTGAACAATTGTGATTATGAGTGTTATGTTAACAACTACTGCTGTTCTATCAAAACTGTGAACAGAGAATGGGTATTAATTAATGGGAGACATTACCAGGCAGGAAAAGTTGGGAGAGTATTCAATAAGCTGTCAAAACAGGAGCCGAATTCTATAGAACGGGTGTTCACGTATCTGACAAAAATCGATCCTGAAACTTTGCTTTTCCATTTTTGCTTAGAAACAACATTATCCAGACTTTCACCTACTAATCTTTCAATAGCTTAGAATAATGGTGTTTATAGCATGATAATCAAATTTATTTTAGTACCTTTGAAATCAACAAAGCCACTGTGAATTGTGGCACAAAAGGGATATACAGGTGTATATTTAAATCCTTGCCTAAGAGTATCTTATTTTTGTGGTGTAGGATTAAATATTTCAGGAAGATAGAGCATAGTTTGATAAATACATTGTGTCAAATATTCCAGTTAAATAAAGGCCATATAAATCTTCAGAAAGTAAACTGGTTTTTAAATTGTAATTTCAGATGTATCAATTCTATTTTGTCATGTGTATTTAAAATTCTTGTGGGAAAACCAGATGACAGGGTGACATGTAAACCATAAATAAAATGTCTGAGATCAGTGAATTAGTCATATGTATTTTCGGTGAATATTATGAGAGATTACTTTGAAGAAAAGGCAAAAAATTTCATAGACAAATATCCTGATTTTCTAAAGTTCTTATCTCACAATGAAATACAACCCAAGACGAGGCTCCCACCTCTACAATTTGGACTTTGTATACAGTGTTGTTCTTATTCCTGGCAGAGGCCCGTAAATGTCTTGGATCTGGTGGACACTTAGAGGCAGATTGATAAAAAAAGTCTTCCTCCTTTCCTTGACCCCTTACCTGAAATTCCAACATTAGCTACGTTGTTATGTTAAAAGCACTGATAGTCATTTGTGAAATGTTTGTCAGAAGACTAGAAAAACAGGCTGTAATAGTAAATTATAAAAGAGAAGATGCACATGACCGGTGAATCTATGAAAAGATGCTCTGCTTTACTAATAATTGTAACATACACATTTCTAGTAAAAATTATTGTGCCAATATTTACAACAATGAAAAACTGAATACAGTCTAAATTGTCCATCAATATGTTAAAGCACGTTATATCCGTTTTAAGAAGTACTCGGCTGCTGCTGGAATAAGATTTAAATTATGTTTATCGACACACAAAACTATGGCACATAATTGAGTTAAAAAGTCAGTTTACACAAGAACTTGTGTAAAATGATACCATTTCTGTAAAAGTGTATGCCTGTGTCCACAAATGTCTGGAAATGTGTATAGGTTTGATGTATCTCTGGATAACTGGTTAGCCTGGTGATTTGTTACTTCTTGGCTTTTTCTATACTACTCAAAAATTTTAAATCACTCTAGATCATTTTACTAAAAAATGCTATAAAAATAACACATGCCATTTGTAAATATCTTAACATGCTTTTTAAAAAATTCATCACATTACTTCTTTTTTTTTTATTGTGTTATGTTAGTCACCATACAGTACATCATTAGTTTTCAATGTGGTGTTCCATGATTCATTGTTTGTGTATAACACCCAGTGCTCCATGCAATCCGTGCCCTCCTTAATACCCACAGCCAGGCTTGACATGCTTTTTTAAAAGCAAGCTAGCCATTAGAACTCCTAGATGGACCTAAAGTTCAGCAAATTATTTTTGTACTTACATAGTGGCCTATATGCCTCAATACTCTGTTAGGCCTTTGTATAAAAGAAAGACTAAAAACACAGTCTGTCCCCACTTTCCAGGTGTTTTTGCTTTAGTAACTGAAATATACCTGTAAACAGATCATTACAAATTCGTACAATACAAAGGCATATGATGATATAAAAATGAAAAGGACAGAAAGGATATGGGAGGAAGAATAATCACCTGCCTGTGGGGTGGGAGCTGGAAGTCAGGGAGAACCTGAGCAGAAGAACTGAAGCATGGGCAAGGGTTAAAAGGAAAGGGTAAGAGGTTGTCAGAAAGGTGGGGAGGCATGTAGTGTGAGGGAGAAGAAGGAGAAGAGAGCGTGGGAGAGCATTAGGTTTGGCCAAGACATAGTGGTGAGAACTTACAATGCTCAGTGTTCTATCCATTGGGGGGCCGTGGTCCAAGACCCCCAGTGGATGCCTGAAACCACAGAGAGTACTAAGCCCCTACATACTATGGTTTTTCTCATACATACATACTTAGGATAGAGTTTGATTTATTAATTAAGCACAGTAAGGTATTAATAATAACAAACAGTAAAATAGAACAATTATAAAAATATACTGTCATAAAAGTTATGTGATGTAGTCTCTCTCAAAATATCTAACTGTACTGTCCTTACCCTGGTTCTTGTGAGGATATGATATAGTAAGATGACTACATGAGGAGATGAAGTTGAGGTGAATGATGTAGGCATTGGGACATTGTATTAGGCTACTACTGACCTTCTGAAGGTTTGTCAGAAGGAGAATCATGTGTTTCAGGACCATGGTTGACCACAGGTAACTGAAACCATAGTAAATGACACTGCTTATTGGGGGGGGCGGTGGGGACAGGGTAGGCGGGACTACTGTAGTTGAAGATGAGGCTGGACATGCAGGCTGGAGAACGACATACAAAATGTTTCCCAGGATTGGATGTCAGTTCTAATATCCTTTTAGCAGCTGATCTAATTAGTGGACAGTTGTAATTTTGGTCCATCGTGTCAGGGTTTTATAATTTAGACTTTATGGCTTTATGGGAGTCTCTACACTCAATTTTATTCTTCATGAACAGTTGGTATATGAATTCATCAGTTTCCCTGGCTTTTCCACTGGCTGTACTCCTGGTAGATTTTGACTGATAAACTTCTGCTAGTAAAATAAACAGTAACCGAGATCTACAACATTGTTCCTGCAGACACTCAGTTAGCTGTGCATGTCTAGTGGCTTTGCATGCTGGCAAGCTGTCAGTTAGCTGAGGCAGTCATCAGCTAGGTCGGGCCGAGGAGACTGCAGCGTGAAAGCTGTCGGTTTCTACATCAGTGGTCAAGAACTGCCGTCTGTACCGTAATTCTTCATTATTGAGTCACAGATCCTTGTTCTTCTTCTCATACAATGTTATTGCAACACAAAGCACATAAGGAGCTGCTCAGAACTTCCACTGAAGTGGGAATTAGAAGGTTGGCCTTTAGTGAAGATACTTGAAAATTACAAGTGGAAAGAAAATTAGGCTGATGTGCAACTAAGTTCAGAAACTAATCAGTAGTAAAAACGCTTTTAGACAATTTCTCTCTGCACATAGACATCATTCAGCCGCTTTCTTCTCTCAGCCCATCAACATCTTTGAATTGATTGTGATTTTACTGGCCATGTTTCTTATACCAGGTCCTTGATGGGGGCAGCTAGCTAATTGTACCACCTGGAGGAGTGATCCTGGAACTCAGACAAAGTTCCACTAGACTTACACCTGACATCTTGAAGTCACTTTTGTCTATGGTCTGTTCAGAAGATTTTACAAACTGCTGTCCATATTAAGAGGGTGCTGGGAGGAACAAGTAATAGAACTGATTGCGAAACACTCGGCAACACAAAGTGCAATGTAAAAGCAACCTAATCATAATATTCCAAAGTCCCTAGAAGTAGGAGGCCAATATCATATATTAAAAATTTGAAACAATATATAACCAATTCAGCAATTACAAATATTTAGTGTAAATTGTGTTTTAATATTCATTGAGATAATTGTTATATATGTCTATATCAGGAAATACAAGAAATTTATTTTTCATTTTAGTCATTCTTTTAAAAAAAAGATTATTTATTTGAGAGAGAAAAAGAGGGAGAGCATGAGCATGGGGAGGGGCTGAGGGAGAGGAAGAGAGAATCTCAAGCAGACTCCATGCTGAGCGGGAGCCCACATGGGTCTTGATCCCATGACCCTGAGATCATGACTTGAGCTGAAATCAAGTCAGTCACTCCACTAACTGAGCCACCCAGATGCCCCTGTTTTTCATTTTAAACCATAAAAATGAAGGATACCTAAACAGAAGAATGCAAAAATTAGCAACTATCAATAATTGTTCAGGTCTTAAATGACTCTTAAAATAGAAATGGAAACTCAATTAGGTCAGTTTCTTTAGTGATTCCCACAGAGGGAGAAGTCTGAATTGGGAGTGAAGGCTCCAGGTTTTGGCCCTAACTTGATCTGACGGGATAGCGTGGCGATCAAACTCGAAGCTCTCTTTTCCTGACTTGTTGAATGTATGCCCTTGGGCAAGTCATATGACCTCTCTGACCTGTCTGTTAAGTGGAGCTGATGGTAACTTCTACACAGTGGGGTCGCAATGAAGAAAAATACATTTAAAGCAGTGGCTCATAATTAAGTGCTCTGAAGTTGTTAGAAACTTTTATTCTTACTTACAAGCTACATCCCTTTGAGCAAAACTACTATCAGTTTTCATTTATAAGGTCCACTTCTTTATCTATGAAGGAGGGAGACTAGGAAAGAATATAATAGGTAATAAATGGATATTGACAAAAATGTTCAATTTCCAAATCTATTTAAGCACTTCAAGCTAAAGCCCTTTTCTGGAGGTTTCACAGCCTCCATCCACAACATAGGGAAGGCTCAGAGAAGTCCTTCAGTAAGGAACTTTTAATTTTTTTTTAATCTACCATTTTTTAGTGTGTTTAAACATAAATACTTCTTTTTTTCAAAACACCTATTAAATCTCTTGGAACAGTTTTAGACACACTTGATTAGCCATTTTCTATAGTCTCATTCTGCTCTATGAGAGGATATTTTTACAAAAAATTACACTTTTTATTTGGAAATAATTCAAGCTTACAGGGAAAAAAAAGCAAGAATAAAATTAATTCACAGGAGACTCATAAATTTTCTGCCCAGAATTCAACTATGTGGACATTTTGCCTCATTTGTTGTAGCGTTTGCTCCTTCTCCCTCTCTCTCTCTCTCTCTCTGTCACATGACTCTTTATCCCTAAATAAATTTGTGTGTTTCTGAACAGGAATATTCTCTCACATACCCATGGTGCAGTGATAAACTTCAGAGAATTTAGCATTGATACAGTACTTTAATTGCTGTCCATTTTCCAATTTTAGAGTTGATCCCACAATGTCCTTTATAGCACGTTTCCCTTTAGTTTAGGAGCTAGGTCAGATAATGCGTTTAATTACCAAGTCTCTTTTAGCCTCCTTCAATCTGTAATGCTTTCACAGCCTTCCTCTGCATTTAATGACACTGATAATTCCCTTCCTTTTAAAATAGAGCATTTCTCAATTTGGGCTTGTTCGATTGTTTCTTCATGAAACTTCAGGTTCAGTTTATTCAATTCTTGGCCAGAACACTGCATAGATAACATGTCCTTCTGAGGGTATCGCATCAGGGATGCATGATGCTCCTTTATTCCTCTTTGGCAATAGCATTTTTGTTTGTATGTTCAAAGTGTTATTGATTTCCCCGCCTATAGTTGCTATTTTTTCTTCCTTACCATTAATAAGCAGTCTATGGGGACATAATTTAAGCCCATGCAAATATCTTGCTCCTTGTCAAAATTCCCCTCTAGATTTAGCATCTATTGATAATTTTTGTTTGATCCAATCTTTTCTGTAGCGGTTGCAAAATGCTGATTTTCCAACTTCGGCACTCTTTTCACATTTATTGACATTCAACCTTAAGCCAAGAGCCCTTCCTTTTTACTTACCTATTTATTGTTTAACTATTGATATGGACTCATGGATTCCTATTTTTTCAATAGTTTTAAAATTCAGTATTGTTTTTAAAATGTTTAAAAGATTGATTTATTTGAGAGGGAGAGAGCACAAGTGAGCATGAGTAGGGGGAGGGGCATAACCCTGAGATCATGACCTGAGCTGAAATAAAAAGTCAAGCATGTAACCAGTTGAGCCTCCTAGGAGCCCCTAAAATTCATTATTGTTCTTAATTATTTTAGTCAACACATTATCCCAGATCTGGTGATGGGGATTCCCTTCAAATAGACTCTTTATTCTTGTGACAAAAACCCATCATTTTCTTGACACTTTCTGGTGTAACAAAATATTCCAGGCTCATCTTGTATGTTCTCGACCCCAACCCTAGAATAAGCTACTTCTCTGAGGAGTTCTGGTATTTGAGAGCCTATATGTGCTTATTGCATTTTGGATGTTGTTTCTTCTCTCTCTGAAAGGATCTTTTTACTCTCCAAACATCATGATATTGGATAGATAGATAGATGGAGGTATCAATGGGTGGACAATTTTTTTGTCAAGTCTAAAATAAAAATTTGGCAATGGGATAATAAAAATTTAATGGTTATCTGGTCTAACTCTTAACTGATACAAGAATCTGATCCACAGATATAATGAACCTCTAATATAATGGACTTAATATCACTAAGTCCTGGGACACCTGGATGACTCAGTTGGTTAAGTGTCTGCCTTCAGCTCAGGTCATGATTCCAGGTCCTGGGATTGAGTCCTACTTTGGGCCCCCTGCTCAGTGGGGAACCTGCTTCTCTTTCTGTCTGCTGCTCTTCCTGATTGTTCTCTCTCTCTCTGACAAATACATAAATAAAATCTTAAAAAAAATATGTCACCAAATCTTTCAGGAAATTTTCATTTGTATTTTGGTTCTTATGATAAATGTACAAAGATTTCATATTGATATCTCCACTTATATATTCACTTTTCCCCACCTTCCTCACGCTGTTAAGATATCTTAAACAGCTTGGTGAGTACAAAATCTCAATATATTTCTTTTAGAAATTAGCACAAAACATAAATCCATTTAATGTAGGATAGCAAGAACAACAACAACAACAACAACAAAAGAATGCAACTTATTATAAAGATATAGGAATGTCTTGTGAAACCAAAGAGCAGCATTACACTCATGCATCATGAACTATTGTGATCCAGACACCATTAGGACCCTCTCATTTTGGCTTCTTTGTAAGTGTGTGTCCAGCTTTTCTTACTTCTACAAACATGTCTTTCACAGTCTTTTAATTTATAGCTTGTGATCTTTGTAACATGTAGAAATAATATAATAATCTCTAAATCCTAATTCCATAATTAGGTTAAGAGGATCTGATTGGTTGAACCCAGGTCAGGTGTCTACCCTTGACCCAATCACCCATGGTCATGGAATATAAGCATGGCTGGCATAGGGTTTATTTCTGTGAACTGTAGAGAGCTTTTTTATGATAAATCAGGAGTCCTTGTGAATTGGGCAGAGAATTAAAAAAAAAGATATAATATATTCATTCATAGGTCATATTCAGTATGGAATCGTCCCCAAAATATAAATGAAAGGAAGTGTGCCAGGGTGAGAATTTTCACTGGAAAGAGAAGACATAAGTACATTCAAAATATGGAAAATTAATTTTCCTTAACAAAGGTGAAGGAGTATAAAAGAGCCATGTAAATAGGCTATTAGAACCCCTTTCAGAATATGTATGTGGGTTAATAATGGGAGGTAAAGTTAGAAGCCCAGTCAATTTTACTTTGCTTTTTCCCGACTTACTACTGATGAGACAATGAATTTTATAAACTTTACAGTGGTACATGTATTATTATTATTATAGCTATTAGGATGACCAGGCATGTGGGCATCACTGACATTTTACTTAATAGTGAATTCTTTTGTATCCCTTAGAGGGATCAATATCAGGGATGTCAGCAGTTGGAGAGTTTATGTGGGATTGACCTTGTACATGGTGAAGGCAGATGGTCCCAAGAAATAGAATCATCATTCACACTACTAGAGAATTAGATGACAGCAGGAAGTAGCAAAAGTATTCATGTTTGTATGGATAGCCCTTTATATGGAACCCTTTAATGCATATTATTTTAGGGGATTTTCACTCAGAAAACCCAGTTGGTGAAATCTGAGAGCCATGGCTGTATCAACTCCATTTTACAGATGTGAAAACTGAAGCTTGGAGAAGTTGTTGCAAGAATACAGAGCAGGTAGTTGAGCTGTGATTCAAAAGTAGGTGTCCTGACTCCACTGCCCTTTGTTCAATCCCCACAATGTGTAAAAACAACAAGCAAGAGTTTAGATCCTGACCTTGTGTTTGATTGCACCATGGTGCTGAGGTCGTGGCTGACTGGCAGTTACACAATCCATGGATGAACAAGTAGGAGCATGCTGGAATTTTATTCTAGATGCTGAAGTAAAAGGAAAACAAGGTTCTCTCAGTGGGTAAAGACGTGGTCCTGCATCTGTGGATTAAAAAAAATAGCCTTATAAGAGCACATATTTTTTATTTATACACAATAAATTTATTTATTTATTTATTTATTTTTTACTAAAAAGAAATCAAAGTTGATATTGGTACAGAATTCAGAACAGGAATGTAGAAAGAACTTGAAATTTTTGAATACATTTCAACAAGGAGCCTTTTCTAATGAGAGGATTACCTACTGAATCCTGCACGAGAGAGGACAAGGTCATAAAGATGCCCACAAAATGGCGCCGCTTGCTGAATTTGTACTCTGGCTGTGGGCTGGCGTTTCCCTCTTGCTCAGATGCTTGGTTTCCCAGGCAGGGAAAGGCATCTTCTCTTCTTTGGAAGCCCTTGGCACTCTCTCTTTTGTACAGGTTCTGTTTGTAGCAGGCACTTAGCAACATGTTTTCTACCCCCTGTGTTTCAACTACTGCTCTGTGCTTCCCACACTGATTTTGACTTTCATCTTGGAAGCCTACCCATACTCTTTGCTGGATTTTAAATGCCGGCGTGGCTGGATGACAATCCCCAGAAAGATGTGCACGACATTTCAAGCTTTTATGGTGCAGCTTTGACGTGCCATTGGATGTCAGACATAGACTGGTGTGACTTCAACTCAAAGTCTTTCAATGTTTCAAGTGGGAAGAAGGTGGAAAATGGTACCTGGGAAATTGTACTTTATGATTAAAATCCTTGCACAAACTTTCTTCCTATCAAAAGAGGAAGGGGGGAAAAGACAGGTGCAGTCTTACACAAACACACTTTTATTTATTTGTTTTTTAAACAATCCGAAGAAAAGTTATGGTAGCTGTCAAGACATTTAAAATCCCAAGTTATCTGCCAGCAGTCTGTGAGACCACACTGTTTGAAACTGGCAAGACCCCTTCAACACATTTAAAATAACAAGGTCATGTCTCAATCAAATGCAAGTTACTTCGTGCTAGTTTAAGTGTAAGTATTGAATTTGCTTTGTTTCATTTTCTGATACCGTTAAGTGAGGCAGGAGACCTCTAGCAGTTCAGCAGCAGGGAGGGGAGAAAAGTCTTTTTCAATGTAATGGCCGTATTTTAGTTAACATGTTGTCAGTCTTTAATGACTAGTGGTGTAACAGCTGGTTTTGATGTAATTTCTTTTGAGACCACTAGATTACAAGCAGTTTATTGCATTCTTCCTCTCAGACTGCTCCCTGGATACAACCTAAAGTCAAAAGGTTAAAGGTCTAAAGCCATAATCTAAAGGATTTGTCATCATTTAACAGGTCACTTGTTGCTATGTACTACGCAAACTAAAAAATTTTTAATGAGCCTGCCATTCTGTGATATATATATATATATATATATTTTTTTTTTTTTTCTATTTCAATAAGAAGAAATTGAGAATATTCCTTGGTGACAAATTCTGAGAGATCAATAGTATACTTTAAGGGTGTATATATGTGTAAGTTTTCATAAGGATGAAGAAATATGTGAAAAAATTAATTTAACTTTTACTGAAAGGACCTGCAATTGAGAAATTTACTTACACAGAAACATGTTAAGATGATATCAGATCTTTGAAAGAGCTATAGGTAATGCATCCAAAACTAAAAGTGAGGCAGACAAAAGAATGGGGTCAGACAACTCAGGGAGGTGCTAAAGGTCATGTAGCCCTATTGTTGGTTCATTGCAGATTTGTAGCTTTTCAATCTGTCAGAGTCTGACAGTTCAGCTATGCTGCACCAGCCAAGGGCCTTCTTTGTTTAAGGAAGGAGCTATTTGAAGAATGGGCTTGGTAAAACAGGAAAACAGAAAATCCAGAAAAGAATATATGAAACAGAAGCTTTTTTTCCTTCCAGATATCAGTGGTGGGTTTGAGGGAGTTTTGCAGAGCATGCATACCTAGTTAGGTTTCTAAAAGATGTAGAACTGATTTCCATTCTGTTTGACTTCATGCAAGCTTATAATTTTTAAGAACCCATGTTTTTATATTCTCACAAAATGCTATAGATAAAATTTTGGAAATGTTCCTAAGTAGTTTGGGGTCTACTGAACTCATGCCTCATCCATACCATCACCCATCTGGATTCTGTTTCAAGATGGTGATACATTGTGTCATTCAGTCAAACCCATTTTCTGTGTATCTGTTGCCCTCTAGGGACTCCAGCATGAAAAGAAACATCCAGTGTAGCCATTTGGCTTGAATTATTATGCCCTCGGCTTTTCTTTTCTTCACCTACTCACATTTAATCTCAGTTTTTACTCTTGTAAACTTGTATTTAACATTTTTGTGATCTGAGTAAATTCGTTAAAAAAATCAACCTGAATCACTCGAATTCTAGACATATGGCAAGTATTACCATTGTGTAATCCTGAGTATTTTCTAACTGTTTCTGTGAGTGTAATGGAAATAGAAAAATCGTAGAACTTTTGAATCACTCTACTTTGAAATTTGGGAATCTTCATTTTCAAGGTAGGCAGCAATCTACTTCTAATAGCTCTATATAAAGATAATATGGTAATGCATGTACTGCCTGAGAAAGATTTATGGAATAAAAAAAGAATTAGCTATAGTAATAGTAATGTAAGATTTCTGAATGTAAAAAAGTTAGTTTTCTATTTTATTTAAAAATTCAGATGAACTTGCATATCTAAAATGTTTAGTTGAAAGTCACTTTCATGCTAAACCCATAGTTTCTTCACAGAAAAAGGAATACCCCATATTAATCAGACATGTTTTAGATGTGTTTTAGTTCTAGACTATGTCTTCCTTGGCCACAGCTGACTATACAGGTGCCTGACACAAATGTAATAATCAACAGGCCAAACAGCTACCTATGATGTAGCCTGGGATGGCAAATACCTAGACTGATCTGATGCCCATCTTTTAGAGGTGTTTGGGAAATATGGAGAATATCACACAGTTGGCAGCTAATCATAATGATCATGATGTCAAAGTATACAGTCTAGAGGTATAATGAAGAAGCTAGGAGGTGGAGAAAAGATGCGGTGTGAATCCAGATGGTAAGAAGGGGAGAGGAGAACACAGAAAAATAACCAGAGACTGAGGCAGAACCATATTATTTAATGGTCAGCACTAAGGTAGAATTCCATAGAATCTGACTGCCATGATCTCTAGAGCTGATACAAACCTGGAATGACCTTGTTAGTCCAGCCTCCTTGAGAACAGGTTGTGTGTCATTCCTTTCATTACTTGTGGTAACTTAAATGCATCTAGAAGAGCCAGACTCCATGCCATATAAGAAAATCCCCGTGGTCAGTATATCAAAGAATTTTCTGATTAATCAAGCAAAGGAAAGCTTTTTCCAGTACGTTGTTCAGGTAAAAGTTGTTGTCTGGAGGTTTAGACTAAAGTTGTCTTTAGTCAGTGTTTGTGAGCCTAGTTAGTTGGCAGGGATGGCTTTGGTATAAGAGCAGGTATTAGTCGTTATCACCTACTTTTCAAATTTTCATTTCCATTCTGCCAACAAACATGTGAAGAAAACTCCCTTGTCCCCTCAACACAGGTTCTTTAAGTTCTTAGAGCCTGTTTACTCAGTGGTATTGAGGAAACTCGGTTGTAGAGAGATTAAGAAAAATGAATGTTATATGTGAAATCATTTTTAAAAATCATTTTTTAGATAAAAGAAATCACCCAAATAGGGAGAATCGTTATTCTGTTACTGGATTATTAACTGGAGCATCACTATCTGGGAGTAGGACCCTAAACTCTTTAACTTCATCTCTTGGAGCTATGGTTGTTATACCTCTACTAGTTTTTTGATTTCTTGATCTCTCAGTTTCTAAGAATGGTTCCTTAATTCTGCTGCTGCTATTAAAAATTTATCAGTGTCCCCTTGTTCTGTTAAATTTTGCTTTATATATTGTGATGCTATGTTGTTGAGCACATGCACATTTATTGTTAAATTGAATAAACTTAAATCTTATGAGCAAATGTGCTTATCATTATATAATAACTTATCAATTTTTAATCCTGCTTTTTACTTAAGGTCTACATTGTCTAATGTATGTTGTGATACCAGCTTTCTTCGCCTAGTATTTTCTTTGGAGTATACTCTTTTCCAACCCTTTATCTATCCTTCACTTTCTAACTTCCTGTGCCATCAAGGATGTAAGGTAGGATAGCACTGGGGTTAAGAACATGGCCTCCAGAACATGCAGTTACTTATAGCTGTGTATCTTGGGCTAGTTGCACAACCTCTCTGTGCTTCATATTCTTTATCTGCAAAATAGGAATGCTTCATGGGTTTATTGTGAATATTAAATATGTTAGTAAAGAAAATCACTTGGAACTTTGTCCTAGTGAGTACTCAACAAGTGCTAGTTGTTTTATTCTTACCCTAATGATAGGAGAAGGGTAAACACAAATTTGGGTGACAGACGGTTTGAATTTGAGTCCCTTTCCACCTCTTCCTAATATTAATAACCTTCAGGGGTTGGGTTATGATGACAAATGAAGTATTAAATGTAAAGAGCTTAAAGATGGCCTAGTGTGGTATATAAAAAAAGGTCACCTTTTAGCTTTAGGATGGCTCATGCTAACTGCTTATGCTTAGATTCTTTTTTCTTTTTTTAAGATTTTATTTATTAACTTGAGAGAGAAAATGAGAGAGAGCACAAGTGGGGTTGGGGAGGGACAGAGGGAGAAGGAGAAGCAGACTCCCCCACTGAGCAGGGAGCCCGATGTGGGGGTTCGATCCCAGCGCACTGGGACCATAACCTGAGCTGAAGGCAGAAGCTTAACTGACTGAGCCACCCAGGTGCCCTTAGATTCTTTTTTCATCCATTCTGAGAATATTTGATTTACACTTATTTATTATTATAGCTATAAATATATTTTCTTGAGAACAGGTTGTGTGTCATTCTTTCAAAATTTGTTTCTCCCTTTTCTCCTCTTCTTTCAAATTTGTTACTTTCAAAATTTGTTTCTCCCTTTTCTCCTCTTCTTCCTCTCTAAATTCTCTTTTCTCTTCTAGTAGGTTGGATGTTCGCATTCTGATTCTTTTTGTTTTTAATTGGATAGCTGTAAAATAATTTACAAATGTGCTAGATTTCACAAAGTCTATAGTTAATATTTTTCCACTTTTACTAATAAGACCTTTGCATACTTTAACTCTGATTACTGATTTCTCCTAGCTTCCATGTTGTTATTGTCCATTGTTGTCCCTAAATCTATAAAATACATGTACTATTATTTTACAGACAATGCCTTTTCAGACATGTATTCATGTTTCTCTATATTTTGCTCATAGTGCTTCCTTCTGGTTTTGATTGCCCACTTAAAAATAGTTTATAGTATTTAGAATCCAAGAATAGTGAATTCTGTCAGTTTTTTAAAATAGGAAATTTCCATTTTGCTCTCTTGAGTGATAGTTCTAGATTAGCAGCTATTTTCTCTTGCACTTAAAAGACATTATTCCATTGTTTTCTAGCATGTGTCATAACTGATAAATGCATGCTCAGTCTAAATGTCATTCATATGTGCCTAATCTTTTTTACTCTAAGTGCTTTTAAAAATTTCCCTTTCTCTTTCATGTTTTAAGTATGTATGTATGTATGTGTATATATTTGTGTGTGTGCATGTATTTTATTATATATGGGGTTAATTGCACTTCCTTATTCCAAGTATTCATGGCTTTCATATATTTTTGAAATCCTTAGCCATAATCTTTGAACATTACCTTTTTTTTGTTTGTTTGTTTTCTTTATTCTCTCCTTCTAGAATTTCTATAAGGTATATGTTGGGCTTCCTCAGTCCATGCTCCATACCTCTTAATCTCTTTTCAATCTTTTTTGCTCTATGCTATATTTTGAGTAATTTCCTCATATTAATATACTTTGATTCACATATTCTCCCTTTAGTTATCAGCTTTCGACCCATCAAGTGAGTTTTTAATGTAAGTGACTATTTTTCATTTCTGGAAGCTTACTTTGAGTCTTTTTCAGTTTCAACCATTCTTTTTTCATAGCGTGTTCTTTTATTTAGTTTCTATTTTTTAAAAATGTATTGTTTTAAACCTACTTGTTTTGTGGCCTCTTCCAGATTATTTTATTATCTCAAGGTCTTAAAGGGCTACTCTCCCTATTTTGACTCTGCTCATTTTCTCTCACAGTAAATCATATGCTATATGATTTGTAGTTTTTGATTGTGCACTTATCTTCAATTGGGTTTTGTTTTGTTTTGTTTTGTTTTTATTTGAGAGAGAAAGAAAAAACATGACTGGGGGAGGGGAGTGGCAGGGTTAGGCAGAAGGAGGGAGTAGCAGGCTCCCCACTGAGGAGGGAGCCTGACATGGGGCTCGATTCCAGGATAGTGAGATCATGACCTGAGCTGAAGGCAGACATTTAACTGACTGAACCACCCAAGCGCCCCCAAATGTAGTTGTTTTTTAAGGGCAAGTTTCTGTGCTCTTGATCTTAGAAATGTCCAAATTCAGTATATTTGTGTTAGCTTCTCCTAGGTACCTCAGAGTTTTTATTGGTCTTAAACTAGATGTTACCCTAATCTTTTCATGGGATTTCACAATAATTCAAGAAGCATAATTTGGATCATAAACCCATGTGTATGGAAGAATTAGAGATACTATTTTTAATAATAAAGATTTATTTATTTATTTGAGAGAGTACAAGCAGGAGGAGGGGCAGAGGGAAAGGGAGAGAGCATCTCAAGCAGACTCTGTGTGAGGCCAGAGCCTGATGTGGGGCTTGGTCTCACAACCCTGAGATTATGACCTGAGCTGAAACCAAGAGTAGAATGCTTAATCAACTGCATCACCCAGGCACCCTGAGATACTATTTATTATGGCACTTTTTTTTTCACTTTCCTAGGTCAATAGGTAGAATTTTATAACTTCGTTTCCGTAGAATGGAGTTGTTTCAGGATACCAGGTTTATGCAGCTCTGTCAGTTTCACACCACATTTCCAATGAGTCCAAGACTGCACGTCTTGAAACCGTCCAAGTATGAAGGCCAGAGGACTTAACAATGGGTTTATAATGAATATCTCCCTGGCCTAGCATGGTGCTGACTAACAAGTACATGTCTGTCTTTAAGTTGCTTCTTCATTCATTCCCAGTGTCTGAGAACTTATCTTCCTTCTTTAGAGCAAAGTCATATATTTTAAAATTCTTTTAAAACATTTTCCCCAGCAATTGTGTGTTTATAGATGGATGAGACAGTAGTTTTCTTTGGCTCAGTATGTCCAGGAAAACTGTAAAATGAAAGAGTTCACCAATATTAGGATCGGTAAATCAGTTTCATGTTGTACACTATAACTGATAATTGATAGTGGTCATCTAGAGCATTGGGCTACCAGTGATGTGAAACCAAGTTTGGAAACAGTGACAAATGTTCTGGTCAATCGGTCTTACCTGTAAGAGGGTATGAGGTGGTGAGTGTTAACAAGCATGCTTGCATTCCCTCACAAGGGTCAAATAATTCCTTTTATAGCATTAAAGTTCCATGACATCTTAGTGTGTAAGTGTATATCTTTTAAATCTTTGATTCATTTAAAAAAATCAATGAAATATTCTTGATATTTTTTTAATTAAAAAATGAGAACTCTTTCTGTGACTTTAATATATAGTGTCTTTATCTTTATAAATATTACTGTGCTCAGATCTTTTTCCAAACACAACCTACCAACACATAAAGACATCTCAAGAAACAAAACACACTAAGATATGAACATCCATAAATAAGAGCTAAGTAATTCAAACATACAATCTGTCTTTTGTTCAAGGGAGAATGCAGTTCCCTCAAGCACATCTCACAAGTGAACCACCAAAACTTGGACCTTTGTGGCTTCTTTTGTCATTTTTAAATATGCCAGCCTTCTTTGTCCTACTAAAGATTTTCCCCCCTTTATTCATCAGACTCTCATGGTTTCCTCTAGCACATTTTACACAGACGTATTACTCAGACCACTGTTGCAAATGAATCAGAATCAACTTCCTGTTTCTGAATAATTCTGTACAGAAGTACCAGGAAGAAGGGTGTGGCATGAAGTACCCCATTACAGTCTGATATCCTGCATTTCAAAGGGTGTAATAAAAAAGCTTTTTCTCTTCCATTAAGATTTATTACCTGTATACTACCGTCATTCATCATATAATAAGTATCCATTGGACACCTGGAAAAATAGTTGGTATGGCAAATCTCTTTATTTGAAGAACAATACCTGAAAACATTTTTAATGACTTGATAGGAAAAGAAGAAACAGATGAATATGGAAGTGGGAAGAGAGTTGGAAAATCTCTCTAATGTTGTTTTCCAGCTTAGTGTGAATCAAAGCATTTTGTATTGGGAACTTATCTGTCTGTTTTGCTGAGTAGCGTACTAGCCAGCTTTTGGTTTCCTCAGACTCGGATAGGACTAGTGGTGGACTGACAGATGTTAACAACATCTACTTGTCTTCACCTATTGTTCAGGTACTTCCCCCACGCTCAACTTCAAGATGTTGATGTTGATGTTCAAGATACGATGTTACTAAACATCATATTTGTTTAGTAACAAAAGATGCATAAAGTCCCTTCTCCCGAGCTTGTAAGAGCTGGCTTTAGCGCACCAGTGGATAGAATGCAGATTTATAGAAGAAAGGGATTTTGTGTAACCTATTATATGTAACTAATACATTTGCTACATGGTCCTTATTAAAAGTTGGGTATTTAAAACCTTAAAGTTTCTCTACCAAACAAAGTATCAATTTCTAGCAATTTATAGTCACAGAAACAGAGACTGTTATATGGAGGAAATGAAATGTGTGGATATATCCAAACCCTTAGGATATTAGGCTTTAGTTGTTTTTGTATTATTTCAAATCTTTACTTAGAACATCAAACAAATAGCAAAAGAAAAGATACCACCTTTTCCTACTTTTCCTGTTTCCATCCTTGCCTATAGAGAGCAGTGCCTAGAGATAGCAGTCACAGATAATCCACAATTTGAAAAATAAACATTTATAGGATTGATACTAAGGCAAATCTGCAAAAAGACTTGAAATAATTTTTTAAAAATAATTTATTTCATTGGGGAAAATGAGTATATTTGATTCCATTTGTGCATAATGTAATTTGTCCCAAGATTTCAAATAATATTATAGGTTAACTTCATCCATTCATTTGACAGTATTCTTTGAGTGCCTGCTATGTGCTAGGTGCTGTTCAGGATACTAGGACACAGGAGTGGACAGAACAGACAAAAATCTTTACCCTCATGTGGCTTACATTAAGGGGAGGGAACAATACAAAACATCAGTAAGCAAAAAACACAATGTGAAAAATAGGGATCATTGCTAAGGAGCGAAAGTAAGGAAGGGAAATACTATTAATTTCAGATTAAAGTTGAAAATGGGTATATAGCGAAATTGCTGCCACTGTAAGGAGAAATTGCCCAAGGTCTTGACCTTTAACTTGTCTTAATCTATGAGGAACTCTACCGACCAACCCATGTACTCAAAGCTGGTTCTGAAAAACAGCAAATTTCTAAAGCCCTTGAACAAGCATTTCTTTAATCTGAAACTATAGAAGAAGAAAACACATCTAATGATGCATTTAAGAGATAGATCCTGTAATGGGACAAACTATAATGAGACAGGAGAGAAGTATTATTTGTCTTCACTGAGAAAGGCCCAGGGAGGAGAAGGTCAGCAGTAACAAAGGGGAGGAAAAGGGCTGTATTTCCCCCTTGGTTTCTTATTTTTTGCTAATTTAAAAAATAAAAAGGTTAAACATGGAATATTTTGTGTCAGATTTCAGAGATAATGAATTCAAAGTCACTCTTAACAGTTGAGACATATTGTCACTAAGTGTGAAGGGCATCCTCCGTTTATAAAAAACTTCAGAGATTTCCAGAGTAAGTACAATAGAGAGTCTAAACAGCAGAAGGAGGGCACGAGTACACAGAAAATAAAGAAATGGGTGGAAACGCCAACAATATTTTGGTGAAATAGTATTCTAACCCTTTTAAACCCACTCCTAAACTCAAAGATCATTGAAGATTAAAAGTTACTAAATTTATTAAGTTTACTTAATTCTAATTACCCGGTATGCCATGGATAGGCAAAATAAAACATATTGCAATGACCGAGTCCTATCTTTTAGTTTCGAATGCAAGAGCTTTGGTATTACCTCTGCAGGCTGGTAAATGCTAAGATGGGTGTGGGGCGGAGCTTGTCTTGATTCAGAATAGGGCAAAGGGGATGGATTTGATCTTGGTAATTCAGGGCCTGGGAATGCAAGTCAACTTCAGAGTGTACACTTGGGCAAATTTTATTTAAATAAGTGAAAAACTGGCACGTTAATGACTCAGAAAGGGTTTAAGCTTATGCAGTCTGTGGAGAGGGAGAATCCAATTTGATAACAACATTCAAGAGAGAAAATTTTACCAAAAAATCACAAAGGGCCTTTTGCTCTATAAAAGGAGTTCTTTTGGCAAAGTGCCTGCTTTCACATAAGACTCCTGCTTAGATGTTTTCTTTATACAATTTACATTTTCTTCTTTTTCTCCCCCCATTTCACAAGTTTAACTGAAAAGCACTTCTACAGCATTATTTATATCTTATCTTATTCTCATCATGGCAGTTCCTAAAATAAAATATACAAATGCTTCTTGGTTTTGCATTTTTTTTAATACTGCACAATGCTGAATACTGTGGAGGTAGTAATAGATGAAAAATTCCGTGAGAGGAGAAACATTGCAGATACATAAGAATTTCAGAAGATACACTGGTGATATTTGTGAATTGTTAATTTTAGATTTTTTTATGGTAAAATATGTCAACTGCTATTAAATTATATGCTGCTTTCTATAAATTGTTTTAAAGAAGACAAAAACTGAGATAACCCTTAAGATCACACATTATCTAACCAAAAACTTGCTGGAATTTTCCCGGTTACACTTATCTCAGAATTCTCAATAAAATAACTAAAGAAATCAATAGTTCCCTAATTGGTGGAAACTCTTGGCGTGGTTGTATAAAGTTCATTACTGTTCAGACATTTAATAAGCAAATGTCCTCTCAGCAACTCCAAATGGCTTCAGTTCCTATTGAACACAGTTCTCTTTTCAAACCATTGATGTGAAATGATTCTATTGACACTAGCTATTGAAGAAAACCTTTAGTTGGAGGGAACTATGTCCAACATTTATCTCTATTGGTGGAATTTTTTCATTTTATTTATTCTTCTTTTATTTATTTATTTATTTTTTTAAGTGAGAAGGATAAAACAAAGTCAGATCAAACACATCTACAGAACAAAGCCGACAGGGTTCACACCAATGTATGGGATGGGAAGATTCTGCTCTTGTTTGCTCTGAAAAGCCCTGATGCATTTTCCCATACACAGGCATAACAGTGGATGCCTCTGCCACTTTTGCACAATGCTTAAGAAATGTATTTCTCACTTCACTTGCAGTTTCCAAGCTGTTTTGCACATATCTGTTGAACTCCTTTTTCTTTCTTAATTTCTTTCCTATTTTTTTTTTTTTTTTAAATAGAAGGTAAATTTAGAAATGAGCCTGAGTACAGTCACTTATTAGATATGGAGATGGAGGAGTACCTTTCATTATTCCAGGTGATTATTGGAAAAGGGTCTGCCCCTGAATTGCTTGGACTGACTGTTTTTATTCCAAGTTAAGTTGTGATATCAGTTGAGTAAAGACAGTCAGAGAAGTCCTTCTGAGCGTGGCAGGGTTTCTCTTTCTTTTGGCACTCGAAGTCAATGCTCACTACATATCTACCATCCACTGGTCCTTTAATCAGGGTCCAGCCTGTCTGGTGAGACTAGCCCCAGGATGATGGCCTAGACCAGGCCATGGGCAGCACCTCTTTGTCCCCCTCACAAGGATGAGACATGATTCCACAGGATTAGCCAACAATTATATGCTCTGAACTGACCAATTCAGTCAATTTACTGTGCAAAGTAAATTGATCCTTCAGAACAAAGGGTTGTGTCAGCAGGGAGCTACCTGAGAAAGCAGCATGCCTATGTAAACAGTTCTGTCCTTGTCCCAGTGTGGAGTGGCCCTGCGCCATATGGTGCCACTATGAACTTATTAGCTGACGGATTAACTGATCTCCGCATTTGGGATCCCCAGTTTCCAGCTGTGAGAATGATTGATGGGCTAACTACTGCTCCAGTCTTGGAAGTTATTTCCTCCATTTAACAGAGTCAAGAAGACAGAAAATTGCCCCCTTTGTAAATGCTAATCTCACCACTCCTTCGAACACCCAACATAGCAATTTATTCAAGGCAAAGTCTTAAAATTGGTATAGTGCACATCAAATGCATACTAATTAGCAATTTCTTTTGAAGGCTCCATCACTTATTAAGGGTCTCCTTTTCCATATGTTCATCATGCCCCACTTCACCCTTTAATTACAAAACAGCACTTTCAACTAATTGTGAGAAGGTATATTGTGCCCGGAATCTGTATTAAACACTATACCTTCTGAGGCCTAATTTAGGGTCACATCGAAGGCAGACAGATAAGCAGGCAAAAAAGCTCACAACTGTCGTCTGCAATTTTAGGCATATTTGGGTGTTCTTCAGAAGGAGCATTTTATCTAAGATGGCAGCTATGACACGCATCCATGGGCATTACAACAAGCACTGGGTAGAAAGAATGGGATTAATCTTAGGTTAATAATTGCGATCTTTTCTAGTTTGAGAGGGACTTACATGAGCCCAACAGATACATGATAATATTATTTGCAACTTAGCAATCTGCTCACCTATGAAGGGGCCACACAAACTTATAAAGCTAGTAATTTGTTACTGGATTAAATGCCTGGTCATTAAACTATAGACACCATCATTGCATCATAGAAAGAGGAATTTTACAAAATATACCCAGAGGATGCTCAAAGTCTCATCTCTTGTGAAATGTTGATGTTTTCCTTTATTAAAAGTCAGAGATTTCAAGCTAGCCAGGTAACTCTATCCTTGATCCCAATGATATGACTGTCACTTACAGTCTGTTATTGTCAATCGTGTTGCATTATTGGATGATAAAGAACTGGTCAGTTCCTTTCTCTGGCCCTTTGTTTCTACAGAATTTTCTAGACAATTTAGTAGAAATCTCCTCTTCAGAGAAAGAACTGGTAGGAGCTTGGGGTTCAGGTATACTTAGTATGCAAAATGGGGAGTGAACCAAAGAAACCTTTGGATTAGGGGTAGGGAAATGGTGGGTAAATGATCCACATTTTGAAAAAGAGAAGTTCATTTTTAGAATTGAGGGCTTGTAGAGATTGTCTCTATGGAAGCAAATCCCACAAAACTCTAGTGAACCTGACATCATCAGAAAACAGTAGAACACTATAAATACTTCAAGGAGCCAATCAGATACATCTATTTTTAAGACAGTTTTGAGGCAGTTTTCAAAACCATCCCTAAATCCGCAGCTGGTGAAAGTACGGCATGTGAAGACTGCGAATGGCAAAATAGGTATAGACTGTTTTTGTTCCCTAGAAAATAATTGTGAGGACCCTCCAGCAGCCTCTTTGTTGTTTGCTGTCTTTGGCCAGATGTCCTTGTTCAAACCAAAATTGTCTCCCTTTATGATGTGTAACCATCACTTTAGTTCCTAAGCTCTCGGATTCAGAATCACCTCGCTTCAGGTTGTGCTTACGTGGATTCCAACGAAGATCTATCCAGGATTTTGATCCTCGGTGTTTTGTTTTGTTTGTTTTGTTTTGTTTTAGTTGTGTGACCTCAGGTAGATTTTGACCTGAGTCTCAGCTTCCTCATCTGAGACTCCTGAAAGGAATCATACCTCATCTCAAAAGTTTGAATTAAGTAGGATGTGCTGACGCGTGAGCACACTGGTGTGAGTGGAAACAGAGGTGGAGGCTAAAACGTTCCCTTTCTTTTCCTTCCTTTCATTCAACTCATCACTTTGGCAACTTGATTTCATCAATTCTTGGTACCAGTACTCATCATTTAGGTTCCTTTGGTGGGAAAAGAGCTTGGATATTTCTTTTCCATAAAGCTAAGAGCTTAAAGAAACTCATTAAAATGGAAGGAAAATGAAAAATATTGTAAAACCTTCTTTCAAGCAATACAAAATATACTAAATATTAATGTAGTGTGGGGTCAATCATTTATTTTAAAATGGCTTTCTGAAATTTGGTTGCTCTTTCTTTTAATAAACAGTTGAATTTCCATATTGAAATTGTGGTGTGTGCAAAGAGAACAATTCATGCGGATAACTGGAGTTAGAAAGACGATCACCATATTTATGAAAAAGTGGTGTCAAAAGGAGCTTGAAGAAGTCATCTGTGTAAACCTGGCAAATAATTGTCAGATAAGAATGATCTCAGTTATTTTTTTTGTTGTTGCTTTTTTGTGAGTCTAACAATCTTAGCATGTTTATGTTGAATTGGGGTTATTTAGACAGCCCAATAGACTTCTCCAAATATCTTCTTTTTTATTTATTATTATTTTTATTAACATATAATGTATTATTTGCTTCAGAGGTATGGGTGTGTGAATCATCAGTCTTACACAAGTCACAGCACTTACCATAGCACATACCCTCCCCGATGTCCATCACCTAGCCACCCTATCCCTCCCCACTTACCAAACATCTTCTAATTCACTAGATAGTTGCTTTAGTTTAGCTTTGAGGATCTGACCATAATAAATGATTTTATTATAGAAGGCTTTACAATATTTAAAAAATTAGATTGGATATACTTTATTGGAGTATTAAGATTATAAATTACAATTTGTACTTTGAAATAAAATACACAAATCTTGTTTCTGAGTATCTATGCTCATTGAGAGGTTTATGTGAAAATAGTGTGTGGCAGACAAATGATTTGTATTTGTTTAGAAAATAGAGTCTACTATTTTTCTACCAGATTTATCTTTTTCTCCCAGCCTACTTCCCTTTTTGAACAGTTCTCTTAGACAAATGTCAGCAAGCCTAATTTCCACCTCGGTATCAAATTACTCAAGAATGATCACATGTTTAATAATGATAAAAGTGCCACCAGATTTCCAAAAATTGTTTATTTTTGCCCCCTACAATAAATTGTGAATGATACAGCATGCAGTTTAACCCTCCCAATCCCCCACCAAGTGATGTCAGGGAAATTTAATCCCTTGGAACACCTCACTCCCAACATCTACCCTGACCAATTTTTGACTTGCTAATGACGTGAGGGTAAGGACCCTGTTTTCTACATCTGCGTATGTGTATCTGGTCTTTGAAAAATTGTAAATATTCAGTAAATGTGGTTGAACACAGGAGATAGTCATGCTCTATGGAAAAGCATGGCTTTTATGGCTAAATAATTTGACAATTGTATTGTCAAATAGGGTCCAAGGTGCCCAAGAGCATCTGTAATATAGACCAGTCCATACATTTGTCTGGTCTATATATTTTTAGTTTTTAAATCATAACTTTTAAAGAGTGGAGGCCACAACTCACACCTCTTCTTACCATCTCAAACATCTACCCTACAAATTTCAAGTTTCAGAGCATCAAGATTCTGTATGGACTTCTTCACAAAATTTTATCTGATCCTCTGTTACTCTACTTATGTGTGTAAATATGGGTCTGTAAGGGTCAGGAATGTGGTGGGTAGATAGGTAATCAGGTGAGGAACCCTTCCCTCCAAAGACTGGATTGAGGTTGGAAATTTTGTTGATGACTGTGCATCAATTCATTTGATATTATAGAATTCAAGGAAAGCTCTGAGATTAACTTAGTATTGTCTCTTATGAGTTCACAAAAGCTACACTTCACATATCCTAAAGGCTACATTTGGAACGAGCATTAACTCCTTAGTTTTGCATAATTTTTTTCAAGTTTTGGCACTTCTTAATTTAACAGTTCAAAGGCTGCTACTGCATGTTGTTTGCCTCCCAACACGAGTAATATCCTCCAGGTTCAAGTGTTATATTTTAAATGATATATGTACTCACAGTATAGAATGTGAGGACCTCAGTCAACATCAGAGATTATCCAGTTTTAGAAATCTTTACAAGTTTACATGCGGAAGTTTTCTTGAAAGATGAGAATCAGTTTCAGTATTACTTTCCATTTCCTATAAACACATCAGTTATACCTGGGGAAAGGAAGACAAACAATGGCCATAAGTGAATTAAGTGTTTACCTTGTATGTGTCATAATGTAGATAATATACAAATACACAACCAACGGTTGACCAAAAAATCACAATTCTTTCTCAACCACAGATATGAAAGCGCTTTACTAAGCAAGGTGAATAGTACTATGATATTGGCACTTGGCATTATTTTCTTAAGAAAAAACAAGTGGTCTTTAAGAACGACCAAATCAAAAGAGTGCCTCAGTTTGTCAATAAGTATATTATCAGTGAAAAAGATTCCCTAAGGAATGAAACATATATAAGATTCCAGCATTTTCAATGTAGTGCAGAATTTTAAATTTACTGCTAAAATTTCAGAAAATGAATGCAAAATTGCCCAAGGAAATGATTAATACTATTAGAAATAAACTAGAAACTATTCCAATGCTCAGGATTGGATGAAAACCAGCATTTCTAACTAGACATTTTACAGGTAGTTTTTGTCTTCTCTTTTGAAAGAACATTTCACTTCTTCTCCCCTTTCAAATATTTGTTATGACAGTAATCCCCACTCAAATGAATAGAGATATTTTTCATTCATTTGGATCAAAACCAGTATTGAAACATTTTTAGACTAACTCTGTGCACATTTCTTTTAGACTAGAGATTGAGGAAAGAAGCATGAAAATTGTATACTTTTATTTTTTATTCAGAACTGTCTTGAAAGACTTCAAATACTTTTTTTTTCTTTTACATAATGGCAGCTGGACTAACAGCCCATATGCCAAGTCAAAATCTGAAGCAGTTTGAAATGACTGAGATTTTAAACCTCAGAAATGACTGTTTATAATGGAAACTGAGACATAATAGTCCATGATAGAAATTCAGCCCCATAGTCAGGTGGCTGGTGGTGCTGCAGTAAGGAAATGTAATTAAATTGTCTATACCAGAAAGATAGTTGACTAATCATTCTTAGGGAGCCTTATGTGCTATCATTTTAAAAATTAATTCTTTCCTTAATCACACTTAGGTATCTTATTTTCAGCTATAACTTTGTGCTGATCCAACTTGCTTCTGATCCCTCTTAATTACTAATGTTGTAAAGATGCTGCATCTTTTCCAAGCTTCCTTATAACTGACTTTCCAATCAATTTAGGCATCTCAAAAGCATTTCTAAAATACCAGATGCTCTGTCAGCTGCGCAGAACAATGTGCTAATAATTATATTTCTCTTTCTTACAGCAGATCAAAGCCAGAGATGAGGTGACATACACCTAAGATATTCAAACTCTGGCTTGAAGGTCAATTCGATCTGCCGACACATGTTGATGATTTTGTAACATGAAAGCCGGCTAAAAAGAACAGATCAGTGAAATGCATGTACTCCGTATTCTTCATTTCAGTCCGATCCAAATGTTTACAGGATAGTTGGAAGAGATTTACGGTTTCTTGTTATCAGTCTTATTAAAGCTTGGCAAACCTTTAATAACAAGTCTATCAACAACCCACCAGGGATTTCATTTTAGTCTTAGAGTGCTTGAATTTTTGTGTTTGTTGAACGGTTTTTAATTGGATGCACCAAGACCTTTCCTGATCAGTTGCCCACATGGCCTCATGGAAGTGTAGCATGCAGGCTCAGCTTGAAAAGGCATTGGCAGCTGGGGAAAATATAACACTTCGTGGAAGCCGAGAAGAGGGCAGGCAGACAGGCGAGCGGCGAGATTCCTTTCAAAGTCGCTCTAGCGTGGGTGCTTTAAGTCGTACTGAAAAAGTAGACTTGACTAATCATTACCTTGCACTTGCGTTATGTTTCCATGGTTTAACTTAAAACATTGGAACATGGAGACAAGTGTCACTCAAAAGCTAGAGTACCTCTGCTAAGCCATCACTGTGGGCCAGATTCATGTCTGTCAACTACACAGCATATTTGAAACTGCACATTAGGAAAAAAGAGAGAAAAATAATATGGCAGCAGGTTCCCCTCTATGGGGAATCCTGCCTCAGTGCCAGATGAATTTTGTCATGTTATTCAAATGTCAAAACCTTCATGGATTTCCCTCTGCTCTTAGAGTAAAATATGAACCCCTACATCTGTGTTCCAAAGTCCTCCCAAGTATGACCCCACCCTACACATTCCAGTTCTACATGAGTGGCTGGGTTCTGAAGCCAAAATATCGAGTTCAAATTCTAGCCCCCTCTGTTACTGAGTTCCGTCACCTCGCACAAATTACTTAATCTCTGTTTGCCTCTATTTACCCCTCTGCAAAATTGGAATTAAAATAGTGCCTATATCAGGTGGTTGTTATGAAGATTAAATGAGTTCATAGGTGAACATGCCTAGAATCACGCCTAGTGTCTGGGGAGAACAGCCCCGTATAAATGCTGAAGTAAATAATGGATGTCCCACTAAAGTGCAGTGCAAGTTAGGCTCCTTTCCTTCTCTGACTCTCAACTCATGGTCCTCTTCCCACTTAAAAATCTTTATAAGGTCAGAAATGGAAGTTAGCCAGAAAGCTAACCATCATGGAAATCTCTGGTGCAGAAATTAGTTTGTCCTTCTGGAATGGCCTGCTCTGAATTCTCCCAGCCCTTTTCAGCCTCTAAACCTTTGCTTATTTGGTTCTCCTTCTCTGGTGTGCCTTTCCCTCTCCTGTTTACTCAAAACCTACTCATTCAGAGTCAGGACCAAATTCTCCCTGTTGCCTTTTGAGAATGCTTTAAAGGTTCACTGGTTTTGTTTGTTTATGTGTTTGTTTATGAACTGTATCTCTTATATTTGCTGTTTTGGGGTCCTTAATCATTCACTGATTAATTTTGTAAGTTAATACCTGCTTACATATTGATCTCATCTCCTTCAAATATATGGATAGCTCATCAAGGCCAGGGGCATTTATTTGTTTTATGTCTCCTATGCAGCTAAGCCTAAAGTAAGTGCTCAATAAATTCTACTGAATAGGATTTAATATAGTCACTTAACGTCTTCCCTTTCAGTCCCTTCTGCAGAACTAGTAAAAGTAACTTTAAAAAAAAAGATTAAGAGGAATATAGTACTGAAAAATTTCAGAGATAGAGATCAAAAACTATAACCACCAAAGTCAAGATAGATTTTCATGAGCTAAAATGAAAAAGACGGCCGTTTCCCTGAGTTATTTTCCAGTTTGCTTCACCTATTCAAAATAGGTGAAGGAAACTGGACACAAAGAATCCCAAAATAATTTTAGACTCTAGAAATAGGGACAGAACCTCTGTCTTTTGGCGCTCCTTCCAGAGGAACTTAGATCTACCACACCACGGATTAAGTTGAGAAAAGGATCGTCTGGAGTGCTCAGTCTAGAGACTTGTTAGTCTAGGTGGAGTTAGAACTTATATAGATAATTAAATTTTTCCCCAATTTCTGTGAGTAAATGCTATTAGAAAAGCCTATGATCATTTGGAACTTGTTTTTTTTTTTTTTTTTAAGATTTTATTTATTTATTTATTTAACAGAGAGAGAGACAAAGACAGAGAACAAGATCACAAGCAGGCAGAGAGGCAGGAAGAGAGAAGGGGGAAGGAGACTCCCTGCTGAGCAGAGAGCTTGATGTGGGGCTCAATCCCAGGACCCTGAGATCATGACCCGAGCTGAAGGCAGAAGCTTAACCCATGGAACCACCCAGGTACCTCTGGAACTCAGCATTTTAGATATATTGTTGGGCTTTTAGCTGTTGATGAAAAACAGCGATTTCAATCTTGAATTTTGATGCCAGACTAGTTGTCATATTCTTAGTGTTCTTATTTCTTGGATATTCACAGTTTATGCCAATTATATTTATATGAAATTTGTCCCAATTTCACTTGTCATCCACTAGTCATCCTTGGCTGTCTTGTCAACATTTTAGTGTATATTTAACCAAGAAGAACTGAATTACAGGCAGTATCATTTTGATGCCAGTACCACTAAATAATAGAAACTAGCCTTTGGTTGCTTAACATCTGATGCGATATTATGAGTTTTGAAGTAAATCTGAGGCTCTTTGTAGAAATGTTCAATGGCCTCCTCAGTTGAATTTTTGTTGACTTCTCTCAACATGTAAAAATCTCCCTTCTCTTAATTTCCTCGACTCTACCTTATCTAGGTTCTCTGCTTGTGTCTTCCCTTACTCCTTTTCCAAAACTTAATCCTCCATTCTGTTTTCTTTATAACTCATCATATGTCATCTCAGTCACATGAGTGGTTTTAATTACTGTCTCTGCATGGATGATTCTGAAATTTATATTTCTGCCTTCAAAATTAGTTCAAAATTCCCATTAGTGCTCCTTCCTCCTAGATGATCCTGGATTATCTCTATTTCCCTGAAATCTAATGTATTTTCAATTGAATCCATCATGTCCCTGAAATTATCTCTGCCTCTTAATTTTCTTCCATTCTTCCTCCCATTTATTAGGAAAAAACTTTAGAATCTCTTTTCAGTCCTCTCCTTTCCCAACCCCATATAGTACTGCCTGTTTGATCTTGATATCTACAAAGTCCATTCCTTCCTTTTGGCACAACCTTTTCCATTTATTCATCTGGATTGACACTGTAGCTCAATGCCCCAGATTTACACATAATGATTGTCAAATTAGTAAATGGTTAACTTCCCTGTCTCAATTTCTTCACCCTTTCAATATATCCAAGATTAATTGTTCCTTTAAAACCATGTATTCATCATGTCACTCTCATATTGGAAAACTTACAACAGGGTTTCCTCATCCTGTCTTTACATTAGAATCACATGGGGAGTCTTTAGAGTGTCCTATGCCCAGCCTCTCTCAGAGCAACTGAAACAGACTTTGGGGGATGGGGGAGGAACCAAACATTGAGGGCTGATATTCCAAGAACTTGATTAAGTGACATGATAGAACACCAACAAATCAGAACTTTGCTGACTAACTAGCATGGACACTGACTGCAAAAAGACAGAATGGCCCTAGATACCAGCTAATTATAAGCTCTGCTGGTATCCATACTTTTTAAGATCTCAAATAAATCATTCTAAGGAATTACTGATTTACAAAATAAACTCTAGATTCCTGACCCCTGTAATCAAGGCTCTTCATAATATGACTGAATCTCCTTTTAGAATATTATTGGCTCTCTTTTTTTTAAATTCATTAATTTATTTGAAAGACAGAGAGAGAGAGTGTAGAGGGATGGGCAGCAGGAGAGGGAGAGGGAGAGAGAGAATCTCCACAGACTTCCCAGTGAGTGTGGAGCCTGATGATGGAGCCTGATGATGAGATCATGTTGAGGCGAGATCAAGAGTCAGAAGCTTAACCTACTGAGCCACCCAGGCATCCCTAAGGCCTCTTTTATCTAAAAAAAAAATCTATTTTAATCATTTGCTCATGTGCCCTAAATATGACTTCTTGCACATTGACATTTCCTTCCTTTTACTTATAGAGTGTGTTGACTATGACACAGTACAACTTTTCTTTACTTCATTTAAATAAGACAATTAATGGGGAATAGAATAAACATAATGTAGAACATTAACACTCTTAACTGATCACATAATAATTTACAGTGTTCATAAACTTTTTAGGACATCTATCTTTGTTTACCAGTAATGACACTAAATTCCAGTGAACCATGAAAAGTTATAATAGTGGGGTAAAAAAGGAGCCAAAATGGACTTTTCAAGCCTTGTCTGTAGAAGAAATAATTGCTGAAAAAAGACGTGACCGTATGTGTTTATTAAATAAACACTATACTCCTGAATTTAAAAGCAGTTGTTTTACTAATTTTTAATTAAAAAAATTTTTTTTTAAAGATTTTATTTATTTATTTGGCAGTCAGAAATCACAGGTAGGCAGAGAGGCAGGCAGAGAGAGAGGGGGAAGCAGGCTTCCCGCTGAGCAGAGAGCCTGATGTGGGGCTCGATCCCAGGACCCGGGGATCATGACCTGAGTCAAAGGCAGAGGCTTTAACCCACTGAGCCACCCAGGCGCCCCTGTTTTACTAATTTTGACTTGCCTTTTGTGAAGTAGTATTTGCTTCTTCTACATAATATGAAGGCATGTTGACCAGAAAAAAAAAAAAAATGACTGAAGCGGGTTGAAAAAAGAATAATCTCCAAGAACAAAGGAAAATAATTCTATTATTCCTCCTCCATGGAGCTCTTTCCTTCCAAGGCATTTATAGTGTCCTTGGCCACTTCTCATATCCAACATCTACAACAAAAGTGTTGAAATGTAAAGGATATGATTTAGGAACCAATAAAATTTTATCTGATATATGTCTCATCCATAGAAGGTTGCAGAGGATGCATAAAGGGCATTGATGTAGGGATGACTAATCCCTGTCAGTCAAACTCATGGCTATCTGAGCCATAATTCCCATATTTAAGTAAGAGGAAACTTTGGGCTACTGAATTACACCTCCCTTAGTCTCAGAAACAGAAACCTGGTTCAGGCTATATTTGCATCCAGAGCATTTCTGCAAATTCAGAGGCCCATTAAGAGAATAAGGTGATTTTATGACATTTTACACCAACCTGGAGTGGAGTTTTCAATTAATTACTAAAAGAATATTTGATGAACTGTGTTGAGTGAGGGGTACTCAGACAACCGTGTGATTCCAGAGGATTCTTTGAATCTCTCTTCTTCCATAACACATCTAAAGTCTTGCGGTAGTCAATTATATTTATGTAGTTATTCTAAATTTTAGGGATCCAGTCCAAGAATTTCCAAAATACAGGCTTCAGTTGGCAAGATGGTAGGCAGAATAATGGTCCCCCCCACAAAGATGTCCATGTCCTAATCTTTGTAACCTGTGAAACTGTTCTATTACATGGCAAAATGTGATTAAAATTAAGGACCTAGAGATAGGTAGATTATGCTGGATTATGTCAGGGAGGGGCAATATAATCACATAAATCCCCATCATCCCACCCCAGCCCTAAACAATTACTAATCTACGCTATCTCTACAAATTTGCCTATTCTGGACAATGCACATAAATGGAATCCTGCAATATGTGGCCTTTTGTATCTGGCTTCTTTGACTTAACATAATGGCTTTCAAGGTTCAATAATATTGTAGCATATATCAGTATTTCATTCTTTTTATTGCTTAATAATATTTCATTATATGGCTATACTGCATTTTGTTTGTTCATTCAACAGTTCATGGAAATTTGGGTTGCTTCTACTTTTCAGTTACTATGAATAATGCCACTATGAACATTTGTGTACAAGTTTTTGTATAAACATACATTTTTATTTCTCTTGGGTATATGCATAGGAGTAGAATTGCTGGGTCATATGATAACTCTATGTTTAATGTTTTGAGGAATTGTCAAACTGTTTTCCAACATGACTGCACTGATTTGGATTTGTACTAGTAATTTAGAATGTTTCCAATTTTTCCACCATCTTCATTAAAACTTGTTATCATCTTGGGTGCCTGGGTGGCTCAGTTGGTTAGCATCTGCCTTTGGCTCAGGCCATGATCCCAGGATCCTGGGATGGAGTTCTGTGTCAGGATCCCTGCTCTGCAGGGCATCTGCTTCTCCCTCTGGCCCTCTCCCCACTCCTTCTTTCAATCTCTCTCTCTCTCTCTCTTTCTCATTCTTTACTCTTCTCCCCCAAACCCCTGTTAGGTATATAGTGCCATACTTTTACTATTGAATATAACTTTTTATATACTTAGTGAACATACTTTTATTTAGTGAATCCTTGACTGATTTTTGTACATATGTTTATTTTTAATGCTTTTGTATTTTCTACTTTTCTTACTCCCTACTCATGTTCTTTCCTTTCTACTCAAGGAGTCCCCTTTAACAGTTCTTGTAGGGCTTGCTTAGTGGTGATGAATTCCTTTAACTTTTGTTTGTCTGGGAAACTATTTCTCCTTCTATTCTGAATGATAGCATTGCTGGATAGAATATTTTGGCTGTAAGATTTTTCTTTTAGCACTTTGAATATATCATGACATTTCTTTCTGGCCTGCAAGTTTTTTTGCTGAAAAAATGAGCTGATAACCTTATGGGATTTCCCTTGTATCTAACTGTTTTATTTTTTATTATTTTATTATTTTTTGTTTTCTATTGGTGCTTTTAAAATTCTCTCTTTATCAGTACTCTTTGCCATTTTAATCACTACGTGAACCTCCTTGGGTTGATTTTGTTGGGCGTCTCTGTGCCTCCTGGATCTGAATTTGTGTTTCTTTCCCCAGATTTAAGAAGTTTCCAGCTAGTACTTCTTCATGTAATTTTCTGCTTTCTTCCCCTTTCCCTCCTCCTTCCAGGATCCCTATAATGCAAATGTTATGCTTGATGGTACCACTGAGTTCTCTATTTTAATTTTTCATTATTTTTTTTCTTTCCTGTTGAACTTGATTGCTTTCCATTACTCTGTCATGCAGCTCACTGATGTGTTTTGCTTCCACTATCTACTATTAATTCTATCTGGTAGAAATAAATTAATTCTTTTACTGAGTTCCTCATCTCTGATTGGTAATTTTTTACGTTTTCTATCTCTTTGTTGAGGGTCTCACTCCTTTCTCCAGTCCAGTAAGAATCTTTATCACCATTATTTTAATTTCTTTATCAGACATACTACTCACTTCTGTTTTGTTTAGATTTCTTGCTGTGATTTTGGTCTGTTCTTTCATTTGGGACATAGTCCTCTGTCTCCTCATTTTGTCTCACTCTTTGTGTCTATGTGTAAGGAAAGTCAGCTGTGTCTTCTGCTCTTGAAAGTAGTGACCTTATGAAGGAGTCCAGTAGTGCCCTGCAGATCAGTGTTTCCTGTTCACCAGACCTGGCTTTTCAGAGGTGTCTCCTATGTGGGTGCATACTGCTGTGGCTGAGCTGTATTTGCCTTCAGTCCAGTTGTCTGCAGTGGCTCTTCACCTGTTGTGGGCAGTGTTTGATCCCTATGGTATTAGTAGGCCAGTCTGAAGCCACCTTGAGCTTTAGTTGAATCAGACCAGACATTTGCCAGAGATACAGTAGCACCATACTGCAGAAGAATATGGGGGCAGGGCTCACCATGCCAGCAAAGCCCTCACAGAGAGGAGTGGCCCCCAAGCTGCTGGGGGCCAAGGCAGATTGTGTTGGAAAGGGGGATGCATCCTCTGAAGTGTGTGGGGTTGGGACATGTGGTTTTAGCAAGATTTGCGGGTCTGTTCTGGGAAGGAACCTGGAGTTGAGGCCTGGTTGGAATGGGGCATATCTATAGGAGAACACGGGAGCAGGGCTTGCTGTTGGAAAGTTTAGTAGCAAGTGTTGGTGCCACACTGGTTCTGGTAGTTGACCTCTATGTGTATGCTCAGGGACATGGGAATAAAATGGTGCCCATTAAGTCCTTTGTTCCTAGAGAAGTCTCCCAACAATCCCTGCCCCTCTAGCACACACTCTGAGATTAGTAGACACATCTCCCTCCCATATACACCAGGCATTTTTCAAAATGCTTCTTCTTTTTCTTCTTCTTCTTCTTCTTTTTTAAAAGATTTTATTTATTTATTTGAGAGAGAGAGAGATTGAAAGAACAAGTGGGAGAAGGGGCAGAGGGAGAAACACATACCCTGCAGAGCAGGGGGCCCAATGCAGAACTGGATCCCAAAACCCTGGGATCATGACCTGAATCAAAGGCAGATGCTTAACTGACTGAGCCCTCAAACTGCTGCCACTATGCTATATTTCCTCAGGGCTATTTGTTGTGCTGTCTCTTTTTTTCCTTTTATACTGCTCTTTATTTTATGAAGTTGCATCGAAGTAAATTCACCCCTTTAAAATGTGCAATTCAGTAGTTCTTAGTACATTCACAGTGTTTTGCAACTATCACCTTAGTCTAATTTTAGAACATTTTCATCACCCTAAAAAGAAACCCGGTATTCCACTCCCCCTTCCTCCCAGCCCTAGGCAACCACTAATCTACTTTCTGTCTCTATGGATTTGCCTGTTCTGGATATTTCATATAAATGGGATTATACAATATGTGGCCTTTTGTGTCTGGCTTTTTTCAGTTAGCATATAATTTTCAAGGTCCATCCATGTTGTAGCATTTCATATTCCTATGAGTATGAGGTTTCAGTTTCTTCACACCCTTAGCAACACTTATCTTCTGTATATATATTTTTAAATAGCCATTCCAGTGGGTACAAAGTAGTATTGCTTTGTGGTTTTGGTTTGCATTTCTCTGATGACTAATGATATTGAAATCTTTTCATGTGCTTATTAGCTATTTGTATATCTTATGTGAAGAAATGTCTATTTAAGTCTTTTGCTCATTTTAAATTAGATTATCCTTTTTTATTGCTGAGTTGTAAGAGTTCTTTATATATTCTATATTCAAATACCTTATCAGACATATGATTTCTTAATATTCCTCCCATTCTCTAGGTTTTCTTTTCATTTTCTTGATGGTCTCCTTTGATGTACTAATGTTTTTAATTTCGATGAAGTCCAATTTACTTATCTTTTCTTTTGCTGCTTGTGTTTTTGGTATTATAAGTAAAAAACCATTGTCTAATCCAAAGTGATAAAGATATGCCTATGTTTTCTTCTTAGAGTTTTGTTTTAGCACTTATATTTAGACCTTTTAATCTACTTTGAATTATATTTTGAATATGGCATTATGTAAGAACTCAACTTCCTTGTCTTTCATGTGCCAGCACCATTTGTTGGAAAATACTGTTCTTTCCCCCATATAATTATTTTGGCATTGTTTTTCAGGAAAATCAATTGGCCATATATGTGAAGGTTTATTTCTGGTCTCTCAGTTCTATGCCATTTACCTATTGATCTGTTCTTAAACCAGTATCACACTGTCTTGATTACTGTAGCTTAATTTTTCAAGTTGGATAGTTTGAATTTTCCAACTTTGTTCTCCTTTTCCAAGATTATTTCAGTTATTCTGGATTCTTTGTGTTTCCATAAGAATTTTAGTGTCAGTTTATTAATGTTTTTCATCAGATTACTGATATCAACATGTAAGGAGTAAGTCTGATATGTAAGAGCCTTTCTCCACACCTAGTTATTCCCTTGAATTACCATCTTCTCTCCTCCCAATCCAGGTAAATGCCTCTGAGTCCTGAATTCTCCATCTGTGAACCAAAGAGGCACACTTATCTGGGAAGGGATGGTCACCTGGTACATCGACAGTCTGTCCTGTCTTTCAGCAATAAACCAGCTCCCTCCCACCCACTTCCCCAGAGCTGCACTGGAGCTGGACCCCTCTGTTGTGCTGTCTTTTTAAGAGGAGGGACTCTGTTTCCTCTTGCCCTCTCAGCTCTCCCAGGAGTCTACTGATTTTTAAAGTTCCATGTTTTAACCCTTGCTGATTATAAGAACTCATGGAATTTGGCTCTTATTTTCAAAGCCACATGTTATGGGAATTCTTCTTCCCTGTGCAGGCCTCCTGGTATGAGTCTATTTCTTTCCCCTCCTATGCCCACCACATCCCTCACTCCCATGGACAGTTCTGTGGCCCATTAAGCTTCCACCCACATCTTCATCTTTCCCATCCTCTTGAATGCAGCCTCTTGTTTACATTTAGCTATGGATAGTTTTGTTCTGCCAATTTTCAGGTCTAATAAAATAAGCAGAAGACATAGAAGGAAATGACACACATGATATGCTATGACATTTGGTCTTTATTCTTGGGCAATGGGAAATCATTAGTGGGATTCAAAACAGGGAGTGATATTACCATATTTTATTGGAAGTATTATTTTCATTGGAAGGCAAAGCATGTATTTGAGAGAAGCATATCTGGCAGTGGGAAGACCCATTTGGAGGCAAGTATATAACTGAGAAAGAGATGATGATGAGATATGGTTACAATGAAGATGGGTGGGTTGGAATGAAATCAAGATACACTAATGATGTAGAGTTAGCAGAACTTGGTGAATGAAGAGAAACAGAATGTGTGGCCATCCTTAATGTACAAAAGAAGGACTTTTTTCTGTTAATATTAAAGAAAACTGAACCTATTTCAACTTTGTAGAGAAAGAGTCAGTAGTAATAAGAGACAAGTAGAGCAAGGTCCTTGAGAGAAAAAAAAGGAAAATGGGATAAGAATCCAGATGAAGAGATTAGCTTTCTTTATTCTTAGATGAGGGATAGCATCTCCTCATTTCAAGAAGGGATAGAGTTCATATCTGAGAGCTAGCAGGAGCCCAGACTCCAGACTCTAGGTTCTGGGAAAGGGATTGGCAAGTATAGAAGGAGGAATTGGATATATTACCTTCCCTAGAAAGTTATGTGAGTGTCTGTTCAATTACCTGAGCTCATACTGGTAGAATTCTTGCTTGGAAATTTGTACTGTCTTGGTTAAGTAGGTTGTAATCTAAGAGCAATAAATAATGTTTGAGGAAAATGGAGATGATTTGAAAAATCACCAAAAGTCATAAGAGAGAACACTGACCTGGAGAACAAAAAGACTGCCAGCCACTATCAAGTTCCCAGTTAGTTGAAAATTATGACTTTCTAGTGGCATCAGTCTTTGCCATTGTGTGGCTCTGTGCATGAGCACATGGCTGCCTTGGTATGAGGGCAGAAGGCTAACAACTAGATCTGAAGTTAGAGTTTTACCCAAGACAGCAATCACAGGGCAAAGAAAGCTATGATCAGAGAGTGGGGATATTAGAACCTGAAACTTTGGAGACTCTCTTCCAAATATTGACAAGATCCCAGATATGAGTGTAAAGGAAAGCTGGTGAGATGAGGTGGAGGTGAAGGCCCACCTCAAAGATGAAGAGGTCTAGATTTGGGGTTTGCACAGACAGTGTATCATTTAACCTGTTACAGTGTCTAGATGAACGCATTTGTCAGCAGCTCCACTTTACATAGACCACATTGGTTAGAATTTACAATACACCTATGACAGAAGTTATTGTATTCCAATATTCAGATGAAAATTAGAATCTTAGAAAGTTTGAGTAACTTGCATAAGGTCACACAGATATTAGGAGTAGTAATAATGAACATAGCAATTTACTATGTATTGTTAGGCATCACTCTAAATGGTTTATATTCTAAGTTTGAATTGCTCAGAAAACCATTTATTATTGTTATCACCATGTTAGAGAGGCGGCACAGGAAGTTTTCGTACCTAAGGCCACATGGCTACTAAGTGGCAAGAGTTTGGACTTAGAGGAAGTGTCATAAATAGACAAGGAATCAAACTTGACGTTGCTCCAAAACCTGTGTTTTAGCTACTCAGAAATAGCATCTATTTATGACATTTGGAGTGCTTTTTGTTCAAGAGACTCAATGAAAAAAATTTCTCCTAAGGATATTAATGGAGAGTTTAATCTATGCAAGATTAAAATTTTAAGCATAATGAAATAGATGAAACTTAAATTCACATCGAAAAAAAAAAAAGGAGAAAGAAAAAAGAAACCAAATAGGGTATTTGTGCAGAGTACTGAAAGAAGGAGGGAAATATGAAGGAAATATGAAAGAAGAGAAAGAAGGGAAATATGAAAGAAGCAGAAATATGAAGGAAAATGAGGCAAAAGTAAAAAGTCACTGAGGAGGTATCTTTGCTAATTTTTGTTGTCCCTGAAGTGGCAACAGCTCCTCCTGAATTAAAGGAAGGTGTTATTTGGGTTCCTCATGAGGATGGTTGCCTTTTTTTTTTTTTTTTTTTTAAGGCCAACAGTGAAGTGCATGGATTTTACAAGCAAGAGTCCAGAACCTGGTGTAGTTACTCTTAGTACTATCTACCTGAACCCCTGGGGAGGTGGGGACTGGCAGCTTCTCTTCCCTGACAGTCCACACAGATCCTTCTATGCCAACTTCACCAGCTGGGCACCAGCCCCCGTTTCCCTTTCTTTTCAGTGTACTACCCTTTCTTCCACAACCACTGATTAAAATCTGCCAAAGGGGCATAAGGAAGCTGAAAGCAATATGTCTCTTGACTCACTAGTTGTGTTATACTTACATTTAATAAAGGAGCGCGAAGAAATAACATCCAAGTGTTTCTATATGAGTCTAGACTTGCTGCAGTGACAGTGACTATAATTTTTATTTATAAATAATATTAATAGAAAATGGGAACCCCTGCCTTGAGGAACTGTCATAAGCACAATATTTTCCCCTCAAACTTGAGAAATCGGTATAGTTTGAGGAAAATAAAAACCTGTGTGGCTAGACCAAGTTTTAGAGCTTTCTCTATCACACGTCATTCGAATCCCCTGAGTCTCATTCTCCTTGTCAATGTAAAAAAAGAACCATCTTCAGAGAATCATCATAATAACCAAATCATTAAGATGAGAATCAGTAATATATACGAATAACCTTTGACCTGATTTAGAAACTAGCTCATTATAACTCTTCTTCGTTTGGAAAACATAGATCCTTAGACCCAAGCACTAAAGTTCTATTTGCCGAATACCTGGTGCTTAGTGGAAACCGCTGTAAGTCAGCGCAGGATGCTTAACTTGCGACAAAGACGTTATTTCATATTTGATTCCTCGTGGAGCAAATGTATATCGCATTCACTAGAAGATGAAATTGGAAGTTTATTACCGATCCAGACGTTCCAAGTACATGTATGTAGATTATTATTATTTTCTTTTTCCTCTGCAAAGACCTGTTGTGATTTTTTGTTTGTTTGTTTTGGTTTGGTTTTTTGAAGACTTTTATTTATTTATTTGACAGAGAGAGACACAGCAAGAGAGGGAACATCAGCAGTGGGGTGGTAGAGGGAGAAGCAGGCTTCCCACCAAGCAAAGAGCCTGATGTGGGTCTCGATTCCAGGATGCTGGGATCACGACCTGAGCCAAAGGCAGCCACTTAATGACTCAGCCACCCAGGCACCACTTGTTTTTATGTTTTTTGTTTTTTAATCAAAATGACTAGTACATGGAAACAATATATAGTTGAAGTTACTACAAAGATCACAACTAGATGAGAGCATAATTATTCAAATAACATGGTTTGTGCAGTTAAAACATTCGGTGATTTTATTAATTTTTTATCTTGTATTTATTTTTTAAACACTCAGTCATTTTATGATCCATTACTGTTTGCTTTATTTTGTGGGAAGTGGAAAGTAGGGAGATCTTTATCTCATTTAAGATATACCTGAGTTGGACTTTTAACCTAAACTCTGGTTGGTTTAATATTGGCTTTCCTAAGCTCTTCTGATTAATTTTAATTTAACTGCATCCATATAAAAAAGGGTCCGGCTACATCTAGTTTGTAGGCTGAATTTTAGCTGGAGATGAGTTTTGTTTAGGAAGCACAGATTTTATAGGTTAGAGAATGGGTGGGCCTTTTCGAAAGGTGTACACTCTCCACCATCCTAATTAAGCCTCCACCTCTCTACACACTTAACACCCATCCTACACCCAGCTGCCTCACTCGTTTATGTAAATTGCCTGGCCCTTGTGGGCATTGGCGTTTGGGGGCTTCTGATTCATGGAAAGGAGAAAATAAGAAATAACCCAGGTATTTGTTTCTGTGCTGTCATTATAGCATTGAAAGAGAGTTCCATTTTTATTGTGAATACACACTATGAATACTGGTACTGCGTTCTTGGGTTTTGAAAAATTTCTGCCACTATAATAATCTAAACAGGGTCTAGTTTTTCTAATAATTGCTTCAAGCGTTCTGTTAGGTAAGCAGCCAAAGAGAAACTAAAGGGACACTGGATATTCAGAGAGAGAATTCCTGTCAACCTGCCTGAAGGAGGGGGAAAAAAGGCAAATCTGGCAGGTCGAGGGCTTTCTACTCAATGCCCATGTGACTGCCCACAAAGCTTCTGTGATGTGGTGCTGGCTACAGCACATCTCCCTATTTGCACATGCATGGAAACACTTTTTGTTGAAGCTACTTGACAACATTTAATGTTTATTGTTTACTTGTCATTCTGAGAAACCACACACAGACTGTTTGGGTTACACCTAATGACAGTTTTTATTCGTTTTACAGTTTAATGTTTCTTTTTATTTAACTTTTGTTATGGTTTAACAACTCCTTTCATTTATCGGAATTGTAGACAAGTTTGAAATGTGAGTGCACCCGTAAGACAAACACACATCATTACCTTTCCCTCTCCTGGTGTGCAGTCCTTTGTGAAATCTGCCAAGAGAGTGTAGATGCTGATGCATGGGGAGTAGGGGAGAGGGGAAGGATGGCTTCAGAAGGCCCAGGCATTTTACGGGTATTTCTCTGAGAAGGTTTCTCCTGATCAGATGGGAGGCATGGGATAGAGGTATCAGGTTGTCTACAAAGTGCAAGGTGATAATAAGACTTCAGCAAAGGTATTTCTAAGAATATGAAGTCCCTGGGGAAAGCTAGCACTTAGTTCCCTTTCCTCCCCAATCCTAGGAACATTATACTGATTTGTGATTGGAAAGAAATCACCCATGGAAAATCTGAATACACACCTTGTTCCCTACCCTGACTTCAAATTAGCCAAGTTGAGAGGTAGAGGAATGAGTATTTTACTTGGGATTGGTTATTTATTCATATGACAAGTAATTAGAAAAACCAACCATACTTGGCTTACTTCTGCTTCTGTACCACAATAGGACTGGCAAAACAAGGGAGCTGTTAGCTTATGTGTGCCTGCTTCTAAGGATATTTTATCTTCTGCATGCCATGCTAAAAGTCATTAACCGACATGATAAAAATTGATGTAAATCAGGATGCCGCAGTCTTGGTGTCTAAAAGAAGATCGTGGTACCCAAAGACAATGTTAAAAATACATTTTAGGGATAACCCAATAGCCAAGTAGAAGCAAGGAAATATTGATGTTGCTAGTTGGAAATTGTAGCCGTTGGACTGGAGAAATTTGAGATGGAATGATAACAGTACTTTGCTGAGTTTTCAGTACACAACAGTTTAAGTTCGGGGGAAATAACTTGGGGTTCCAAAACTACGTATACAAGTAGTAGTTCAGAGGAATTCATGTCTCTAGAGAGGGTAAAGCTACAGAAGAAATCAAAGCTCCGGTCCAACAGGAGCTTTGTGAAGTCAGGAAGAGCATATCCAGAGGCCCATAGGCATCTTCAGTCCCTGGATGGTGCTAGGGGATTTCATCAAAAACAAATTGAAACTATAATCTAGTTAAAAAAAAAAAAAGGTATATTCTCAACTATTTGGTTTTGTGTTTTTGTTTTTTGCTTTGCTAGTTTGGGTGAACCATGGAAGCAGATTTACCACGTTTCATGAGTGGTTAAGCAGTTTGGCCTATTTTTAGTTTTAGTTACCTGTTTTCTCACTCATGGTTTTCAGGTTATTTTTTCCTAATTAATTTTCAGGCCACTAAGACTTGCTCTGATGTTTGACTGTCTTTGTGAATTTTTAAAGAAATTAAGAATTAGTGGCAGATGAATGTTTCCATATGTGAGTTTATATTCTTACACCTTTGCATACCTATGATGATCTTACAACATTAGAAAGTTTTTTTTTTTTTTCGTCTTAAATAGGGTCAATAAAGCTCCGACCACAGAATAAGGGAATCCCAACCGAGAAATCTCTGTGGTATAAATTGTTGATGAAATAGAAGCTGATGAGGAATGGAGAAAAGTGGCCAAAGAAAATATGCCTTTCGTGAGTCAAGGAAGCCGCAGTCAGAGAGGGCCAATGGGGGTTTCTGAAGACCTCATGGTTTTGGCCACAAAAGAAAGAATCAACATAAGTCTGGTCCAGAAAGTGGGAAGCTAGAATTCTATTTTACCACCCAATGGCCAAATAAGAGCCATTCCATTCATTTCCTAATCTTTTCCCTCCCATTACCTGTGACCCTGATGAGATAAATGAGAGCAGATAATGAGGTGAGGAGGAGATGAGTAGAGAAGACAGATGGCTTGCCAATTACAGGCTGAAGAGAGGGAAAAGGCTTCCCTTTGAATAAAAATTGAAGAATTGCTTAATATCTTGAACTTTTGACACTTTACATATCTGTAGTAAAACTACTTACAATGACTATAGGATTTTCCGTTACCTGAGTGTGAGCAGAGGTATTGGGGCTTCTGGAATTTTTACATTTCCACCCCCTAAATAATGTGTCCATGGATTATTGAAAGCAACATAAAATCACATTTTATCATATACCATGTGTGTTGAACATATAGGTTAGAAGGTAACTAAAGGAAAACCTTCCTCAAACAGATTTAAACAAAGCCAGGGTGATGTGATCCAGGGGTTGCATTGACATCAGGTAAGGCTTGATCATTCTGTCCTTCTGTTGGTTCCTTTGTGGTCCTAAGATGTGTGCTAAAAGTACCCTAAGCTGCATACTTTCTGTTTCTTGTCTAGCTGGAAAGAGAGGGTTTTTTTGTCCTGATATATTCAACAAAAGCAAATTGAAAGATTCAAATCCTAAGATTCACCCCATCAAACTACCCATGAAACTCTCTTTGGCCATGGGGTAGATCCATTGATTGCTTAGTTTAGATCACATTCCAGAGGCTATGGTCATCTTCCCTGAAACCATATAGGCTCTGCAATCATTGCATTCGCAAGGGGGAAATGATTAACGAACTGCAGAGGTGGAAAAATGCCTGTTTAAAATCTTTAATCTTCATAGCAACTTTGTGAATTAGGTTATATTATTACCCCATTTTTCAGATGAGATAAATTTCCCAAGGACAAATAGCTTGTAAGAGGTGATTTGAGAATGAACTCCAGGTCATTCTAACTTTGTACCTCAAAGTCATTCTATTTTACAGTCCCACTTATGTAGCACAAATTAAACCTATAAAGGTTATCTAACCTATACCAGGAAAGGATTTTAAGTTGTGTCTTCCATAACTTTCAGGTTGTATAAGAACCTGTTGGGAAGCTTAAAAGTCTAGAGATGAAAACTAACTTTCTCTCCCAGAAACAAAAAATCTTATCAATCATAAATAAGAAGTATTTTACTTGAGTTTTTGAAAACTTTAAAAAGTTTCTTTCATTCTTGTTTATGGAAAACTCAGAAGAAATATATGTACCTTGAGAGCAAAGATCCTGTTGATTTTGAAATTATCTAATATCCCAAATGCTATATGTAACATTTGTGCTTTTTTTTTTTTTTAAACCTAAACTGAATATGGCAAGGTGTAAAGCTTAGGAAATCAAAGAAAAGAAAGGATCCTAACAGCCAAATTGACTGGAGAATTCAAGAGCTGTTAGCATTATGAATGGAAGCTATTACCTGACAAAATATTGCTGTAGGAGGTTTAGACTGGGACATTAAAACAAATCGTTGTCCTGGGCATTGGAGTTAAATAAGGGGGCATGATAATGAAGTTTCATTGTCTTGAATCTGTGGGAAATAGATATTCCAGGGCTATGAGCTCATAAGCATTAATGCTGTAGGACTGTACCTTGATAAGTCTCCTTTGGGGAAAAGGTAACTGAGCAAATTATGCTCGTGGTACATTGGCATATCTTATAACCCACTTCTTATTTTAGAAATGCTTAATATTATTAATTTACCTAAATGCCAGGGGAGACAGATGCTCAGAGATTTTCTAATTGCCCAAAGAGTTATATTCTAAAACTGGAAACCCCAGGTGGTCCCACCTCGATTCTGAATGGCAAGAGAGGAATCTTGCTGCTATTCTCACATGTTGCCCAACAGAGCTGGGAAAGGCTGAAATACTTGGTCATTTTTTCCCAACCAGCTCTCACCTTGCTTCTCAGGAACCACGTCGGACAAGATTCAAATCAAGTGGCTGAATGATGACAGCAGGGGCTTCAGAAAAATTAAGATGGATTCTTTTATATTTGACCATCCCCTTCTCATAGCTCGGTTTCTGAATGGACACTAAAGCAGGGGTAGGGGAGTCTCTAAGATAAGTAGAATCCCCAAACTTATTTTAATCAAATTTTGTTCAAGAGGAATGTCATTTCTTTTTTATAAAATCCCCCTCTCTTCCCATCTATATTTTCACTTTATTCATGTCATTACAAATGCTGTTAATGTGAATTTGGGAAACCGATGAAGTAATAGATTTTAAATTCTGTGGAAAATGCAGGCTTTGTTCTGCTTGTGTAGGGAACTTGCAGTCATCCCCAAATGTCAAAGTCTTAGGGAACTCAACATCTTTAGGGCCTTTAAAAGTAATATCCTTTTAGGGACATAGACATATTTACTGAAATACATAACACAGAAAATAAAGTTCTTTGCCTTGCTTTACACCCGGGAGTGTGATAAATTTTGTGCGCTGTAGACTAAGCCAGTTCCCTTGTTTCTCAGAGGATTTAGTTCAGCACCATAATGTCATTGTGATTTTAGTACTCGATATTTTGGCCCTTGGAATGACCATTTGTTTTGTAGAGTACGTGATGGAAACTCCCCTGCAATGTTATTAATACCTTTTAAACATTTCCTATAATTATTTCAATAACTCTAAGGAAAATTCCTGTTTTAAAAAATCACCTTTCTGTTGAGGGACAATTTATAGCTGATGGGTAACTCAAAAGAAGTGAGAGAGCAATCACCAAGAGGAATGAGATATTCAGTTTCTCCAGACTAACACATAAAAGGATTTCTTGGGAACTAAACTCAGCAGTAAAAGAACACAGGATTAGTCACACTAAGTTGGATGTACCAGTCCCACCATTCTTTCTCATGAGGGGAAATGCCTAGTGTTTTGTAAGAAAATAGGAAGGCCTCAGGATATATTCCACCAGTTGTTTCCTTAAAGGGGAAAGATTATTTGAAAAAGTTTTGGGTGGGAACATGGAGACACAAATGGAAAGAACAGAAATGTACTGAGTCATCAAGTCCCCATAATTGGCTAATCTCTAGTTTTTATGGCTATGCATATTAGGGCAAGGAATGGTTAAATCCTCAGTTGTTTTTAGGTATAGAAATTCTCACCCTCCCCCCCCATAATTTCAGGAAATATTTCAATGGGAAATGCCTCTCCATTTTCATCAGCTATTAAAATGTAATGAGGAGTTGCTATTCAGTGGGCCCAAAGTTTGTTATACAAGATAAATAAGTTCTAGAGATCTTCTGTACAACATTGCACCTATAGTTAACAATGCTATATTATACACTTAAAATTTTAGAGTGTGGATATCATGTTACATGTTCTTATCACACTTAGGAAGGAAAGGTGGATGGAAGGGAGGGAGGGAGGGAGGGAGGGAGGAAGGAAGGAAGGAAGGGAGAGAAAGAGACAGGGAGGGAGAAAGGAAAGAAGGAAGGAAGGAAAGAAGGAAGGCAGGGATAGACAGAGGGAAATCAATAGCAACAACAACAGAAGTAATGTTCTAGAAAATGAAGCTTCACTTATTTTTAGAGGCAATGCTAGCTTGGCAGAATTGGGTACAGTGTTGTGTTGGAGCCACTTTGATTCCATCTTCTCTCTAGTTCAGAGGTTTCACCATGTCCATTGGTAGTCCACGTTGGCCCTTGGGAAGGACTTTGCAAAAGCTATTCATGAAGAGATGGGCTCCTACCCCCAGCCTTATATGTAATTCAAAAGAAAAGTTTTGTTTTCATAAGGATACTACTTAAAGTGATGTGGAAATGAAAATAGTTTCCTTCTAGATGTTTTTCAGTTTGCAAAATTCTGGATACATTCATCAAAGAGGAACTAGTCTCCTTTTGATTTCATTGTGCACCTCCTTGCTTTGTTGAGACTTGTGACCAGTGTGCCCGTTGGGAAAGCCACATGGGCCTTACGCACAGCAGCTTCTATTGCATTTTCCTTTGATCTTCTTCTAGATTCCAAAGCCATTTAAAAAAATCAGAGCTGACATATGCTTTGCAAAAATTTATTTGTCTCTCTTTGTGATTATTCATTTGGTTTTTAAAGCGAACACATTTCTCTACTGCATTTTAATTTTTCTGTTCATTTCTGCTTTTGTTTTCTACCGTACAAATTCATACAAAACTTGGCAATGCAATATTCCTTTAATAAAATGGGTTCCACAAAAATGTTTGCCATAAATCACTGCCTTCTCAATGCCACTAAGTGGAAAGGATTTTGTAAGCCTCTCTGGTTTTAGGTGAATCAAACAAAAAATTTGGGATTTATTGTTGTCTAAAAACCTTGATCATCTATATCCTCTAGTCTAAAGTCATTTTTCTCTGCCCTATTATTAAATATTCCACTATCTCCCCCTTTCCTTTGCCCAGATGCACTAGGGGAAGCCAAACATTCTTTCCTGCTTGACCTTAGTTCTTTGGTATGATTTTGCCATGTCAGTTGTTACTGCGTGCCAAATACTTTCACTCCTCAAAATGGCTTGGGATATTAGGAATTTGCACTTAGTGACATTTCTAGTGATTTTCATTTTTTTTAAGACCGTTAATCCATATTTTTTCTTCAATACCAAATATGTAAAAATTTTAAGGATAGTCCTGTTTTTGTTTTAACCATATAATTCTTTGCGTTCTCTACTTTCCCTGGTCATATCTCTGGAGAGAGATTAAAGTGGAAAGAAGAATTGGAGGAGCAATCAGTCCTCACCAAAGAGGAGAAGTCAGATATTAATTCATAGTACAGAGGTTTAAAGATGACAGAAGTGCCTTGAATACTTAGGTAGGAGTCACTTTAACAACTGTGCGTACTTTAACAACTGAAGGGCCTGAGGAAAGAATCTGATGTGTGATGTAAAAGGAAGACAGGGAAATGCACTGAAGTGAAAAGCCCAAGTTTGATAATCTTGGAACAAGAGAAGTTGCAGGAACCTTCCAGAATCCTATGAAACTCAAAATTTTCACAGATAAAAAGATTTCCAAGAACTTCTCACAGAATTTCTTTTTCATGAATTGACCTTTTATTCATGAAGATATAATTAATTTTAGACCAAGAGTAATCCAAAGATTCTTTTGGAGCAGCTTGAGAGATTCAAATATGCTTGGGAAATAATTTATAACCTCCATTCCCACATATAGTCAGTATCACCAATTCCTCTCTGGTTTCCCCTAATGAGAATCAAGGGCTGATTCTTCCATGGTGTTGCCAGGGACATGAGCACCGAGGGACCAGAAATATAGGAGGAAATGACTATCCCAGCATCTGTACAGCCGTCACTAGAGATTTATTTCTCTGAGACATGAGACCTTTTCTTCAAATCCTGAAACATTAGAGATGAAAGGAATCTTAGAAATAAGACCAATTCCACTGTCATATAGCTGAATAAACTGAAGTATAGAATAACCAATTTGTTCAAAGTTACAATTAGTGTGTTATTATCTGGGACTAGAAATGAAGTCTTTTTTAAGCCATTACAATTAGTTACAACTGAAATCTAACCCAAAGGAAATTTGCCCCCAAAATCCTGAGTATCTTAGTCTGGGTTCCGCCAAAAGCAGAGCCTGAACAAAGGATTCCTGACATTTATCTGGGAATATGATGCCAGGGAACTGGGGTATGGAGTAGAGGGAGTGGAATAAAGAAAGAGGAAAATCCAGTTCGAGGAAGAGCTTGACCACCCTAACTTGCACCAGGGGCTCAGGGGCCTGTTGCTCAGCCTCCCTAAAACCCTTATGAAATACACACAGGGACACAAAAAGAAAGCCTTTATCCGTTGGCTTCAACTGGTCAATAGTGGTTCCATGAGCATGAAGTCTCTTGGAGATCTCTACTGTGCATACAGAAGTATGGAACAGCTTCCCACACTGTGGCATCCCAGAAGCTCCTAGGTAGGAGCGATAAGGACAGAGTTTAGGCCTTCTGTGAGATGCTGTCTCAGTGTTCCATCAGAGATGGGATGGAAGCCTGCATCAAACCAGTGGCCACAAAATGGCCACAGAGGTTAGGTCAGGAGAGTTCTGAAAGGCAGCCTAAGATGGGTCTTCTGAATTCTCAAGATGAACTAAAAACAGCTGTGGGAAGGGCAGGAAAACTTTGGTTTGGCCACGCTTCTTCACCGGCCCTTCCAATAAGTCTTGTAGAATCGGCATCTCCAGTGTTTCCCAAACTCTTGATGTCTCTAGTCTCTGTGCATCAGTGTCTTCCTTCTCCTGGTAGGCTTGCTTTCTCCCTGCAATGTCAGTGTAACCACCAATACTTCCTAAGTTTCATATCTCACTTCTTTAATCCAGGAGAAAATATTCTGTGTCTCTCTGTCCCAAGTTTATACATCTCAAGGATGGGATATTGGCCTAACCAAGGATAAATGCCAATTCCTGGATTAGAAGGCAGGATCATAGGGGACATAGGAAATGTGGGTGGTGGGGCAGGGAAGGCACTTGCCACAAGAAAGAGATGTGGTCCGTGATAGGTGGATGAAGCAGTACGCTCCCAGTAAATCAATCCAGTGTTTTTCCTTTTATGGGTTTTCTATTAAATGAGACCATGCTTAAAGGGTAATACTGAGTTAACATTTTAGTGCATATTCTTCAAGCTTTAGTGCACATCTTCCACTCTGAGACAATGGAAATGGGACCCAGGATAGACACCTAGAAAGGGGGAGATGATGTCACAATAGGAGATAGGACCGTTTTTCCTCTTTTGCAGTTAACCCTAGAATTATTCCTGGATTTAGTCTCCTTAAAGACTATGAAGGTGCAGGCAATCCAATGCAATATTAGGTATAGATATATATTTTAAACCATGGATTAATGCTTTTATAAAAAGAAGAATTACTGGGGTGCCTAGGTGGCTCAGTGGGTTAAAGCCTCTGCCTTTGGCTGGGGTCATGATCCCGGGGTCCTGGGATCAAGCCCCGCATCAGGCTCTCTGCTCGGTGGGGAGCCTGCTTCCTCCTCTCTCTCTGCCTGCCTCTCTGCCTACCTGTGATCTCTGTCAAATAAATAAAATAATTTTTTTTAAAAAGAAGAATTACTGAAGTTTTTTCTTTCAGTGCATTTTTACTTATTGAGGTTATTTTCCTCTTAATGTGGAACTTACATGGAGATGACAAGAGGAATTAAATATGAGAAAAATGTTGGTTTACATCTTCTCATCAGAAAATGAAAAGTCAAGGGGTGCCTGGGTGGCTCAGTGGGTTAAAGCCTCTGCCTTCGGCTCAGGTCATGATCCCAGGGTCCTGGGATCGAGCCCCGCATCGGGCTCCCTGCTCGGCAGGGAGCATGCTTCTCCCTCTCCCTTTGCCTGCCACTTCCCACTGCTTGTACTCTTGCATGCACACACACTCTCTCTCTGTCTAGAGAATCAATTTTTAAAATCTTGAAAGAAAAGAGAGAGAAAATGAAAAGTCAAATGAAGATTTTCAGCACTTGTATTTAGAATACTTGCTATGCTTAAATAATAGCTAATATTCTTTTAATACTTACCATGCATCAGGCCATGTGCTTCCTGTCTTATATGTGTTCATTTATTCAATCCTCAGAACTTCCCAGTGAGATAGATGTTATTCTCCTCTAATTTTTCCCAGTTGGAAGAATAGAAACACAGAGAAATTATAGGCTCTAGTTTTAACACCTAGTAAGTGGTCGACTGGGGATTCAAACCCAGGCAGTCTGGTCCCCATTTACCATGTTGCCTTTCTGAGAACTTTAAAGTGATTGCCTAAACCACTGCACTAAAATGGAAAAAATGCCCCTCAACTGAGTTTTTAATTGCAGACTTCTTTTTTGTTTTTGTTTTTTTTTTTAATTATCTGGACTTCTGCCTCTAAAACAGTATTTACCTAAAATTGACATATGTTAAGAATGTCATGCTGATGCATGCCCTTTCCAAATTATTTGAGATATGTTGTGGTATTATCCTTTGCCATACTTTTCACAGAGATGAATACCATAAAATAGATTCTGGCAAAGTAAACCAAAAAATAAAATTAATGAATAGTAGTAAATCTGACAATTAATTACCAGCAGAGTACATGGGAAAATATAAAAACATTTCATATGAGCATAGGTAGGTATGAGAACCTTCATTATAATAATACTCATAAAATATTCCTTGTACCTTGTTAGACATTAGATATTGATCCTCTTGAGATCATTATATCCAAGTATTGCTTGTTAAATTGAGAACTACAATTCAAGAGATATCTCAAGGGGAGAAGCATCAATTTAACCACTGGTTCATCAGAAAAAACAAACTATTGTGGGCCTTCTTAACTTTATTAATCACTAAATAATGTATTTATATGTATATGTGTGTGTGTGTGTGTGTGTTTGTGTGTGTGTGTGTGAGTAGTTCGTGTATGTATGTTTAATGGAAAAAGGTTTCCCTTTTCTTTCAAGTTTTCCTTCCCACCCCTGCCTCCTGGAAAAACACTGGGTGGTCTCCAGGAGGAGACCAGTATTTTCATGCATCATTACCAGCCTATATTTACTGAGGACAGTTTGTTCAAGCAATGGCAAGTACTAGAAGCTAGAGCTACATCAGATTCTTTCACCAGTGTGGGACGAAGGAAGTTGCCATCACCTGCCTCAGTGTTTTATTATGGGGAAGAAAAAGGTTGTAATATACTGAGGTGCTTATGCATCATAGAATACTCTAACATGTTAACTGCTAATCTTACACATGTATTTTTCAAAATTACTAGAACGTTTTCCTTATTTGTTTAAAGACTGGGGCTTTGCAAGGAAAATGTTGCCTGAATTTTAAACATTCTTTGGAATCCAATGTTTTGGGGGGATTTTGAGGTTGAAATTGTTAAATTATCATAGTTTTGTGCCAAACTTGGCATTATCAGAGTTGAAATGAAAGTATTTAATTTTAAAAGAAGATTTTATTTTTGGTAGCGAAGTGGGAGCAACTTATTACAGGTTGTTCTTTGCAACATAGCACAAGAGGAACAAAGAGAGAAAGCTAAAGAAGCAAAAAATATCCTTTATTAGTGAGTGCTATAAGAGCTGAGTGGCAAACTATAGTCCACTTTTTGTAGTTACAATGAAAACTAATGGGAAAATTGGAATATGCAGCTTTGCTCTAGAAAGTGAGTGGTGAAACAGTGATAGTGGTAATTATTGGAATGTAGTAAATGTGTCATATGTCATCTGCTATACCTACAACTGATCATATCACCTTGACTGTCCCTTTTCATCTAGCTTGGTTGGAAGTTGAGGAAGGAGGTTAGAGCAAGGATCTGATTGGCAAAGAGCTGTCCAGATGCAGTAAGAGGATTTGCTCTTTTGTAATTGTAAAAAACGGTCTAAAAATTCTACATGTGCCTGGTTAATGTTACTATCATCTTACCTCAGAAAACTATACATATTAATTAGAGTAAATGTTATATTCCTATCCAACAATCTTAAGTAAATAGAAGTTTATTCATCTCTAATGTAAAGACCGGTTTAGAACAATGGGGTAGCTGTGCTCCACAAACTACTAGGGACTCATATTCCTTTCATCTTGGTCTCCACCATCATTTACAAACTTGAAGTTTGGGTTGCTGGCTCATAAACAGTCCTGTTTGTGGAAATAAGAACCAAAGTCCAGGAGAAGCAGCTTGTCTTCAAGTCAGAGGCAATTTAGATAGGATCTCAATCTCTCTCTCTCTATCTATCTATCTATCCATTTTTCCACACTCCCATTGACCCAGCAAATCCTCATTGAGCACTGACTATGTGCCAAGTACTGTTCTAGGTGTTAGAGAAATAACTATGAGTAAAAAGATGAAAATATTTTTGCCCTAGTATAGATTCTTTTCTAGGGTAGGGAAACACCTAATAAGCAATTTTGAATAAGTAAAATATTTTGATAATTGTAAGTGCTATGGGAAAAAAGTAGGAGCGGGAAATGGGGAATGCCAGGGACAGTGTGTAATTTTAGAGTGGTCAGGCAAGGCCTCACTGATAGGTATTTAAGCAGAGATCTGAGGGAGGAAAAGGAGTTGCCATTCAGATATTTGGAGGAAGGCCATCCCAGGCAAAGGGAACAGTCAGTACAAAGTTCCTGAGGTGGCACCATGCTTTCTGGTTATGTATCAAGGGTCCAATGCTACTGGAGGACAATAAGCAGGGGCAGAACAATAAAAGGTAAAGTCAGAGAAGTAACAAGAGGCTCATTGAGAACCTTAGACGCACCTTGACAGAGGCTTTTCTCTGAGTGAGGGATGAGCTCTAATTGCTCTGTTGAGAATAGACTACATGTCTGAGAACAGGAAGACTGGTTAGGAGGCAATGGCAGTCATCCACCTCAGAGACGATGGTGCCTTGGACCAAGATGACAGTGGTGGAGATGTAATTTGATTCTGATTAGTGTGTTTTGAATGTCATTTGAAGATAAAGAGAAAGAATTTTCTGATGGATTGGATTTGGGGTATAAGAAAGAGGAATTGAGGATGACTACATGGTTTCTAAGCTGGAAAGAGAGAAGGACAGTTGGGGAAGATGGCAGGAGGAGCAGAAGTGAAAGGGGAGGTTCAGTTGTCCAATCTTAGACAATCAAGTGGGGAGGTAAGGTAGCCAATTGGATATATAATCTAAGTTCAAGGAAGATATTTGGGCTGCAGATACAATTTATGCATCATCGGTGTATCAAATGTATTAAATTATGAGTCTAAATAAGATGGTCTAGTACACATAGAGAAATAAAAAATGCATTTTTAAAAAATACTATAGAAATAGTAGCTATCTAAAACTATCAGGCTAGAGAGAACACTCACTTCAATTTTCAGAAGTACTAAATAAAATTTGGACTAATTTCTTTTTTTTTAAAGATTTATTTATTTATTTATTTGACAGAGAGAGAGAGAGATCACAAGTAGGCAGAGAGGCAGGCAGATACAGAGGAAGGGAAGCGGCTCCCTGCTGATCAGAGATCCCGATGTGGGGCTTGATCCCAGGACCCTTGGATCATGACCTGAGCTGAAGGCAGAGGCTTAACCCACTGAGACACTCAGGTGCCCCCAAAATTTGGACTAATTTCAACACATGACTAATGTTTATGCTTGACCCTGAGGATTCAATATGGTCAAGATATGTCCCAGTATTTTGGGAACTTTCAGTCTAATGACAAGACAAATGTATTAAGTTTTTCTTTAATTCATTAACTGTATTCGAAAACTTAGGTCAGGAACTATGGCTGAGAGAGGTTTGGGGGGGAAGTTCTCATTTATCATATTTTGTAAGGATATCACCACTAAAAGCAAGGTAAATTATGGCAGAAAAGGCATTAGCCAGAAATGTTAAGCATATATAACAAGGATAGTATTGTTTTAAAATATCACTGCACTTTTTCTCTTTTGCATTTTCATATACAAGACTTTTCTTCCATTCATCCAGAAACACTGATTTTTATTTGGAAATATTAGGCATGAAATAGGCAGAATGTGAAGAGAAATAGCCAACTTTCAGCTTTTTCTCTACCGGAGTAGAACTTTTGAGCACCTACTTACAAAACAGTCGTAAAAGCCAGAGGAGACTTGGTGGGCCCTGGGCAGGGGGAATGGAGGTGGGGATTTTCCAGTTTGTTGTACTCTCAGCTTTACTATGTGCCATGAATATGAGGTAAGGGAAGATACTGCTACTTGGTGAAAATGCAACTCAGAATTGGAGAGACTACAGGAGAGAGAAATTAAAGCTGCAGTGGGACACATGCATCCAGGCTTTCCACTGCAGGCCAAACCTGGGGGGGTAGTGTTGAGTGAAGATGGGGAGGTGGGGACACCCAGAGAGAAATGAAGAAATCTTAACAGATTAGTGCTAGTGGAGATTTTCTTAGAACTGGCTGAGGGGAGGGTACAAAGTTTTAGGAGAAGCCAGACATTTATTCAGAACCATTTTCAACCACAGGTCTGGTAGAAGGCAGGTTTACTTAAATGGACATTAGATACAATCCAGGTTTCTCATAGTTGCATGTAGCATGCAGATAATTCAGAAGTATCCATTGACCTTCCTGAGGAGAGTGTTGGGCTTGAAAGAAGAGGTAACAAAGTATAGAGTATTGGAGACCCTAAGCAAATGGATAGGACCATGAATATCATCCATGGGAACATGTTTCATGTGCCTCAGGAGATATGGAAAAGGGCTCTATAGACTCAACCAGATTATCTTGGATAAGCCTCCCCTTAACCGAGTCCTTTTAAGATCCAGGGTACAGCACAAGGGACCATAACTATAGATCCATTACTTTTCCCCTCTTCCCCAATCCCCACAAAGGAACATAATTTACCTTCTATATATTTACCTCCTATAGCCTGGGATAATTCAGGCCTAAAAGAAGACCTCTGGAAGACTGAGCATGTTTCCCCAGATAGGCCACTTTGAAATGAAAGACGATGTTAAACCGGAAGATAGTGAGAGATACTATTTCTCACATACATAACTTACAGGGTGGGTGTTCAAAAGTAAGATTAACTCAATTATGGAAAATGACTACACATTTCAAAAATATATTAGTCATTTGGGTTAATGAGCATCTTTTAAACATATAAAATGAAAAAAGCTTAATTTTCCTTACACATTTGAATAATGTAGTGACCTATCTATTAAGTAAGAACCACCAGTCAAGGAAGGAGACAGAACACAGAGAAGGAAGACAGGGTAGCCCATGCCCAATAGGAAGAGAGGGAAGCCTCCTTCACACTTGGAATGAGCACTGACCACAGAGACTGATGGTCCATGCTTGTGACTAATATGTTCTCGGTCAAAACTACACCCAATTGTATATATCGGTATATAAAAATATGTGCAGTATATTAAGCAGAAAAAGCAAGCTACGGAACAACATATGTGGTGTGACTTCATTTATGCAAAAGGAAGTGTTGAAACCAAATACATAGATACATAATATGCTTTTTTAAAAAAATCCACACCCAATTGAGTTAGTAATGGAATCTGCAAACTTCAAAATTTCAGTATAAGCAATAGTGCCACATGCTTCTTTCCACTTGCAGATTTCATGCATGAGGAGCACCTCTGTTGCTCATAGTGGCCAACCAATCCAGTTGGAGATGATTCAGGCTTTGCATGGTCAACAGTAAGTCAACCCCAAACCAGCAAGTGGTTGTCTGCCCTTCTGCCTCTCTTCCTAGCTCCCTTCTTATCTATTTTCTTAATTTTTTATATTTTTTTATTTATTATTGAAATATAATTGACATATAATGCTGTATTTGTGTACATTGATTTGACAACTCTATATATTACCCACTGCTTACCATGGTAAGTATGTCACCATACATTATTACAATATTACTGACTATATTCCACGTGTGTACTTTTCATCTCTTTGACTTATTTACTATATAACTGGAAGTTTCATCTCTTCATCTCCTTCACCTATTTTGTCCATCCCCCAACCTACCTCCCTTCTGGCAGCCACCAGTTTGTTCTCTGTATTTTTGATTCAGCTTGCTTGGGTTTTTGTCTGTGTCTTCACTTGTTTTATTTTTTTAGATTCCACATGTAAATGAAATCATATGGTATTTGCCTTTTTCTGCCTGACTGACTTTGCTTAGCATTTTGCCCTCAAGATCCATCTATGTTGTCATAAGTGCCAAGATTTCATTTTTTTTAAATGGCTGAATAATGTTATATATACAATGACTATAGAATATTTTTATATATCATATAAATATTATATATTTATATAAAAATTAAAATTTATAAATAAGTTATATTTATTATATATACCTGCATACATGATATGTAATATATATTATTTGTATTTATTATATGTTATCTTTATATATAAAATTTATATAAATAAATAATATAATAAATATATTATCATATATAAATAATTTATATATAAATTTTATATATAAAAATTCACAACTTCTTTATCCATTCATCATCCATCAGTGGACACTTAGGTTGCTTCTATATCTTGACTATCATACACAATGTTGCAATAAACACAAAAGTGCATATATCAGTTTTAATTAATGTTTTTGTATTCTTTGGGTAAATACCCAGTAGTGGAATTACTGGATCTTACGGCATTTGTATTTTTAAATTTTTGAGAATTCCATACTATTTTCCACAACGATTATACTAACTTACATTCCTCCCAACAATGCACGAGGGCTGCTTTTGCTCCACATACTTGCCAACACCCATTATTTCTGGTTGTTTTAATACTAGCAATTCCAGCTAGTATGAGGTGATATCTCATTGCGGTTTTAATTTGCATTTCTTTGATGATTAGGGACAATGAGCATCTTTTCATGTGACTATTGGTCATCTGTAGGTCTCCTTTGGGAACATATCTATTCAGGTCCTGGGTCCATTTTTTTAAAATCAGATTGCTTTGTTTTGATGTTGAGTTGTTAGTTCCTTATGTCTTTTGGATAGTAACTCCTTATTAGATATATTATTTGCAATATCTTCTCCCATTCACTATGTTGCCTTTTAATTTTGTTGATGGTTTCCTTTGCCTTGCAAAAGCTTTTTATTTTGGTGTAGTGCCAACGGTTTATTTTTGCTTTATTTCCCTTGCCTAGTAACACATCCATAAATATGTTGCTAGGCCAATGTCCAAAAGGGTACTGTCTGTGTTTTCCTTTAGCATCTTTATAGTTTCAGGTCTCGCATTGAGGTCTTTAATCTATTTTGAGGTTATTTTTCTGTGTGGTGTAAGAAAATGGTCCAATGTCTTTCTTTTGCATGTAGCTGTGCAGTATTCCTAGCTATTTATTGAAGAGACTGTCTTTTCCCTGTTGTATATTCTTGCCTCCTTTGTTGTAGATTAATTCACCATATAAGCATGGGTTTGTTTCTGGGCTCTTTATTCTGTTCTATTGATCTTTGTGTCTATTTTTGTGCCACTGCCGTAGTGTTTTGATTAGTATAGCTTTATAGTATAGCTTGAAATCTGGGACCGTGATACCTCCAGCTTTGTCCTTTGTCAAGATTGCTTTGACAATTTGAAGTCTTTTGTGATTCAATGCAAATTTTAGGATTATTTATTCTAGTTTTGTGAAAAATGCTATTGGTATTTTGATAGGAATTGTATTGAATTTATAGATCACTTTGGGTTCTTAACAATATTAATTCTCCCGACCCATGAGCACTGGCATATCTTTTCAGTTATTTGCATCTTCAGTTTCATTCATATTGCAGTATTATCTTAATGTCTTATACTTTTCACCTTCTGGTAAAAATAGGAAGGGAAAGAAAGAAATAGTGAACACGATTTAGAAAAATTTATGTGCCTCTGCCAATGTTCTGTTCATTTTTTTTTAAAGATTTTATTTATTTATTTGAGAGAGAGACAGCGAGAGAGAGCATGAGTGAGGAGAAGGTCAGAGAGAGAAGCAGACACCCCATGGATCTGGGAGCCCGATGTGGGTCTCGATCCCGGGACTCCAGGATCATGACCTGAGCCGAAGGCAGTCGTCCAACCAACTGAGCCACCCAGGCTCCCGTTCTGTTCACTTTTAACTTCCCTTAGAGTAAAACCAAGAAAGTTAAGATACTTTAACCCAGGTTTTGAAATTCAAATCCAAATCAGGGAAGTCTTCAGAAATAGGGTATCAAGTTGCTGACTTTCAGCATGCTAAAGCAGAATCAGGGGAGTACTGTAGAAAAATTTTCCCTGAACAGAATCTGTCTGTCCATTTAAGAAATAAGAGATTCATTTGTGTCACTAAGCTCCTTTTAAAAATAGAAAATATTTATTAGGAGTATTACATATTTTCACTGCCCAGTGAAAAATGAGCATGAGACTAACACATTTTCTGATAATATTTAGCATTGCCACACTAGTATAATGGGGGAATTTTGACTATGGTAAAAGATGGGAGTAAAGGAGCATATCTGTTGTGGTCGGGAGTAGGGAGGAGTGGTGAATAGTATGGGGCTCTTTGTCCTTCTCTGGGGGTTCACTGACTAAATGGAGCCATTGGTCAGTGGAGGAACTAGGAGACAGGAGAATTCTCAGAGATTTTTAAATTCTTAAATCTCTAAATCTAGAGATTTAAAATTTTAAATTAAAAAAAATTTAGAGAATTTTTTTAGATTGAAATGGTCCAAAGGCAATTGTGTTATATTCTGGGGTTGTCCTAGGCCATCCTCAGGGGGATATCTCGTCATGTCACAGGAAGCCACAGGAAACCACAGGAAACATGCTCTTGTAACTAGTTTATCTAAAATGCTGGAAACTGCCCAGGCAAAGTTCTTTCTCAATTTTCCTATAATATGGAAATCATAGGAATAGTTGAATAATTTCCACTATATTCTGTTTATAATGTGAAGTTCATGATCTTCTTAATTTTCATCTGACATTGATGTGAGAGTGCTGGTTATTCTTCCCAGAGGCGTTCTTATTAAGCAGAGGAGCAGAACTGAAGAGAGACTTGTTTCTGGACATGAGTAAGAATTAAGAGAAGACTATGCGTCAGGTTTCAAAATCCTGTGAGTCACTTTAACTGGACACAGTTAAATTTCAAGGTTCTTGCTTCTTGTGTTGGGTTGTATTTTATTTTAAGGGCAGCATGCCCAGTTTGAGAAAAAATTCAGAAAAGCATTCTGAGAAAAAAGATAGTTTCCTTAGGAAATAGGATCATATAGATTTTACTCATTATTGAAACAATCACCTTGAAATGATCTTAATTTCTAAGCCAAATCTGCTGAAAATTGTTAAGACTAATTTGGCTAAAATTACCTTGTGAGCACAATAGTAAAACACAGAGAGAAGCCTGGGTGACTCAGTTGGTTAAGCGTCTGCCTTCCGCTCAGGTCATGAACCCAGATTCCTGGGATTGAGTCCCGCATCAGGTTCCCTGCTCAGTGAGGAGCCTGCTTCTCCCTCTGCCTACCCCTCCCCCTGCTTGTAATCTCTAACTCTCTCTGTCTCTGACAAATAAATAAATAAAATCTTTAAACACAAACACACACAATTATAGTCAGGGAGCTGATACGTGTTTTGCACTGTCGTTTCTTTCTTCACTATTTTGTTATATCCTATTGCATTCCGGTTCTGGAGAAAGTCAGGAAAGGTCAACGTTAACTTTGCAGTGCTAGAAATGATGAAATTTTGCATGAGCACGTGTGCACATGCGTGTGCCCTGTAGATGAGAAATAGAATTACACGATCGCTGTGCTCAGGTGGAGTCTCATGGCTCATCACTCTGTATCCAAATCAGCCCCAAAGACAGGAGGGTTCCTGCAAATCTGGGAAGTCTTTCTTTAATATTTACCCCTGACCTCCTATTTAGGTTGCTGTATGCAGCGCCCTTCTGTTTCAGAAACGAATCGTGTTCTGTTATAACCTAGAAATACCCAGGTCCCTAAATGAACCTGAGATTTGGGCTATTCAGAAACATTTTTATTTGCAAAGCACATGCCTGCTAGCCTGTGCGATTGCAGTTGCTACTCATAGGAATGTTGGCAACATTTCATTGTGGGGTCAATTATGGTCATTTACCATGATGACATAATAACAACTGCAAAAATGTGAAAGCTAAAGTAGGGTTATTATTACTGTTTGTAAAGTCTGTGTCCCAGATGTTCCTGCCAGGAGAGAGGAAAGCTGGAGTGCAGAGATAGCTCACGATCGTGCTAACCATTCAAATCGCCAGCGGACTGAACAATTTGCAGGACCAGGATGTGACAAGAGGGATGTAACAAGAGGCTAAAGCTGGCATTCAGGTCGCACCGCCTCCCTCACCTTGAGCTGCAAGCTTTTTCCTTCCTGGCACATCATGCAGACACACTCCCACCTCCGCACCCCTGCACTGTATCCCCAGGCTGAAAGAAAAGGAAGAAATACAGGCAGAGCATTTGCCCAGAGAGATGGGCCAACAGCCAATGTCATCCTCTGATATATAACTGAGGAGGAATTTATTTCCAACTAGTAGAGGATTGGGGGGCTCATAAAACTGCATAGCTTCAACCCTATGAAATAAGGTTAGTAAAATACATAAACTCTGATACAGCACCGTGAAGTATGCCTCTAGTCACCTGCAATTCACCAACGACTTCATGATAGATATTCCCAGCACCTGGCTGTTCCTTGTCAGCTGTGACCAGTGTGTGCCTTTAAGCATTGCCCGCCCTCCTCCCCTCCCCCTCCCTCCTTGCCCGCGCTGGGCAGAGGTCTGGTGCTAGGGAAGCAGTAGGTGTGCTGATTGCAGAGATGCTCCGGAGATCCCGCAGCAAGGCTCTTGAGTGATAACACTGATAGCAAGCACCAGCATGAGACAAAGCACAGTACTTGTCGAATGAAAAATACAACAGCAGTTGAACAGACGAAAAGGTAATAGAAAAAAAAAGAGCTCTTAAAAAAAAAAAAGGCAGCTCTGATGATGCCTGTTTTTTTTTAATAGCGAAAAAAAATTACAGTAGGCAGAAACTCCATTTTTTTAACACTTCATACTTCTGTCAGTGTGATGTTGAACAAGTGCCGTTAATCAAGAGGGCTTTTATTCATTAGGCACAGTGATGTACTTGAATTGTTACTTTGGTATCATTGTTCAGAGCGTCTGGAAGAGCTTTAAACCAGAAGGAAAGAATTTATAGCTACAGTTTACAGCTAGGACTGGAAAAGAAGTTTCTTACTACTAACCAAATGTTAAACGTGGTAATAATAGTAATAATACCTTGTGTTTATACAATGACTGTCTTCTGAGAAGCTCAAAGTACTCAACAAGGAATAGTATATTCATTGTCAACAACATCCTTTTGAAGAAAGCTAGGGGGAGGTTACTATCCTCTTTGCTCTCAGGCCAGTAATACGTTCTTTGTGTTTAGTTACCTCTGATGTGTGCTGCAGGGGAGGTGACAGATGGGAAGGGAGGATGGAGAGATGGTGTATGAGTGGTGGTGCTAGGAGCGGATTCAAGAGTTCTGTGCAGCTTTTGAAGAACTAAGCCAAAATCAGTCCTTTGCTGTGCAGTGGTTGTGAGGGATTTGGATAAACAGGATGGTAAAACTAGTTTCTCTGGGCATTGGAAATTAATTATAGGATATTGTAATCGGAATGCACTAAGGAAAAGTGCTTGATGTACTCGGACTGCTGGGAGGAGGAAGGGCCCGTCAGGTTTAGGGCAAGGGCTCTGACACCCCAGTGGAATGGGAGAGTTATCGTCCTCAGAGGGGCTGGTTCTGGCCCTGCCCAGCGCCCCGCAGCTGATTGGACCAGGACTAGACCAATCAGATTCCTTCTCTGTGACATTTGGAAAAGATTTGGGGGGACTCTGGTGAGCCTGATGGATTCATGAACTCTAAAGTGACTGAAAGCCGGGCCTGTGATGACTATTAGGCCCATGTGAGAAAGCAGTGAAAAAAAGGGAGAGAGCACACTGGTTCTGAATGGATGTTCTGTTTCTGTCACAGTCAGAGCCATAGCAGGCTCTGTGGTCTATTCCCAGTTCTCTCCAATAAATTATCCCTTCAGCTTAAGTGTTTTTTTTTTTTTTTTTTCTGTTTCTTCCTGGACAAACACATGGTCTCTAACTAAGATAGAGAATGTCCCAAAGTAATTGTACTTCGAAGACTTTGTAAGAGTAGAGGATCCTCAGTGTATTTTATTTGGAGTGCCATAGGCCTCCACACATCTAATAGCTTTTGGGGGAGTTCAGCCCAACAGTGAACATTTAGTGAAGTTTGTAAGTCAACTCTGAAAAAAGTGATCTTTTGTATGTGCTTTATTAGCCTGATTCCCTTTCTTCAATCCTATTTTGCTTATTTATTTCTACCCTCTGCAAATTCCTGGATTTTTTTTTTCCACAAAGCAACAACTTGCAAGGGCTTAGAAAAGATTGTCCTGTATTTGTGAATTACTTTGATGGAGTAAGACAGAGACAACTAAAATCTCAACACTTGACACTTGGACCAAGACTTTCACGTCTGAGGGAAACACCAGAGGTCTGCTGAGGGAAAAATACTCCAAAGCAATATTGCACCCCAATATTCTCAGTCTCCTGCCCAAGACAAAGAAGGCACATTCCAGTTCTGTTCCTCTGCCCATCCTCTTATTTTTGAAGCATTTTCATATTTACATCGGTAAAACAGAAAAGAACAATGGGCGTAGATGCTCAGAGCAGAAAAACAGCAGTACTCATAACAATAAGTAAGTGATAAAGTGGCAATTAAAGACATCTACGAGATAATGGAACTGCCAAAACAGTGACCCTGGGTGTTTTCTTAGAGGCTGCTACAGGTGGGCTGAAGACCCGAGTGAGGTTGGCCCTCCCAGCTTTTTAAAACAATGACTTTGGATAGGTTATAGAAGCTTTCTGAGGCTGGTTCCTCTCTTCCTTGCTGGTAAAATGGAATTAACAATAGCTACTATGTAGCCTGTTGCAACAATCAAACAAAATGACGTATATCAAATACCAGGCACTAGGTTGCTGAAAGAAAGGGAGTTCTGCATATTTTGGGGGAGGATTTATGACATAAGCTTCACTACCATGACTCAGATACCTCAGTGATTAAATGATGACATTGAGATTCAGCATATATATTTCCCTAGATTTTTTTTATATTTAAAATTTAATGATTAAGCCCCAAAAGAAATTTAAGTGAAATTAGATGGCCCCGTGTATTGTTACTGAAATAACCAAAGTGTTTCATAAGGTTGTTTCAACCTGTAATCCCTCAGCATGAAAACTGATGATACTAAGAATATCATGACTTAATGGGCAGTAGAGCGATTTGTCTGCACACTCATTTTGGAAAGCTCCACTTGCTGCACAATTAAAATCACACTTTAGGAGGAGAGAGCGTTGCTGCCATCCTTGAGCAAAACAGCTGTGTTCTGAAGTGACTTTAGTGGGTTACATGTGCTAACAATTCAAAGGGTCTCCCAACGACTAAAACTTCCAGCAGAATAAAGCCTTCTGTCCTGCGTGCTGCAACCACTCAGTTTCTTAATCAAGGAACTTGAAGTATTACAGGATGTGACTTTTTTACACTAGAAATGATGTAATTTTTTAACATGAATCTGGAGCTGTTCCTAATTCCAGAAAGTTCACTGTTTCACTGACCTAGAGCCCAATTTCCCAGGGAAAGCCTGAAAGAGCAATCTCTTTAGGACTTTTGATGGAGTTTTGTGACTTCCATCGTTTATTCCACTAATTCAAAAAAATCTAAAAAAAAAAAAAAATCAATGTGTTTCAAGTAGTGATGATGCAGTGCTGAGCAAAGCAGCCTTATCCTATCCCAGAGGGAAGGATCTCCCTGTCTGTCATTTCAGCCTCTGCTCTCTGATCTCACCACTAACAATCTGTAATTTTCACCCGGAGCTTCAATTTCCCCTTTTGCTTGTGGGCCAGTATACTCTCTTGTGGGAAATCATGGTATTTAGGATACATTTTAAATTCCTTAGCAAAGAATACAGGGCTACTGACGCTGTGATCCCAACTTAAATCTTAAAGCCCACAATAATCAAACTTAACTCCTTGAAGTTCTTCCCAGTGACCACCCCCCCCTTGCTCTTTTCTTCCCCTCCCTTTCCCCCTTTATCCCTCTCTTGGCTGTCCATGACCCATACGAGATGTACTTGCTTCCCAGGAGTTCATTTGTTACACTATAGGATGAGCAAAAGGAATATAATACTGAATCAGCATCCCTACGAAGGGATCACTTGGGGTGAAAGGACCTCAAGACGTCTTAAGGGAACCGCATAAAAGGGGGGGACAGAAGGAAGCCTTTGATGAGTGTGTGTGTCAGCCGTGTCATCACCAGTCAAGGTGGGAGTCCAGCCACTGAGGGAGATGGTTCAGCCCTGTAGAACCAGTTGTTAGCATTGCCCACTCCAGGGCCGTGTTGCTCTTGGTGACTGCAGCAGGACAGGGGCCAAGTCCTCTAAACCAGAAGCTGAGCCAGCGGTGACATTAACACATTAGCGTGGAAAACGGGAGCCCCTCTCCTGCTGCTGTGAAAGTGCAAAACCTTCTTCTATGACCACCTTCTATGATCACTGGGGAAGTCATGAAAAGAAGAGAACACAGACGCATCTGAGTAGTAATTCTCCCCAAACAGCATTTAGCTAGTGTGCAGTCAGAAAAGACGGAGTCCTAATAAACTGACAAGTTAATTTTTTTTTAAGGATTTTGTTTATTTATTTGACAGAGTTCACAAGTAGGCAGAGAGGCAGGCAGAGAGAGAGAGGGGGGAGGAAGCAGGCTCCCCGCTGAGCAGAGAGCCCGATGTGGGGCTCGATCCCAAGACCCTGGGATAATGACCTGAACCAAAGGCAGAGGCTTAACCCACTGAGTCACCCAGGCGCCCCTGACAAGTTAATTTTTAAGAAATTTTTTTGCTACTGAGTGAAAACAGAGGTACGAGAACATGATACAGTCAGCTAAATAACGGGTGTGTGCAGGTGTGTGTGCACGTGCAGGGCCGTATATCCGAGTCCATTATGACTCTGCTCTTCATTTCCTTCTCTTCTGCTTCTTTGGACTTAGGTCATACTCTGTAGTATCGTTATCCATCCTTACCCCTGGACAGATTTTAAACTTTTTTTTGCCAACGACTGTGTTTTACCTCTTGATATCCTCAGATTCTGATGATGTCCTATAAAAAAGTAGGCTCTCAATATAATATTAAGTCTGGTTCTATCATGTCATTATTGTGCTGAGGGCTATATGACATACCAGGCTGTGAGAGTGGAGAAAGACCCAGAATGGGTGTGACTGCATTTGCATATCCAATTTGAGGAGCTTTTCTTGAGGGAGGTGAGTCTTGAATAAAAGGAATAAAGATGCTTGGAAAATAAGGCTGCCCATGATAGAATGCTAGTTCATGAGAAGTCCATCACCAGGGAAAGGGTAAAGGTCCATGGGGACTAGCTTGGAGATCAAAACAGACAAGTCTGCAGCAGGAGATAATAAAACTATTTTGGGGAAGGAGATGGAAGTGTGATAGTCACTGTCAAGATATTGAAAGTGATGCAGTGTGACCTGGGGACGTAGAGGTTTCTTAGCACATGTAAAAGAATGACCAGTGGGAAAAGGAGTGGGATGCATATTTGGTAAAAACATTTGGAATGACCGAGGAAAAGAGAAAAAGGAAATAAGGGCAATCTGTAAGAAAAGGGTAGGCTTGTTTGTTGTTGTTGTTGTTGTTTGTTCTTAATGTGTCAGGAAGTGCTTTGCACATAGCGAGTACTAAATAAATGTCAAATGTATGAACAAATGAGCTTAGGCGTGAACTGAATATATCACTTCAACAAGTTAAAAAATATAGATAAAAACTCACACTACAGATTAAATGAGTTTATTATATAACATAAACAATAAATAAAAAAGAGATACAGAAAGGCTTATGAATGTTTCTATATGGAATATTGTGTGGTATCAAAGTTATGTCTATTTCCCAATTATTACCTATCACTGAAGTACTAGCTTTCAGGATAATTTAATTCATGATCATAAATGAACATTTTTTATTATTGGATGGTTATTGAACTTCAACATACACTAAGTGCTATAGAGAACATCAAATAAGACATTGTTCCTTCTTGGTGGTTTCATAACATAACTTAGAGAGGCCACCTTTTTTTAAAAATTAATGTGTGTCCATGGCTCATCAAGCATTTTAATATCCCAAAGGCCAAAGATGCATTGCACATTTATATTCAGGTTCTGATATTTATATATTGTAATGTGCTGGGATCCCTATTACTTTCAGTAACACCATCTAGTTCTAAAGGGCAAAGTACACAGAATTCCGAATAAGTTCATCTTTTTCTTTTTCTTCTTTCCTGAAGGAAGGAATAGAACATCGTTAATATTCTTAAGCATTTGAGAGCAGGGGACAATAGAATGCTCTTTTATTTATTGCTGCGTTTGCGAACTACTTGATATTAAGGACTCTTATTTTCATTATTTCAATTATTTCTTAAATTGAAATGAATCCTTTTAGTCTAATCAGCTGCAACTGTAATCATTAGAAACTGATTAGAAGTGATGTGGAATCTTCATTTTTCTTCGTTACCTTTACAGAATCCTAGGACTTTAGAATTAGAAAGAATTCTAAAGCTTATTTATTCCAGTTGTCCCCAGGGCCTGCCTCACAGACTTATTGCCACCAAACATCAAAAACACGAAATACATTCAAAACGGAAACTCCTGAGACTCACCTGCCTTGGAGTGATTGAATCAGAATCTGCAGGGTGTGGTCCAGGTATCTCTGACAAAAGGAATTCTGATGCTCAGACATCCTGGGAAGTGGTGAGTTGAACTATTTTTCAGTTAGGGAAAGTGGCTCTCTGCAGGTTCATGCAGGTAGATGCTGTCAGAGTTAGAAATAAAATCTTGATTTACCTTTTCTTAGTCTAGGCTCTTTCAGGTACACCACACTGTTGCACATACAAAAGAATTCGTGACATATTTCTTAGTTCTAGGCAACCTGTGGCGATGTCAGTTCAAATCCATTACAATCTAAAATAGAATTCTCTTCAAAGTCAGTTTATAAATTGTGTGAAAAAAAATCATACATTTTTGGCCCAGTGGCTTACTAAGATTTTTTCTTTTATTCTACGTGGCCAATTTTGACTCTAAACGACATTAGGTTTTATCACAATTCTATCATCAGAGGATCCACTGTTATCCTCAATGGAGGCTATAATTAAGAATATGAAGCTAAAAAATAAAATTTGATACATCTATATAATGGAGTTCTCTATAGCTCTCAAAGATGTATATTTCAAAAAAAATATATGTGCATATACATATGCATATATTGTGTGTTTCTAATTTTATAAAAATAACATTTATAACAAAATGACCAATGGCCAATATAGCACAGATGAAAATGTTGACAAAGGTCACTTCTGGACTAGAAGACTATCCTAATATATACATTTAATGCTATAAATTCCTCTAAGTCAGGATTCAGTGATTTTTTTTTTTTTGATACAAAGGCCAGATAATAAATATTTTAGCCATTGCATGCTCTAGGTCTCAACCTCAGTTACTCACCTCTACCATTTTAGCTTAAGTGGCTATAGACAGTATGTAAAAAGTTATAGTTCTAATACAACTTTATTTATAAAAATAGCTGTTGGGCAGGATTTGGCCCAAGGACCATAATTTGTGAACTACTTTAGCTGCATCCCACAAATTTTGATATGGTATATTTCTATTTGTAGTTAGAAATGCTAATTTTACTTTTGATGTTTTCTCTGGCCCATCCATAGTTTTGTTAAGTGTGTTATTTAGTTTTCAGATGTTTGGAGATTTTAAAGATATCTTTTAGCTGTTGATACCTAAATCAGTTCCATTGGGGTCAGAGATATACTTTGATTTGAATTCTTTAAAATGTATTGAGACTTGTTTCATGGTCTAGAAAATGACCTATCTTGGTAAATGTTTTGTGTTGATTTGAAAATAACATGTATTCTGCTCTTGTTGAGTAGAGTGTTTTATAAATATCCATTAGGTCAAGTTCAATGAGAGTACTTTTCAAGTCTTCTAAATCTTTATTGATTTCCTGAGGGATTTCACAGAGGGATGTTTAAATTTCTGACTATCACTATGGGTGAGTCTATTGCTTGTAGTTCTATTAGTTCTCTACTTCCTGTATCTCAAAACTCTTCCTTCTGTTTGAAAGACTTCCTTTTACATTTCTTATAGTGCATATCTGCTACTGACGGACTTTTTCAGCTTTTGTGTGTCTGAAAACAATCTTTATTCTCCTTCTTTTTTGAAAGAATAGTTTCATTGGATGTAGAATTCTAGATTGACATGAAAAGTATTTTTCTCAGTGCTTTAAAGATACAGCTTCATTCTCGTCTTGCTTGCATTGTTTCTGACAAGAAATCTGTCATCTTTATGTTTGTTCCTTTGTATATATTACACCTTCTCTCTCTAGTTCTTTATCACTGATCTTGAGCTGTTTGTGTCTTTGTGTCATTGTCTTCATGTTTCTTATGCTTGGAGTTCATTGAGCTTCTTAAATCTGCTAACTTAGAATTTTCATCAAATTCAGAACATTTTCAGCTATGATTTCTTTTAATATTATTTATCATTTCCCTCTCCTCCTTTGAGAGCTCCAGTTGGATGTTTATTAGGATGCTCTATTTTTTTTCCTCAGGCTACCCATGGTCTGTTAAATATTCTTAGTCTTTTTTTCCTCTCTCTCTTTTTCAGTGTGAACAGTTTCTATTGCTGTGTCTTTAAGCATAATAGTTTTTCCTTCTATGGTATATAATCTGTTGTTATTCTATTCAGTGTGTTTTTCACTGTACACATTGCAACTTTCATCTCTATAGTTCAATTTGGGTCTTCTTTTGTATCTTCCATGTCTTTACTAACTTGTTTAATTTTTCCTCTAGCTTTTGAATACATGGAATACAGTTATGGTAAATGTTCAATGTCTTTGTCTGGTAATTCTAACATCTGTGTCAATCCCTTTTTCAGTTTGGGTTGATTCATTTTTCTGCTTATTATGGATATTTGCCTACTTCTTTGTACGCCTGCAAGATTTTTGATTAAATTTTTCTTTTTTTATTTAAAAATTTTATTAAATTTCACTTAGTTAACATAGAGTGCAATATTGGTTTCAGGAGTAGAGTTTAGTGACTCATCACTTACATACAACACTCAGTGCTCATCATATCAAGTGTCCTCTTCAGCACCCATCACCGATCTAGCCCATCTCCCACCCGCCCCACCTCCATCAACCCTTGGTTTGTTCCCTATTGTTATGAGTCTCTTATGATTTGTTTTTCTCTCTCCTTTTATCCCACCTTCCCATATGTTCATCTCTTTTCCTTCTTAAATTCCATATATGAGTGAGATCATGTGGTATTCATCTTTCTCTGACTAATTTATCGCTTAGCGTAATACACTCTAGCTCCAACCATGTCATTGCAAATGGTGAGATTTCATTCTTTTTGATGGCTGAATATTCTGTTGTGGGTATATACCACATCTTCCTTATCCTTCATTCGTTGATGGACATTTGGGCTTTCTTCATAGTTTGGCTATTGTTGATAATGCTGCTATAAGCATTGGGGTGCATGTACCCCTTCAAATCTGTATTTTTGTATCTTTTCATACCTAGAAATTTTCAATCAGATCTAGACATTGTAAATTTGACCTTGCTGAATGCTGAATGTTTTAATATTCCTATAAATTTTATTGAGATTTGTTATTGCATGCACTTATGTTACTTGGGACCAGTTTGGTCCTTCATGGTCTTGCTTAAGACATAAATAAAGGGGCACCTGGGTAGCTCGGTTGAGTGTGGATTCTTGATTTTGGCTCAGGTCATGATCTCAGGGTCATGAGATGGAGACCTGAGTTGGGTTCTGCACTGGGCATGGAGCTTGCTTATGATTCTCTCTCTCCCTCCCCCGTTACCCTTCCCCCTCTTCCTCTGCTCATGCTCACTCCCTCTCTCTCTCTCTCTAAAAAAAAAAGAAAGAAAAGAAAAAAAATATTGTAATTAAAGAAAACTTAGTGCTCTTTATTCTGTACTACTGAGATAGGACCTCCACTCAATGCTTCATGAATTATGAAGCTTTCCAGTTTGACTGGTAGGAACAGGCAGTATTTTTGGTCCCATGTGAGGGCTGAATATTTCTTCCTCTAATCCTGTCACGTAGCTCTTCCCTTAACCTTGGACAGTTTCTTAACCTGCAAGTGGGGATTAGTACTTTCCTTAATACTCAAGGGGGGGATCTCTGTAGATCTTTTGAGTAATTTCTCTGTGAAACTCTTCCTCTCTGGTATTCTGCCTTCATAATTTAGCCTCTTTGGTTTTCCCATACTGTCAACCTCAACTCAAGGAAGCCACTGAACTCAACCTGCTTCTCCTAAGAATTGTTCTTATCAACATTTATTCCTGAGGTTAGGATAGTACCTGAAGTATAAGAGATCTCATGGAAATTAGATCAAACAATTTATTTTTTATTTTTTATTATTTTTTTTAGTTAAAAAATTTCTGTCCTTGCCATAGATTAGAGGCTTTTCACTTGAGTGAATCATTCATGGAATATCTGTGCCTTCTTAGCTTCATAGAGTGCCTTATAAACCAAATATTGGCCTTTGTATCATTGCTTTTCTCAAAGAGAAATTCAGATAATCTGCAATGATGCACTGTGTTTAAAAGATTACCAGATGAGCGCTATTTACTCAGCTTTCAGTGATATTAATGCAGGTCCCTATAAAGATGTATTTAAATTAGAATGGAGATATTTATAGATATATAATAAGCAATTAAATTTAAAAATCCATTAAATGGGTAATTCTTATCCCAGTATGTATCAAAATCATCTGGGGAACTAGCTTATACCTAAGAGATTCCAATTTCATCAAAGCCTTCCAGATGATTCTACTGGGATTAATCCATACGTAAATTTAGGGTATCAGTTTCCTCTTCTGCAAAATGGGAAAAGTGGTTATTCTTAACTTACTGGGTTGTTATGAGACTCAATGGAATAATGCATTCTAAGCATGTAATTCAGTGGTTGCATATAGAGAATGCTTAAATATTATAAATGTTATATAAAATATATTTTCTGGAGGAAAGATAGATATATATACACAATAGATAATTTTTTACTTGCCTTTAGACAGTGATAATTTATACCTAATCTTCAGAATTTCCTGTTACCTTAACCCAGAGTAGTCTCTAATGACTGTTAAATTACTGAGAATTTAGGAAATTAGAAGTTTTCTGTTAACAGATGTAAATGTAAGTAATTGGGTGTTAGAACCAGAATAGAAAATAGGCAAGTGAGAATAACTAGAAAGTGGGCTGAGTTTAACTACAGGAGTCCTACAAAGTATTTTCTTCAAGAAAGTGAGTCACTGGAGGTGTTCAGTTTAGAAGATTTCTTCATAATATTGTGAGAACTCAAGTGAATCTTTTCTCTAGGCACCTAGGTGTGCTTAACTCGTTTTACTTCCTTTCATCTCCTTGGATGGAGCCAAGACTTGGATAATAGCAGATAGATGTGGAAACATTAACATTAGGAAAGAGCTAGTTTTCCTATATTTACCTAGGAATCCAGGTCTTTGCTAGCTGTATTAAGTTATAATTCTGCAAAAATTTAAGGTTAACTTAAGGTACAAGTCTCTGAAAGCTCATCTGGGATATTAGGCTTCTATTAACAAACTCTAGTCAAGTCACACTTTATTTTCATAATGTAGCAGGTAATATAGGTCAGTAATAGAAGTGGGAAAATCCCATGATCACCTAAAAATCAAGTCAGAAGGTAAGAGTGTTTAACAGTGGAAGTATTCACTGTGAAACGTATTACAAACAAGGAAAGTCCCCCTTATTTCTCTATGTTTGTCTTATAATATGTATGTCTGGGGAGTGATTGCTTTCATTAATAACCACTCCTCTAGAATGTATTGAGTGAGATCTTACAGGGTGTAGTTCACCACTCTGCATGAGACATGATGGGAATTCCAACAGAAAGAGGATAATACACCTCCCAAATGTCCAAGACACTGAAAAAGAAAACTCAAAACTTGTAATCCCTTAATAGTATCTTTAATTGTATCCAACACGAACAAATGAAAGATTCACTCTGTGCCCCAGATCTGAAAGCTTTCTGATCTGTATTTAAGCACATTCAGGATATATTGTTTAGTAAAATAAGTTATTATTAAAAAACCCATAGGTCTGATACCCCAAGATCCAAAACACAATACTATATACTTATAATTTTCAATGATAGATTTGTGATTAATATCAACAATACTATATACTTATAATTTTCAATGATAGATTTGTGATTAATATCAACAAGAGTAATTTTATCTACTAGTAATTAACTCCCCAGTTACCTCCCAAATTATGTTTATGTATTATTATGTATATGTATTATTATGTAATAATAATACAAGTAAATGTGCTTTGAGCTTGGTTAATGACATGTAGAATCAATTGTTCTATGTCCAAAAATAAAGCTAGATAATTAGAAGAAAAAAATCATTTGTTGAAATTGAAGCAGCACAAGGACAGTTGCATTGCAGATTGTGTATATGTGTAAATTGTAGGGAAAAAGTGTTTTACTGAAATAAAGGTAAGAAAATGATTGCACTAGCTACAAAAGCTGAAATTGTGTTTCATTTTCAAAGCAACTTTCATTTTGATAAGAGTGATGTTAGATATTTTTTCCACACCATTTACCTAGCTCTTCTCTTTATTCAATTATTTAGCAATGATAAGTCAAATAGTATTTAGTTTACCAAGGTTTGTGTAGAACCATTTGTTGAAATCAAATGTGATTTATGGCGTGCAAAAAAAAATTTCTGGGTACTAGATCCAGTTAATTATATTTGTAGCAGATTTTAAATATTTATGTATGTATTAATTGTACTTAACTATTACACATGAAAACAGATAAATTAATTTAAATGGCATAGCCACAAAGGACACTGTTAATAAAGCTAAGACATGGAAGTAACCACATCTGTTTTTTGGAAAGACATGAAAAACAAGTATTTTTATGTTAAAGAAATGATTTGACTATATTTTGTTTCAGTTTTACATAATAACTTTTTCCATTCTTTTTAATAATTCTATGCCCACTTTGAAAAACTTATGCACACATCTTTTGGAGGTAGATTATTTTAGTGGATTATCTCCCCTATTCTGGGAAGTCCCAGCGTTTTCCCCCACGAATGTTTGTGATAAGTGATTCATACCAGTGTCCAGTTTGAAGCAATCATGAATATCAGTTGACAGCTTGTGAGGAGTTGTATTTGTCTTCCTGAGGATGTTACGCTGTGCACTGCAAACACATTCGACATCAGCCTATTGAGAAATCATCTCTGTAAGCAGGGTGGACTTAACAGTCGCTTCCTTGCAGGTTTACGTGTTTAATTAGCTGACAGAACAGAAGAGATGGTAGGGGCTGAAGACTTGCAAGAGAAAATAATGTCAAAGTGCCGTGTAGATCTTATTGTGCCAACCGCTATTAACAAAAAGTAAAATAACCAAAAAGCAGAAAGAGAAATAACTGTTTCCTTTTTTTTTTTAAAGAATCCAAATTTCCTACTTCACCTGGTTGTAATAAATCGTACATCCCACAAACAACTCCCTCAGTATAAAAATGCCCAAGTTTCGGACAGTATATCTGAGCTCAGGTTGGTGAAGCCAAATTGAAAAATAGGGATGAGGTTGTGATTCTGAAGGTAGTTAATGAAACTGAGATTGATGTATTCCAACTCTAGATCTCACTTTACATTTCTAGTATATAAACGGGAGCTCCAGAAATAGTTTGCACATGTCACGTGCATTATTGTGTCTCAGATATTACGTATTTCTCTAACCTTTTAATGAAATTATCTTGTATTTTAAAAATACACATATTTAATATAATGCTCTTGTGTCCATATATGTTAATTATGGGAAATATCCACAAATATGTAATATTAATAACTTACATGTTATATTAAAGCATGGAAATACTTTTTAATCAAAACCTTTATTGCTTACTACCAGAAAAAATATGCAAATTATCACAAAAACTTATTTAAGAAGATGTTTTAATTAGTCTAAGCACTGGGTTCACTGTTACATTTTACATGATGATTACTAATAATAGTAAAAATGAATTTTGTCAAGTTTAGAATTTATTTAAGTCTCGTGGATTATAGTACTTGATTCAGTGTGAGTGAGTTTAATTTCTTTTCAGGTATTTTTTTTTTAAAGAAAATAAAAGAAAAAGAAAACATCCTTATTTTAAGAGGGGAAAAGTGACTTTGAAGAGATTATACCAAAGATTCTAGGGATTCTTATATATCAAATAGCATATAAAATAGGATTTTTTGAGGTGCTATTTGCAAGTAGTCCAAAATATTTAAATGTAGACATGACTGGCATTTACTTCAGGATGAACTGCTTGGAAAACTATATGACAATTGTTGCAGGATCAAAAAGAGGGTGGCAAATAGAGAAACCCTTCTCTGAATCCTAGGTGATAATTATGGATTCAGTTATACTAGCCATTTCTTGAAATGGCCAAATCAGCCATTTGGGTAGCTGGCCTTATACTTTTTTGTACTTGTGGTGGAATGGGTAAGTCTCACTGCCCATCTCATGGTTGGAGCTTCTGGACTTTGCCTGAGGCCCATAGACCTATACTATGTGAGTACCCATAATGCAGAGGCCAAAACTCCTTTACTAAAGGAACCTATAAAAAGCCCTATTAATCCTGGAGATGCTGTCCTATCAGTGGAAACTCAACGGTAGACTTGAACATCTAGTGCCAGAGAGAACCATATAAATCCTTTAGATGAAAAAGGTTATTTGGCGGAAAAATGAATTTTACCCCATCAAACTTACTCCAACCAGAGCAGATCACCCATTCTTCCCTCCTTAGCTGAAGCCTCGGGTCTTCAGGGTCAATGTGGGAACCTGGCCTATGGCCAGAGAAGCCCTGTGACTTGTACCAACTGGTATCCATGCCTGCCTATTGGATATGGTAACATAGATAATTTCCTTCTTAAATTAATTTGAAGTAAAGACGGCAAGCCAATTTATTAACATTCTCAGTATCATTGGAAATTGGTTAAAAGCTAAAGCTCTTCTCTCCAAGAAAATCATCAAGTTTCTGAAGGCCTGAGTGTTGGAATGTCCTTGATTTTCAGAATAAGAATCCTTGCCTCTAGATGGCTACCACTGTTAACCGTAGGTTACCTTGTCCCTAGCAATATGTCTGGGTTGGTTTATCGTGGCCTTTTGAGATGGAGTCACATGGAAACATGCAATGACAGGCTTTTACTTTTGGAGTCATGCTCTCCTTTATAGTAGCTTAGGGTTTTGAGGGAAATCATCAGTAATTTCAGATATATAACTTTGTGACTAGTGCAAGGTTTGTTGACCAAAGATACGGTAAGAGTAGTAGCATTTACTGATTGTGCTCTAGTAGGTGCTTTGTATATTATATCATTTCATTCTCATAGCTCTCTGAGGTAGGACTCATTGTTCCTATTTTACAGATGAGGTTAGATAATTTGCTGGAGGCTGCAGAGCTAGAGTGGTAAATCCAGGATTAGAAACCAGGCAGTCTGACTCCAAGCCCTGATGATCTCTGTAGTTACAGTGAAAAAGCCATCTTTGAATTCTTTTGGGTGTCCTAATTCTGCTGCCCACACTTCAAGTGGGTAAGAACTACTCAAGAGACATCCTCCCATCTTTTGCCTTAATTCTCTGCTCTACTTCATTTTCTCATTTTTTCTTTTAAATACCCTCCTTTGTAATTCTTTTCTTATAACTTCCCAGAAGAGTCAAGAAAGGGAGCCTAGATGGGGGAGTGGGAGTGGGGAGGTGCTCGTGTTATTTAGATGACACAGTCAGGGGTGGTTAGAAGGAGATGGAGTCTGATTTTTTAATTATGGGGATTATTACAGCTCTTTTTCTATCCCACCTTAATCCTTCACTAAATGGTGAAGGTATCAACACAGAACCACTGCTGAATAATTGTTCTTGTGTGTGATCTAAGACAGGCAGGTCAGGTTAGGTGAGGGTGAGTTTGAAAAGACAGGCTTGAATAAAGAACAGAAAAGATCAGGACAAATCTGCTACTACCACATGAATAAGGCTTGCCCAGCTTTTCCTATTGAAGTATTATCCTCTGTTTTTTTTTTTCTTGTGTTTTTCTCTGGCTTAGAAACAGTCGTAAATATTTATTTTTAAACTTTTAAAATATAAACAGAATAAAAAAAAATGTCAAATCACTTACCTAAAAGTTCAGTATTATCAGGCATTTCTCTTACATTAAATAGCTGAATAATAATTTGCTCTTTACACCCAGTAAGTCATCATGAACTCTTAATTTGTATCAAAAACAGACTGAATAATTGAAAAGCAAGACAGAAGAGGATTTGGAATACAGAACAATTGATATTTGAATATCCTTATTTCAGAGAGCTGCTTTACTTTAATTAAAATAATTTAATATCATTAACATTTTGTTCCTCAAAATAATCCATATGCTAAGTATTATCTTTATTTAGAGATTAGAAAAATAAAACAGTTTATGTTTTATTCAGAATTTTGAAGTAAATCCATAAAAAAGCCACTCTTACACTACAAAAAATTAAAAAAGAATTGAGACAATCATCTAAATAATAAAATCTTGAACTGCCATTTTTGCATTGATTGCATTTTGTTCAAATAAAAGGTGTTTTTTTTTTTTTTTCTTAAGAGCAAATACCTAAAATAGATATCTTTCTCTCTTTAAGAATGGCATTATTTAATTATGGAAAAAGCAAGAAAGCTTTAGACTAACTCACATAACATTTCTTTTGGTATGTCTATTTAAAGAAAGTCATAAAGGAGAAAAATCACAGCATGGCAGCTATGTTAATGACTGATGAAAAAAATAAAGCAAAAGAATTTTTTTTTTTGTACACAGTTAACCCTTTAAAACAACTAGATCAAATAACTACACTTGGTAACTCTATTTTCTAAAATTTTTCTAAAACCAGGTCAAATGCCCAAACTTGAAAATTATACTCCACAGCCGTCACAACAAACTAGTAAATTATTCTAAGGTCTATTTAACAACTAACCAGCCTTCAAAAAAGATTTTTGGATGCAAATACAGAAATTATATCCAAAAACTAGAAGTATGCGTGTCAGTACCACTGAGAATAAGATATAAATATATGTGATTGTGCACAAAACCACACAGTCCTTTCCTCTATGAAGAGACTAGAGAATAGAAACTATATCTGTATCACTTTACTGTCCCATTTGCCTCTTTGAAAAGAAAAAAAATCTAGCCTCTTTGTTTCCTAACATGCAATGCCACAACACAATAGTACGTGATTTTCCTGTGGGAACTATTTCCTTTCTTAAATCACAGCTTGAACCCAGAAGCCTCCCTTGTTCTTCACTTCCTATTTCCACATATCAGCAGTTTAAGGAAAAGGAATTCTGTGGGTCTTTCTTTTTTCTTTATTTCTCTCTCTCTTCCCTTCTCCTCCCTCCTTCCCTCTTTCCCTCCCTCCTTTTCCTTTCTCTTCTTTTCTTTTCTTTTCTTTTCTTTTCTTTTCCTCTCCTTTCTCTCCTCTCCTCTCCTCTCTTCTCTCCTCTTCTTTTTTCTTTTCCTTTTATGTGGGTAAGTCAGGCCTGCCTTTCTTTCTACTCCAGAGGAAAGGGTGAACTGGCTTGAAACTCTAAGATGAACTCCACGGTTGCATCATGACAATTGGAATTAGCACGTTGCTGCGGTGACCTCCCGCCAGCTGCTGTCATTGGAGTGTGTGTGTGTGCCAGAGAAGCTACAATGGGTAGAGGCATCCTCCTGAATAAAAAAGAACATTATAAACCAAACACATTAATTGGCCAAAATGTAAAAGTCAATAAAAAGAAATGAGTTGGGAACCAAAGCACATGGACGTTGGTAGCTTGCCTCTTTCTTCACTGGAGGATTTCTGTTTCAAACCATCTGGAGAAATGTAATGATAAAGTGAGTGAGCATGACTCTCCTGGTCACAAAACAAACACTATTGTTAGTTTACCACCTTGGAAAATACTCACTAAGCTAATGTGGGACTGACTTACATAATATGCTCCAAATTTGTCAAGGAGAAAGAGTTACAGATGAAAACTTAGGTTCACGTGACAGTCATGGATATAGAGAATCAGTTGTGACTCGTGTTTAGTCAACAAAAATTAATGTTTGAGCCATTAATACCTCAGTCTCTTGTCATTTTGTATAATAATTTCCTATATCGTATAAAATTGCTTTGAAGCTTGTGATCAAATATTGTCCCATTGGGAAAAAACCCTGACATCTGTATTTTCTTGATAAGGTCCAGATTGGCTCAAATGCAAACTTTATTTGGGAAAACATAAGATATAAAATGGTCCTTTTTATGTGTTCCAATTGGAAGCATTTACTACATAGCATGAAGAAACCAGTATCACAGAACCGCAGAAATAGGTTTTATTTTCAGACAGATATAATAATGTCCATCATTTCTGTCATTGGCAATTATAAGGAGAAAAAAGTTCGCTCTCTATCGATCATTTCAACAGGACACAAACTAATGGTTATACTATTCATGCACTGTCAAGAAACAGGCCTTTCATAAGCAGCATCTTTTTCATTCTTAGTATGTACCCCAGATATGAACTAGGTATTAACTGGAAATACCATCCTACATTATGCAGATGGTAAATGTTTCTCCAGAAAAGCACTAGTTTGATGTAAATTGCTCTCAAATGTCCAGGTGCTTAAAGTTATTATTGGTAACATAATCAGTGAGTGGCATATAAAGATGTGTTTTGTGTCTCATTTGTTTAAAAAAATACCTACTTTTTTGAAATGGTGATTTTATACATTAAGGCATGGAGGCATAAAGACACAAAAAACCAACATTTATGTTGCTCTGTACTGCTTCAGTGTGCTTAGATGAAACATCAAGTTATGGAATATTTTCAAATCTACCTGTGCGATTATGATACTGGGATCATTATTTTAAGGAAGCCGGTTGGCTTTTATTCATTTAGGTTCTTGCTATCCCTCTGCCTATTACTCTATTGGGCTGCAATTAGAATTTCCTAATCTTTTATACCCTGTTCACTACCCTCTTGATCACGGTTCTAATAGAAGCATGAGGAGCTAAAGGCCCAGCTTTTCTGTAGATACAGGCATCCAGGGCCAGGCTAGCAATAGCCATGGTGGAAAAGGGCAGACTTGCAGGGTTAGGGCTTTGCACTAGATCTTTATCTGGACCAGGGTAGTCATCGGTGGGCAATGACGCAACATACCTGGAAGCTTCTGTCTCCTCTGGGATATGGCACAGACCCAAGGGATCTACTGTGAAGTGGCAATGGGCCTCTATTAATGACAGGAGCTCTGCATCAGGAATACAGCAAAAGATGAGCATGGTTTTAAAAAGCAAACAGGGTAAGTCTACCAGGGAATTCTGTATCTCATCATTTGTGCGGGAAGGGTATACAGTCCCTTTGCGTGAGGTAAATTCTGACAACTAACTCTAGCCTCAAGGGGCATTAATAAGAATAGGGAAAGGTCTGGCTCTAGAAAAAAAGAGTGCTATGGGCAATGACAAGGACAGTTGCCCAGGCAAAAGAAATAAGGCAGAAACCACTTCACCAAACTGAGGTTGAAGGTCAGAGCTGATATGGCAAATGGGACTTGCCAAGGGAGTAAGCTGAAGCTTCTTCAATCCATTCCTTTTTCTGCCTCCTGGTCTACACTGGACTCATCTAAACCAGAAAATTACAGGTATAATCAAATGACTGTATCTCAGGAAAGAGTCTGGAAATCTGAGAAATGTGCTCCGAAGCACCCTAATGGTGAAAAAGAAAAGGTTTTCACCAAGCTGACTCTGCAAGCAACTTTCTTGTATCCATTGGATACCTTTTATTTATTGATTTTCTCATAGACCATACAAGTTTCACTTCAGAGAAAGTATTAATGGCAGACAAGTCCTTCAATAAGGTTTCTTAGCACCTACTATATGCAAAACCAAACTTCACAAGGAAGGGATAATTAAGAGGAAAAGCAAATGAAAGCATCTCTGCCCTCCAGAGGATTTAAAATCTAATACGTATGAAGAAAGCAGTGTTGAGTCCCCTCCCCTTCTACCACATGGTAGAAGCTAAGAGCAAATAACAGATGTTAGATGCTGGAGCTGAAAATCTCTTACTTTACTGGAAATAATAACTTCAGAACCACAGTATCAGAAAGATTGTCCAGCCCATGGCTCTAAGAACCAACCCAAAACATACAATACAACAAGGTATACTTCAATAAAGAGGTGCTTAGCAGCTTCTGAACTATTGTAAAAACAGCAACAAACCAATGAATAAGAAGGCAAAAGTAAAGGAAGCCAAAAGTCGTGAGGTAGAGAAACTGTTAAGATCAGACCTTTCAGAAGCATAGGAAGTTAATCTCTATACAGCTTGCAGAAGGAACAAGAGAGGATGGGGTGAGACCATCAGCTTCAGGATTCTTGCCCTTGGGGTAATTCCAGTATGCTAAAAGAAATCTGTTTCCAAGTTCCTGCTCCTTGTTCTCATATTTTATCTTAATCACTAAGTAAGTGTGCCTGTTATTTCAATATTTTAGGAAGGCAGTTACCTAGATCTATCTTATTGTGATTTAGAACATTTTCTCAAATGATCCGGCTTTCTTTTTCTAAACTGAATGAGTCACAGAAACCTATAAATTGCAGTAATAAAAAATGGAGTTCTATGATTTTTTCATAGCTATTAAAAAGATTCAGCCTTAGATTCTTATCTAAGTCAAAAGAGAAATAAAATAACTTCAGAGGATGGCATGATTTCTTACAGTCCTCCTAGAGGAGGAGCCCATGAAAGTTCATTGTTTAGGTAGTAAAGCTAGGAAGGACTGATGTCTAAGTTCTAAGCCATGACATAATAGACACAAAATTCGAGGTACCAACTAGATGGTGAAAGAATAATCTCTAAGAATAATTTTAGAGCCACATAAATAATAAAATAATATCTTCTAATAGAGAAAATCAGTGAGTGAATGAAAACCTGTAGCCAATCTTAAAAATCCTTAATAACATAACATGTCATACAAGAAAAAAATGAATTGGCCACAAAAAAGACAACACATTCATCAGTCAGAGAGCTGTGACGTTCCCACCAGGTGTTCAATACAGGATGTTTATGTTTTCCCTTTCGGCATCTTCTAGAGGTGGAGGTGGCAAATGTTTCTGAAATTTAAGAAGTTGCATCCAAGTGAATGCTCTGAGAAGACTCCATTACTGAATTAAGGCAGAGAAACCTGAATTCACTTTCCTCTTTTTAACTGGAATAATTAGTTCATAATGGCAAGACAAACCAAGTTATTCAAAGATACTAGAGGCCACCTACACTGCTGGGCATGACTAGGAACTCTCACGTACCAAGTGTAACATGTAGTTACTTCTTAATGGTAAATTGCATTCACAAAGCAATCTGTTAATTTCCCTTTCAGAAGGGAAAAATGTATATCAAACATATATGGTCTTTGTTGAAAATAGAGAAATTAACTATAAAAGAAAATTAGAAATTCAAAATTTGGTGTATATGTAATTCTATATCATTGGACATGTTCTTAAATTTAAAAAATACATATGTAAAACAACTGTTATTAAAAGCATTGGGTGGTTTTTATTAAACCCTTTGAAAACACTTAAACACTGGTATATATGCTTTATTTTAAAAACAGTATTTTAGATTTGGGTGCATACATTTGATGCATTAACCTAATGCTCATATGACTACATTCTAAAATTTCTGTCTTTTTGGACCCAATATTTTTCTTTAATTTCAATTTACCTAACTTAACAAATTTACATGTGTGGTGATTCAATGTTTCCTGAAAATATATTAAATATTAGTCTCTATGTTAAAATCTGTCTTCAATTTTTACCCACTGTGCAAATAAACAAAGAAGCCTTGTCACTCACAAGGCCTACATCCAAAGGGACTGTGACTATGAAGTGTATGTTTTCAAATCATGCTTCATGCAGAGCTGTAAGAGACTGTGATCCCGTTAAGGACTGACAGGCAGATATTCGAGGGCAGAGTGACTGATGATTTTAATTAATATAACCAAACGTTCATCAACAAATTCTTCAAAGTGGTCATCTTGTAGGTATTAAATACTCATTTCAATGATGCTACCATTGTTCAAGCCAGTATTGGATGTCCTTTTGGTAATTGCCTTCATATGCTACTGCCCACTGTTTTGAACATTTTTTATAATGGAAAATCTTTGTCCAATAAAAGAAGACTGACTTCGGGAAACTTACGTGGAGTTAAGTGTGGTGAACGTGGATATTTGTGCTTTGGGTTTCAACATGAAGTCTGACTGTAAAGTCAGAACATTTTTCTAGTAGCTCATTTTCACACTTTGAAGGTAATTCCAAAAGAAGAGCTTGTTAAATAGTTTGAGCAATGGGGAGTGGAGAGGCTACTGGCTTCAGGGAGACTTGTGTATAGACTCTCAGGGTCGCTGCTGTAAAGAAGGCCATCCAAATGTCTCATGGCATCATAGCGGTCATACTTTATAAGAAGAGACAAAAGAGGAGTGTTGCTGACTGACTTTCCAATGAAACCTCCCAATGGGACCTGGGACTTTGCCATTTAGCCTGAAAGTAAGGAGATTTGACTTTTCTTTTCAGATTTTCCCTCTAAGAAGGAATGTGGCTTCTAAGAATTATCTTGATAGATGTTTCCAATTTCCTTATGCTGAATGAGAAAATTAACGCATGTACTTTGTGAATAGGCACTGAGCTTGACTGGAAGGCCTCCGTCAGGTCAAAAGAAAGCCTTTAACTTCAATATGGAAACATCTCTTGGAAACTGAAGAGAGTGCTACTGTTAGTATTTTACCCTAATAAATCATCGGGAAACTGTAGCAGAGTCCATTCAAATATCTGTATGTGAAAGCTCCAGGAAAAAAGTCAAGCAGTCTTACAGTTTTACAAAGTTCTATGTGAAAAATACTATAACTATCTCCTGTTCTGGGAAATTAAATTTTCTTAAAATTTTCAATAATTAAGTATAGAGAAAATGTAAGATTCTGAGAGAGAGGACTCTTCATGTGTAGAAAGCACTGTATTGGGTACTTACCAACTTCAAAAATGACAGCTGAAACATTTTGTCAAAATTCATTCCACAAATAAATCTACCACAAATAAACATTACCATGAGTTAGATGTGTCTGAAAAGAAATAATTAAGATGTTCCTATCAACTCAATTTTAAAAATCCAATTTCTATTTCATTGAATTATTATTTCTCATAATAATATATTTCAACTTAGTGAAAATTAGCTCTGCTCCCCTCCCCCCAGTAACAAAGTGAGTATGACAGGTATCACTAGGAAAAATAAATCAAATTTAATCCAACAGAAACCATTTTGTGGAGTAGATGCTAACAGCATTTAGCATATTTTTCAGCATGGTTATTCATTTAAACACTTTACTCAATTTTTACTTTATGTCACATACTTGGGACTGTTTGAGGGAATGTTTTTCTAAGGTAGAAGGGGGTAATACTTTATACGTACTTCAATATAATCCTGAAGATTGGCTTTAGGAGAATCTTTAGAATAAAAATATCTTTATTTTTCTTTAACACTTTGATAAATGAATCATTGAAGAAATAAAGTATATGTGATCATGCATAAAGAGTAAAATTCTAGAGACAGGCTTCTTTGTGTGTTCTCAGCAGTTAAAAAAAGTAAGCAAAATACGTAGCACTTTTCTTTTTTCACTACTGTTCTAAGACAGATTGAACTCATTTTATAGTATTATTAAAACTGAAATAAGTAATAATTTGGGCACAGTATTTATGAATATGCTAAACATACAAAATTCTAGACAGGGATCACAGAACTTACTAAAAGATCATCTATGTTGTTTGACCACAAAAGGCCACATAATAAAATAACAAAATAATTAAATTTCAAGGAAAATTATAAGCATTGGGATTATTATGTTTTAATATTGAAACCAAAGTAATTTCTCACTTGCTTGCAATCTTTAAATGTGACGGAATAGAAAAAAACTCAGGAAAGGCACCTCTAAATATGTTACAATATGAATTTTTTGCACTCTAAATATTACTGATTATTATCACATATGGAGAGTACTGAACGCAATTTTGATAATTTTCTCACTGTAATGATTACAATTATTTCTGTATAATTTTCCCAGATAGATTAAAGAAGAGTTAAAACTACAGCATGTAAAAAAAATGGGAAACAGAAAAAGGTACTTTAAGGACATTTTAAAAATACTATTATTGAAACTTAGGTGGCCAGTTATTTTACATTCTGGTGACTTTCCTTAGATAGAGGGCAATCTAAAATTGCCAGTTGATGACTGAGTTAAAAATTTATTATACATTAAGAGAATAATTCTCAGGTTACTTTTAGGAAGTACATATCAGCAAAGGAACTGAACTAATCAGTATGAAACTAACAGATAATACTCACTTGAAAAAAATCAAATCTAAGGAAAACAATATTAGCAACAGATTTTGTCATTTAATTATCTATACCAGGTACCGTATAAAAACTTAAAGCTTTTAAAATGGCTTGCAGCATTTATAAAAATGTATAGACACCATTATCCTTAAAAAGATACTGTCATCCAATACATAATTTGGCAACTTTTTTGTTTGTTAACTGTCTTTTAAAAAAATGCTTTTAAATACTAATTAGATATATTGATTTAAAGGTGTTATGTATACTTAATACTTTAAAATGTTATATTTGAAGTATAGTATTAGGAAGGTGTAGAAATAAAAATAGAGAAATAAAATTTATGAATTATAATATTTGATGCCAAGTGTTGAAGAATGTTAAAAGAATATAATGCCTAATTTTAAAGTTGAAGCTAACTAATCTAGGAGATTCCAGAAATGGAAAATATTGATTAGCAATATGATAAAGTTTTGAGTAAATTTTATATCATCCAATAATAAAATTTAATTTATAAATGCAATTTAAAACTTGGAACATTGAGTGAAAATTGTGAGAAAAGAAATAAAAATTTCCCCCAACACAAAGTAATTTCATGCTGTTCTCATTTTTTATGTTTATTGTATCCAACTTAAAATTTGTGTTTCCTGTATTTACTTTGGTGATCCATAAATCAGAGGTGATTCTAACAAAATAAAAACGTTTACATTAATTCCTAAGTTTTATTTTTTAAGGAAATATTATTAATGCTTTAATTCAAATAGTTACTATTGTTTTTACCTACCAACTGGAAAAGAAGTCACCAAAATAGATTTGTTTTTATTCTGCACAAGCCTTGGTTTCTTTAGTGTTCCAAGACAATGATAGTGGCTAGAAATTTTTTTTTTTCAAATGTCATTTTCATGGCATATAATGCTGTTTCTACAAATACTTATTTCTCTTGAATAGGAAATTATTCATCTTTGGTAGCAAACTACTAATTTCAGTAGCTAGCCCTTTTAACTATGATTTTTAAGAGCAATACTAGCTGCCTTTTTTAAACCATGTAACTACTATTTCTAGCACAAAAACGTTGCCTTTACACCTACATATTTTCTTTTTCTCCTTCTTTCCTTCCCCTCACCCTTCTCCTCTCCTCTCTTCTCCCCTCCTCTCCTCTCTTCTTTTCTTCTCCTTTTCTTTTTTCCTTTTGGTGAAGTTATTGAATCAAGTAGATGTCTAGAGGGAGGAGCCAATGTTATTACCCATAGTCAACTGGCAAGAAAAATGAAAATCTTTATCACATGAGAAGTAATTAAAGCAAACAGATTTACTTAGAGGAAGGCCTGAGAACAAGGAGAAGTCGTAGTCGAGCCCATAAACTGAATTCTTGTTTAGGAGTTTTTGGTGAAATGTCTTTCCTTTACTTTCTGAAATGCACTCTGCTGATTTAAAAAAAAAAAAAAAAGCTGACAGTTAATTAGCACAGAGTCTTATTACAGAAGTCTCCTCTAAAGCAGACATATTCAACTTATACTGAGGTGATTGTCATAAAGGGGTTGCTTGCTGTGGCGCTCACAGATGGCAGAAAAGACAGCCCAGGAACGCAAACAGCCTGATAATCAAGATAGCCTTAAAATATGGGTGAGTTTTCAACTCTGATTCTGGCAGCAGGCTCTTTTCAAATATCTTAGGTTGTTATGTCCAAGTGGTTTACTTTAAAGCAGTCTTGTCATCAAAGGGGTCCCAGAGTCAAGAATAATTATGATAATTACCCAGAATTGCACCCCCCCAATAATCATAATAATAATCCTGAATCTTAACCAAGTATAATATTGTTTGTGCAGTATACTGCTACATTAAAAAAGATGAAGGGCTAGACAACTACGGTCTATTCTTGACTGACAAAGCTGCTATAATTGTATGACTTTCTGGGATAATGGTTTAAACAAAAGTAAATAGTAAAAAAAAAAAAAAAAAAGCCCCCTCCCCCACCCATGAAAGGATTGGAAAGCTTAGCTGTGTTTAGTGCCCATTGATGAAAGCAGTGTTCTCTGATCCATGCTGCTATTGTTGGTTTTAGTTTAGCTCCCTCTCAATCAATATCTAACAGGGCATGATTTAATAAGGTTTTATAATCTCCAAAAATGGTGGGGGAGGGTGGTTGTGGTATTGTCATTCATCAAAGGGGGCCTTTCAGGTTTCTTTGCTTTCACCTGCTGGGACCCATTTGGTCTCTTTCAAAGAGAATGCAATGACAAAATGAATGAGAAATGCTAGAATAAGAGTCCCTTATTCTACCCAATAGTATAATCAATGGGTACTTGTAATCCCTATTGTACCTCACAGAGGTAGTTGTAAGACAATTAAATCTCGCTTCTCAGGCAAATGATTTTGGTAGTTAACCTGAAACAGCCAACAATATTGAAGAGAATGAATGCATTTGAAGCAATGATGTAATGGGATACTGCCTGGCCAGAAAGCATGCATGTGTGTTGCCGTGTGTACGTACATGCACGTTTATCTCAGGACTCTGAACACAGCTTTCATGGTTCATGGTCCCTTCAGTAGTACATGGGTAAGTGGGAAAGACTGTAAACAATTTCACACTCTCTTTTTCATTTTTATTTTACACCAACATGAAACCGTTCTTTTTTTGCCGCATTATACTCTCTAAACTGTAGTTTCATAAACAGAAAACATTTACGTAGTTAACATCAGTCTGATGTGACAACCAATTTAGTTTTAATTTCATTTGCATCAGCTAAAGTCCATTTCTTTTCCCCTCCTTACCGAGTTGCATGAATGTCAGAAAGAGTCTTGTAGTCTTTGGGAGACATAGGCACTCATTCGTCTAACTTAGTTGTGTGGACTTCATATTCTATTTCAAGTATTGTCTGTCAAGAAATCTTACAGTTTTACTCTTTTTAAGAAGGAATAAAAATGTGATCAGCGATAAAAGTTATAGCACACACAAATCTTTTAGGATTTGTGAAGAAAAATTATACTTTTGTTGAGAAGTCTTGCACTTATGGGTGAATATTAAATATGAAATAAAGAGAGCAAAGGGATTGTTTTATCAGATACATAAAGTTGCATTTTAGTTCACGATAATTTAGGAGTTAAAGGTCCCTTCCTTTAATGTATATCTTAAATAGGCTCTTTTGATTTCTCTTACATTTCAGTTATGTTGGAAATGCCCATATTCCTTTGTCAAATTCCTGGAGAAACCTCTGTGTTCTTATTTACAGGAACTCCCTACTTTGTTCTTGAGGCAAATGCTACCTTTAGTTGATACACAAACATGCAATAAACATACTTTTATCTCTAGAATACACATTTTCTTCTTTCTTCTACATCTAAGGAGGTTTTTTGTTTTTTTTTTTAAATAAAGAGCTATTGATTTGGGAGTTATATACCCCCCAAATATATTGACCCAGATATTCAGATGTGTGCTTGGCACACAAGTGCATATGTATTTTTACTGAGTTGTGCAGAATTGTAGCTACCTTATATGAAATAAAATAGCTTTTCATTGATGGTTTTACACACAATTCTTTCAATTATCTTTGAATATTGAAAAACAACTCTCAGAGAACTAGAAATGGTGTCCTGTATGACTTTCAAGGCGGAAATATTTACTGTCAGAATTCTATATACTTGCACATTATTTTTTAAACCTGTTATTTTGCTATGTTTAGATCATAGAAGAATAAAGAAATGCACTAGAAGTAGAAATTGACCTAAATAAAACAATGTATTCTCTCGTAATGCTGAGTTTAGCCAAGAGTGAGACACCTGACTCCTCTGGATACTTCCAAATGAGCCTAGCTAATTGGGGTAACCCAAGCCCATGGCCATTTGAAAGACTTGAGGTCAGGTGTTTTATTACTGGGATAGTATTCAAAAAAATGACTGTCAGGGGTGAACGAAGAATTATGTCAAGAGCATTCAGCATTACTGCCACTAAAGGGAGAGGAGGGGAAAACATTGTGAAGAAAAACATGTCATTTTCTAAATGAGCTAGGGGAGGAGGATGGGGCAATAATGTGGCCTTCAGCTGTTGGTTTATTAGGTTTCCATTCCCATGATCCACATCTGTGTTAGGCAAAAATAGTTTTAATACAGTTGCCCTCTACCACTTTGCTTTCTTGCAGAGTGAAAAATAGCTGTGAGAGACATTCAGATAAGGTTTGTTCTTTGTGGTTGTAAAGTGGTTGTTTGTTTCCCCATCTCCTATACTCTTTTCCTGGTTCTATAGCCTATCTTAGCATTGTTGTCTGATTTGCCATGGAACAGTGAACATTGCTTTTCCTAGCCAAATCATCCAGTGTTAAATGGTATGTGATACAGATCAATCGGGCATCTACAGCTGTACAAAAAGGGCAATGTTGTTGCTATTAACAATTTTGAAAGAGAGTGTGGACTCGTGGTTAAAGGATTAAATTGGGTATTGAGGTTTTTGATGTCTTGAATTCTAACTCTACCTAAGCCATTGGATGCCTGATGAAGTTGTTAACAACTTCAAGAAGTATTTTCATTTCCCACTCTCTCTCTCTCTCTGGAAAGAGTGAAAGTGATTGCAACAATATATCCGCATGTTATATATTTGGCCTCCCATGTGATCATTCAATAAACAATGGGAATTTGGAGAACGATGAAATTGGACATCTTGGTGACTTAAAAATGTATGATATCTCAAATTTCTATCAGATTCATCGCTCATATTCTTTTTCACATGATGCTCTATGCTTCAGGCTGTTTTTCTATCTCGTCTGGAACCCATCTAGCCACAACTTCACATTTATATATTTGGAGTTTCAGTCAGACTGGGGCAAAGGCTTGTGTGGGTCTGGTTACCTGCTTGCTCCTTCCAGAACAGGAGGCATTCTTATTCTGTGTGAGCCCTTTCTCCGTGGCATTTTAACGTGGAAAATAATTTTGGAAAAGCAGTTGGCTTTTGTTGCTATTGCCAATGCCAGGTGCAAGGGGTCGTTGATAAAGATTAGCGACGCTCATTCACCCTTTATTTCAGTTTGGGGTAGAGGCCTGTTTGTGTGTATGTGTGGACACGTGTCCACATGTGAGAGAGAAAGAGAGCCAAGGCAGAAAAAGTGTTTTATAAAGTTGTACATTGTTAACTCAAGCGAAACTTTGAAAGAATGATAGGCCTTCATATTGTATTTCCAGCTCAGATTTCTTCATTCCAGTTGAACTGAACGCTTTTTTCCTTCCTCCTTCTCCCCTTCACCACACCCCTCCTTTCTCTTTCTCATTCTGTTCCCTCCCCAGTTCATTTCAGAAGAATGTTACGTGTTTTGTAAACAATTCATTCAAGCAGCAAATCAGAGAAGGAGCAAAGTGACATACGAGTCTTGGTGTAATCAAATAATAGGGGTCCAACATTAATTTCATTCAAATGTCTGTGGTTTCATTTTGTGTTGTTTCACAACACTGTATTTTATTTGTTGAGTACTGTACTCAGTGGAAGTAGAAATGTAGTGGAATACTGATGAAAGACAAAGTTCTCACGCTGATGGAGGCTATGCTCTTACTTTGGGCTTGGACTACTGGATCTCAGTCACGGATTAAGTGCGTAGAGCAGTGCATTGTGGGAAGACACTGTGTAAAAACACGTGGGAAACTAGAATTAATATATTGATAAAATAGTTGTCTTGATTTTTAGGATAGCTGACTTAATCACTTGAGTTTCTGTGAAGGAAGTAAATGAAATAGCCAGCAAATAAATAACATTCTTGGGATGCCTGGGTGACTCTGTTGGTTAATCCTCTGCCTTTGGCTCAGGTCTTGACCCCAGGGTCCTGGGATCCAGCCCCACATTAGGCTCCTTGCTCAGTGGGGAGTCTGCTTCTCCTTCTCCCTCTGCCACTTCCCCTGCTTGTGCTCTCTCTCTCTGACAAATAAACAAAATTCTTAAAAAAAATAGCATTCTTTTTCCAACTTCATGGTGAATTCTTAAATATTTCTTCAGTATTTTGCATATTAAAGAGGTTAGAATTTTAGTCACTTCAAAATACTGTTTTGTTTTTCTGTGTTTTCTATGACCTATATGCATTCTATGGCCTTCTTGAAATTTTTTTCCCTAATTTGTTCTAACTTAAGATTTTATTTAAAAAATGCAATTGAAATTTAAGATATTTCAAACCAACAAAAGTGTAATTTTTGTATGTTTTTCCCTAAAGAAGGGTATTTATTTTATTAACAGTTTCCAAATTATTAGTGGGTCCCTGTTTATTTTTCTTAAAGATATACAAGGACTTTGTAGAATCTTGACCACAAGATGAAATACAGAAACTAGAGTAGAGAGGCTTAGGAGATTATTTCTGTGTAATCACTAATCTGTTATTAATATGTGCTATTTATTGCCAAAAAGAGATTGTATATTTAATTATTTGGTTGGCCAAATAAGCCAAACAATACTAAAGGGAAAAAGCCTGTCTTCAAACAAAACAAGACAAAAACCTACCAAGAAATGAAAAAAAAGTTTTGTTTTTTAAGTAAGCTTCTGATCAATACATTTTATTCTATATTTTATAAATACAAAGATTACTGAAAATCGATTGACAACTGGGAATAAAATGCATTACTAATCATTTCAAATACTGGTTAAGTCTGCTTGGTGTAACTCCAAATAACAATCTGAATGTGGGTTTTTCTGCTTGACCTAGCACATCTACAAAATCATTTACAAAAACTTTGTTTTCTTAAGTTTGTTTTTGCAGAAAATGATATCGCAAGTTTTATCAAACTCTTTGAATATATGAAAGCAAAAAGAACAAAACATTAATCCGTATTGCCTCCACCTCCCACCCCTCTACCAAACTTGGAAGTGTCTATGTTTTCCATTTTATGGAGATAGTTTATTCATTTATCCAAAAGAGTCCAAATTTTTAAAAAGGTTTTTAAAAAAGGCTTTCCTTGAAATAATTAATTGCAACAATTAGGGAGGCAACATCCCTCTCAAAACCAGTGAAAAGCTATTATTTTTCAGCAAGTAATCAAACAGAACTGAGCAGGCAGTTTCTACAGCACATGTATATACTCCCAGGTGGATTTTCAAGTATAAAGTGACTTAATGCTTCACTGGTGTTAAATAGTCAGATGCCGCAAGAAAACTTAGTGGTCATTCACAGTCAGTTGAAATCATAATACTAGAAATTGTTTTAGATTGTTATGTAAAATCACCCACTTTAAAACTATTAACCCATTAGCCCATAGTATATCCCTTATGACCAACTGTGAATTCCACAGAATGTCTAAGGATAGCAAATCAGTTGTGCAAACACGGTTCCTATTTCAAGATATAGCTATCATCTATCTATCTATCATCTATTATCTGTTTTATAGCAACTCATTGTATAATAATAAAGATTTTAAATGATACCAAAGATTAGAGCCAATTAAAACATGACTCACAGGTCTTATTTCATGGATCTATTAATATGACAAATTAACTTATGTTTCCATAAACCAGAACTACACAGGGTAAAAACAAGATGTAACATTGCCTATGAAGCAAGTTTGCCAAGTTGTCCATTTGGTCTCCAATATTTGTGTTTTAAAGAGATATGATTGCATTTTAATGACTTCTTATTTTTCTAAACATTTCAATTGAATGTCCTTATAAAATCTGTTTGTATTTTTTTTTTTGTAAATTCATTTAAATCAGAACTAAGAAGATACTCGAAAAATGATGATCTTGTTCTGAGACATGATACAAAGGGAAAAAAAAAACTTTCTGAGGGTGGAAAACAAAACAAAACCCCAACACTTATAGAAATCTTTGACTTTGAATTTATATAATATGTAAGAACTATGAAAGCCACTATATGTATAAACATAGCTATATCAGTAGCATATGAAATAAATTATGTGGTTCAGTTTGCCAATGTGTAAAATAATTTTTGATCACATGTAAATTTGCTATAAGAGGTTTTAGAAGGAATCTTTTAAAATATGCCCCAACTACAACAGATTTGTCATTCATGCACTGCTGAGCATAGAGGCCTAATTTTACCTTTTTGCTATTGTTTGAAATTAAAGCACTTATCCAGAAGATCAAAACAGCTTTTACAATGGACATTTGTGAAGAGAGATGGTGATAATATCTAGAAGAATATGGTAATTGTTCCCGTCTTGGAGGCAAACAGAGGTATATGCCTTCTATATATACTGGGAAGCTGGAAATACACCCAGTATGAAAGTATATCTCAAAGTTTGGAGGGTGCCTAGTGATCAGGCAGAAACATTAAATGAAGCAAAAATATTGCATTTGAAAAGCAAGAACAAAGACATTTCCTTTTGCTTTGCTGGTAAAGCATATTAAAAGAGGACAACCGCCATTCTGACAGCAATTTTAAATCCAGCTTTTCATATCACGGTCCTTAATGAGAGACCCCACAATATCAGATGAAGAAAGACAAAGAGAATTTTTGATGAAAAAAAAAAAAAAATCAGGGGAAAGAGAGAGATGACTGAGAATATGCAAACTTTGTCTGCAGTTGTTTGAGCTCAGACATAATGCTGAGGGGACTTCTCTTCCCCTCTAACCACCTATTAAGGAAGACTGCATAACAAATAGCAGACTATCCCCTAAAGAACTGAAAGGTAAAGTTCTCAGGAAGCCCCAGTAAATACTGAAATGATTTTTACTATTCCAAATTTAATTCGACATTTTCTGAGTGTGTGTGTGTGTGTGGGGGGGAGGGTAGAATACCCGCTTTGTGTCCTGAAAAGTGTCATGCGACACAGAAAGATTTCTCTGAAAGAAAATGCATCTTACTTGACTGAACACTGGGCTCTCAGCAGGAGAATAAACGCCTCAATGTGGAAAGCGGCGGCTTGGCCGCGTGGGCCCAATGCGGTGCTTTCATGCCATCTAGTGGCCGAGATGAAGTCTCCCCAAGACCTTCTGATCTCAGGGAACCAATTCCTGTCTGTATTTAGATTGTGTCTACAAGGCAAATGAGAGAGAGGAATTATCATAATTATTCAGAGAATTCAGGCGAAAAGGAGTTAGTGTGCTTGAAAAATATAAGGGTTTTGGGTTAAATAGAATCCCAGCCGTTGAAGTAATCTGGCTTTCAGTTTTGGGTGCCATTTTGGCTTGGGTGGATCTAGTCCGAGAATTAGGGTTCTTTTTCCTTTCCTTTTCCTTTCCATTCTATTCCACTCCATTCTTTCTCCACATCTTCACTTTAAAATTCTTGTTTTGGTTTTCAGTTTTTCAAAGACTTGAAGATTCTGTGTGTGCGTGTGCACACGTGCGCTCCCACTTCTGTCAGCCCCCTCCACCCCTAAAATCTCCTCTTCAGCACTCTACTATTGAGATGATAAAGTCAAAGAACCACTTTCTTGGAAACACCTAAAATAGTTATATTCTTGGAAACTCTTCTCTTACCTCCCCTCTGATGTGCTTCCCCACAGGGAATGCTTGGAACATCAAACTGTAAAGGTATAAGTTTACCACCTAAGGTATTTTTGTCACTCACAGAAACAGGACTTTCCATTGTTATCCTTGCAAAATGTCATTAAAATGTCCTTATTCACACTATTTATATGTATAGCGAGTGTCCTTGAACTTTCTTTAACAAGTCAATCTTCAACTGGTATCAAGTACACTTAACCAAAATTACACATTTCTATTTTTCCTGTTTGAGATTTATTCCATTGGCATTGGGATTCTCCCTTTTGATTCCACTGAATCATACATTTTAATATTACATTTAGTGTACCTGAGGCAGAAACCACTCCACTCTGGGAATATAGGTGCCTTTTGGTATAGTGTGAAAAGGTTAGATTTATAATATTGTCACTGATGAGGTATAGATGCCTTTTAATGATGCAAAGAAGCAGATTTCCATATTTATGTAACAAGCACCTGCATAGCTTTAGACATGGATCAAGGATTAAGGTTTGTAAATAATTTAAAAAGGGGGCTTTTAGTGAAAAAAGCTGTGGCATTATATCTGCAGAACAGGAATTTTGAAGACTGTGGCCTAAGAATTGTATTGTTTTATTGTGGTTGGAGAGCAATAAGAAATACAAGTTGGAACTTTATATACATGGTGATCAATGGCTGATAAATATTTTCTATAAAATATCCCTGCTTGAAAGAATTTACTAAATGAATTTCTTGTTGAAGAGGTGTGGAAATTTAACTTTCATATATTTTACATAATATCATAGTGGGAAAATAATTTTATTTTTGCCTTATTTTTGGCATGTTTATTAAATATTTAGTTTCGAAGATTCAATTTATGAACATAGAAATTCATAAAATATGAATTTAATATTTTCTGATTGATATGATGGATTTGCCTTAGTTGTATTCTTTTTGAATGTTTGTGTTTTCAACATTTAATTAATTTTTAAAAAAATTTTATTTATTTATTTGACAGAGAGAGAGAGATCACAAGTAGGCAGAGTGACAGGCAGAGGGAAAGGGAGAAGCAGGCTCCCTGCTGGGCAGAGAACCCGATGCAGGACTCGATCCCAGGATCCTGAGATCATGACCTGAGCCAAAGGCAGAGGCTTAACCCACTGAGCCACCCAGGTACCCCTTCACCATTTAATTTAGATGATGAACAGATATTTTAAAAAGTAAGGATATTCTTTTTAAGTGTTGCCCCAAACAAAATGTTCTTTAATTTCTCAACTTTGTACTAAATTTTAGTATAAGTTTGCTTAAAGAGGTCAGATTTGCATTTTCACTTTTCTCCCATTTATAGATTTTTAAACAACTGTGGTGGAAAATTTAAGTCGCACAAAATACCGAATATTCCCACCTATTTTTTTTTTTTTTGCCTTAAGTGGCAATACTAGATCCTAAACAAACATTTAGTGATATTTTTTATATCTGTATGTAGATATAGATCCATATATAACCATTTAACTGTTAGTGATTTTTCCAAAGTGATTTTATTATATAATTTCTCACCTGATCTGATACTTTAAAAATTATATTCAGGTTTTTATATTTTTTTAAATACTTATTGCATATGGTCTTCAAAGAAACAACTTACAGAGTTCTGAGAAGTATTGGTTCTTTTTTTAATATTCTGTAATAATTCTGTAATAATTTAATGCATACATATGTAATATTCTGTAATAATTTAATGCATACATATTTCAAATCCAGCAGCTTGTCTACACTTTTCAATTTCAGTAATATTGTGAACCATAGAGAGTAGTGTCCCTTAAAACAACATTCAGAAAAACTCCCCAAAACTGGAAAACTGGAAACTTTTTTGTTTGGTAGCATACTGGTGCTTTTCTTCATTTCTTTTATGTAGATTCACATAATCAGAAAGGAAAAATAGGCTTTCAAAGAGTTTTGAACATGTGTCTCAATAAAAGGCCAGTTTTCTGATAAAGATAAATTCAGTGAAACTACACATATTCATTGTTTTAAAGAAGTGGAAAATTTCTCAGGGAGGTTTCATTTCAAAGAAAAAGGCATATGGGCATCACACACGTTGCTGTCTGAGGACAGTTCTGAATTTTGATGAGAACAAGAAGCTGTAATTGGAGTGATAATCTTTTACACTGTTTTTAATTGTAATCAGTGCAGATGTTTGTAGCTTTATGATAAGAAAAATGGTGCTTTCAAATTTGTATGGTTGATAAGTTTTTAGGCCACAGGATGCTCAACTTGGCTCATCCTAAAAGATGGATTTGATATTTAGAATTACTGAAAAGCAAGAAGTCCATAAGTATTTAAAAAATCAACTGTTTATGATAAATTAAAATGTCCATGTTTTAATCTTGCTAAACTTACATAGGTAATTTTCTTTTTTTTTTGTATCATTTATGCATAAATAAAGTGAAATAAACAAAGAAGCTCCATCTATAAAACCAGAGAAAGAGAGAATTTGAATTATGATTAAAATGTTTTTGATACAGAAAGTACCAGGAAAGATCTTCATAATTTAACCTTGGTCTCCCCAAGGGCAAAATAATTGGCTCGTTCTTTAGGTGTTACACTTGAATCCTGATGAATGTGCATTTTGCATCTCTTTCTTTTAGCCTATTTTTATCTTAGGATGAATTTACCTGATATATGTATCGCCAGGTAAATTCAGATTTAGATCAATACAGATGTCTGAAATTTTAGTTTTTTGTTCAGATGCTTTAATGGAATTAATTGACTTTGGCATTTATGTTATATACCCGAGGGAGAGTCTTTCTATATTTTCTGGAGGAATGATTTGTAATCTCATAAACACAAATCAAGGGGGCTCTTTCCTCCCTTTCACATGTAGGAGTGTATCTGGTGTACAGAAATCTAATGAGTGTTCTTGCTCAGGTGTTCTTTACCTAAGGCTGCACTTAGAAGCAGATATTCTGAATAGTGATCCTTCTTGCACTTTTTCTGGGCTGTGTTTTTCTTTTGGGTTACACAGCTAGGCTGCAGCACTACCCCATTCTATCTGTCTTATAAGTGAAGCAGAGGGTGGAAAACCATGCCCCACACAGAAGCATCTGTTATATTTAAAACAATACATGTGTTCAAGACTCAACAAGGCATTGTGAATCACAGTGAGGTTTAGAAATTAGCAGATTAATTTTCCACAAGAATCCCAGGGGAAATTTACCTCTTTCTCTCCTTTCTTTTTTCCTTCCTTTCTTCCCTCCATCCTTCTCTCCCTTCCCTCTCTCTTCCTTCCTCCCTCCCTCCTTTCCTTCTTTTTTCTTTCCCCTTCCCTCCTTCGCCTTTCCACCAGCCCTTCCTTCTTTTCTTTTTTCTTTTCTTCTTTCTTCGTGTGAAGCACAGTAATATAATCTATCACAAACATCTTATTATATTTTGTGGAAAAATGAGTGTGCATATGTTTTAGCTAAGATTCTGAGCTAGTTAATATTTAAATTAAGGACTATAGGTAAAGAAATTTAAATAATATATTTCTGCTTAAAAGATTCTAAAATCGTAACTTAAGAAAGATGTCCTACCTTCATTACAATAGCAATTTAGTAATCGATTCATTACCAGAGTGTTTATGAATTTTATAAGGGAACTTACAATTGTTATATGACTAATAATGATAATTTTCATAATAATAGCTATTACTTAATGCCATCTGCCATGATTCATATTTTACTTTTGCTCGTCTTTTGAACAATCTTACAAAATAGGAACTATTTATTTTATACATGAAGAAACTGAAAGTCAGAGAATTTGGTTGACTTGCCCATGATCACCAGACTATCCAGTGACAAAATAAATTCAATTCCATGTCTGCTTTATTCCACCACACTTCATTCCTCCATGCCATGCTGATTAATATGAGTCAGAAATTGTGCCATGTTTTTCATATATATCACTATTTGATTATAGAGACTGTGACATTCCTAAACACTTCTTAAATTGAACTGAATGTGAATTTGTCAATAGCAATATATTTACAATATTCACTTTTCAGGAGAAGCAGACACAGAACTCTAATAAGGTATGTCAGTTATCAAAGGACTATTCTTTGGTCAAAATGAAGGGTAATAATGCTAACAAAGTGGATTTAATGCAATATTCAAATGAACTCTAATGGATGAATGCGGTAATTATTATTTTTCACATATCCTGTATCAGTACTCCATTTTATGGAATGGCACTGTTTTTCCTTTGTTCGTAACTGCTGCCTTTTATCTCATTTGTCTGGAGAGTCTTGCACTTGACTTATTCGTCTTACCACTTCAAACATAAAACGCAGTAGACCTATGGGGCGCCTGGGTGGCTCAGTCGGTTAAGCCGCTGCCTTCAGCTCAGGTCATGATCCCAGTGTCCTGGGATCGAGCCCCGCATTGGGCTCTCTGCTCAGCAGGAAGCCTGCTTCCCGCCCCCCCCCCCCCCGCCTGCCTCTCTGCCTACTTGTGATCTCTGTCTGTCAAATAAATAAATAAAATCTTTAAAAAAAAAAAAAAAACACAGTAGACCTAGCAGGACTTGTTAATCTCTGCCTTACTTGGCCTCATAACTTTCTTCAAAGTCCAGTATGAGATTCACCTCCAGGAGATTGTGGTGATTGACCCACTTGATCAGATTCCTTTTTGTCTTGGCACTGCTTGGCATTAATTTCTACCATATCAGTTTGTACAATAAACTTGTTATTTCATTTCATATGTGTGTTTGATATTTTAAATCATATTCAAAGCTTTCACAGGGGAAGCAGTTTTCATTTCTTACCTTTCCATAATATCCATCCAATCTACTTAGCGGAATGCTCCAAAAAAGACCTACCCTTTTTAAGAATTAAGACCAAGCCAGATGGATGGCAGGTCATCAAGTTATTTCCCCGGTCTTAGGGTAAGGAATAACACTCATTTTATCATATACATTAAGAAGACATTAAATAAGATGAGGCTAATTCCTTTCTTTCTTTCTTTTTTTTCCCCCTTAAGATTTATTTATTTATTTTAGAGAAAGAGAGAGAGAGAGTGAGCAGGGGGAGAGGCAGAGGGAAAGTGAGAGGGAGAGAATCTCAAGCAGATTCCCCATTGAGCTTGGAGCCTGATGCAGGGCTTGATCTCAGGACCTTGAGATTATGACCTGAGTGGAAACCAAGAGTTGGATGCCTAACTGACTGAGCTACCCAGGTGCCCTTGGATTCATTCCTATAGCATATTATTTATTGAATATTTTCTGAGATGATTCAGAGTCTAATAACCTTTCTTTGGGTACAGTTTTAGATCCATCTGAAAATTTTTACTGAATCTTAACTATAGTTTATGGGTGAGCGCGTCATGAAGATCAGAATGAAAAATTTTGTTGAAGTTATGATACATTATAGCAATGCATTCCTCCATTTACCAAATATTTTTAATAGAGTGTCTGAGAGGAATTGTTTTTATTCAGCCACACTGATTATGGTTGAATATCTTTGATTTTTAAAAGGTTTTTGAAACTATATATTGAAAATAGCTGCATACATATGTACATATTACATGGGTCAAATAAGTAGGTAGGAATCATTCAGTCCACCATTCAGTAACAAACTAGTAGCTTCTGGGCTACATCCCATTCTCATATATGCTTTGTTTGAACTATCCAGTTTTCAAGTTTTTTTAAATAAAAAAACCAGGGCATTTCGGGAGTGCCTGGGTGGCTCAGTGGGTTAGGCCTCTGCCTTTGGCTCAGGTCATGGTAGCAGGGTCCTGGAAGTGAGCCCTGCATTGGCCTCCCTGCTCAGGGGGGATGCTCCTTCTCTTCTCCCTCTGTCCCATCCCCTGCTAGTGCCTTTTCTCTCCTCAAATAAATAAAAATCTTTAAAAAACGCCCAAACCCAGGACATTTTACTTTAAAAAACGAAAAATAAAAATCCTTGCTTCTCATGAAGAACTGGAAGGTTTTATCACACTGGGTCTTAAAGGGTGAAATCATCTGGGACTGAACATTAGCTATTCTCTTTGGACGGGGCATACTTTCTTCAATTTACCCCAGTCCTCAGTACTTCTCGGAGAGATTTCCACCAACTCCACTTCAAGCATTCATTATCTGCCTTCCATCTGTAAGCATTTAAGTGATTCCTGATTTAGTCTAAGCCCTGCATTTTAAACTATTAAAAGGAAAGCTGAGTCATTTATAGTGATGCATCTAAGCCCTGGGTGTTATCCACTGAGAGATTAGATGCTTCAGGAATGAGCTACTTTTAGAAATTTCAAAAGGATTTTTTAAATAGTAAAAGCATTCTATTATAAATTTGCAATACATGTGCACATAATATAATTAACCAGATTAGCTGTAACATGAATTATTATACAATGTATCTTCCATAATACATATTTCTAAAGATTGGACAATAAAATGGGTAATATATGTTTTCATTAGATATGAAAGACACAAGGTGTTCTATGTATATAAGAGAAGAAAACAGAAGAATTTGAATGTAGATAGTTCTGCGTGAGAGAATTGAGCTCTTAAGCATATGAGTAGAGCTCTTCCTTCCCTCTTATCTTTCTATCAGTCGGTGCTAGAATGTCTGATGGTGAGAAAGCATCCAGCCCTCAAGAGATGCGTTGATGGGACAATCTGACATTGGCCCATGAATAGAGACTTGTCCTGTTTCACATATCCCCAAGAAGGATTAAAAGAACTGAAGGCTCTTACTGTTCCCAAGAACTGTGTATAAATTTGAATCCTTGGAATTTTCTTGCTCTTATTGAGCAGAAATTCTGACTCTGGATCAGGGAGAGATTCTTCTCTAAATAGATCCTTTTCTTGAGAAGAAGATAAACCAGTAGCACTGAATTCATTTAAAAGAAAAAAAATTGGCGATGTGATTTCTTTTATTATTCATTTCTAACAGAGCATTTCTTAGATGAAAACGAATTCTTCTCCCCAAATCACACACACAGGCACTCACCTTGGGCTATTTCTTTGTATTGCCTATCAAATTTACCTCAGGCAAACTGAGAAAATATAGAAAGCCAGTTTCAGCATGGTAGCAATAGCTGATAAGCCCATCTGCCACCATATACAGGAGCTTTCATCAAGATATAATGGAATGTTAGAGAACTAATTATAGTATCATTTTTCAAATGTGACACTCTCTAGAAGTTCAGGTTAATTTATTCCCTCAATGTGTATTTTTTTTAGTGCAAACTTGATGAAAGGACCTGGTTGATGTGCCGAAGATGACAGAACAAAAATACCAGATCAAAGCCCTGCCCGCCAGTGGCTTACTCTCCAATTAGAGAAAAGTCACAAAGCAAAATTGTTTATGATCAACACAATGGAAGTGGACAGGGAACATTATGGTTCTAAGAAGAGCTACAAAGAGCTTATTATAGGAGAGGTGAGACTTTGGAGAACAGGGAAGATGGAGTTTGAAAAAGGCTGGAGGTCAGAAATATGCTTTGTTCAGTTGATGGTAAAAACCTCTTTTGTCTAGAGAGGAAGGTTCACATTGGCAAAAAGCAAATTAGGTAGGCAGGAAGGAGCTTCATGGCTAAAAACTCATGCAGGGAAAAGCAGTTTCGGTTTGAATTCACGATCTATCTCTTAGTGTGTAAACTTGGCAGATGACCTCACCTCTTAAGCTTCAATAAAGCATCTGTAAGTGTTATGATTAGAACAGAACTGATTTTATGGAGACATTTGAGAGATTATGTGAGTCCATTTATGCAAAGCGTTTAGCACTGTTTCTGGCACATTAATGCCACTCCATAAATATTCGCTACCCTTAGTAATGATGAGAAAGAACCCAGTATTAGATGGGTTTGAATGCCAAAATGAGAGGTCTAAACTCTGTAAGTAAAGTGAAAATTATTTCTGTTTTTATTTTATTTTATTTTATTTTATTTTTTTAATGGATTTGAGACCTGATACAGATGATGTTTAATAAGATTGGTTTGACGGTATTTGCTATAGATGATGAGTTAGAGAAAGGAGACAGGAGGTAAAGAATGAGTGTGGGAAACACAGTCAGGGTGTGAGCATTGAAGGTCTAGATGGGAAAATTTTAAAGGGGAAAAATCATTGGGAAGTTCATGTTGATTAGCTATTGGACTCTGAGTTAACCATCTGGGGATGTGGGCTTCTGAATGTATCTGACAAAACTTATGGATCATCCTCTCACAAGTATACAAATACAGTTGCATAAAAATATCACCATGCAATTTCAGGTGGGCATGGGTGTCTGAAAGCCTTCTCTTGGATTCCAGATGTAGGGGATGAAAGAAAAGGAAGAGGAGAAGGCACGATCATGAAGAAACGCAATAACAAAAACAGCATAATGATAAAGGAAACATAATAGATCATAATGCATATTTTATATATTTTAATATATTTTATATTACTTTGCACTTATTAATTTTTAGACTATTTTGTAATTTTAGTTTCCTCCATAGAGCATTGACATACTTTTGGGTCTTGATTAGTAATAATTTTATTTCCTGTTTTCCTTAATTCTTTTCTCCTGAAAAATCGTATTTCATTTAAGTGATCCATCAGATGCTAATTTATGCTTCAGTGGTGCAGGCAGAGAGAGGGGGGGGGAAGCAGGCTCGCCGCTGAGCAGACAGCCCGATGCGGGGCTCGATCCGAGGACCCTGGGATCATGACCTGAGCAGAAGGCAGAGGCTTTAATCCACTGAGCCACCCAGACGCCCCCTTACTGCCAGATTTCTTTGGCTTATCTGTGTCTTGTATCTTTTCTATTTAAATTTCAAAACCAGGTAGCGGACAGGGCCCAAAATTATTTTTTGTAGTTTGCAAATTAAGAAGAAATCTGTATTGGAATCTTCCTTTCTCCATTTCTAACACCAATTAAACCTGAAGACTGAGAAGAGTATGACGGGTGTGCTGTATCAGTCTTACCCTCACTTACTACTGATTACCCTTCTGTCAATTTAGTCTATGCCCCTGTTATAATTAAGCTGGCTAAATCATAGCCACTGCACCCCTCATTTCACTTTCCCACATTCTTCTGTAAAAGGAGACAAGAAAGTAGAAGCAGAGGGTACATGTTTTCTTTGGATTAGCTGTCTGATTCCCAGCAGTCACTCTAAATGCCAATCTAGGTCTTTTGTTATTTCTTTTTTGTTAAGAGCCAGCTCATCCATACATAATTTTGTGACATACCAAGAACAAACTGTGTCTTAATTACGAGTATTCCTGTATCACACAGAATGTAAACACAAGTTTTTGGTAATAATGTATCCATTTCATTTCTGTTGCATCGATTCTTTAGGAAATCTCAAATAACATTTTATGAATATTTACTGAGCTTTTGCCATCAATCCTGAGAATCAACAATCTTACGCTTCCATTTAGGCTTTATCTAACACAAGACTGGATCTGCTGTTTTGAAAATTAGTTGGTCAAATTCTATCAAATAGAGTAAACTGAGGTAGGTAATACATCAAATGACCAACTGACTCATTAGTTAGGTCAAAATTTTTATATTTTCGTGGCTGTTAATTACATGAACTTTTCTTTAAAGGAGAACAAATGTAATTCTCTCCCAAAAAAATGGACAGTGGCCTTGAAAAAAGAGAGTACAGGAACTGAGATCTTTAGTTAATCTACTCCAGTCACTAAAAAAAGGGTGGATAAGCGTAACTTTTGAGGAGATAATTTTATTTTATTATTATTATTTTTAAAGATTTTATTTATTTATTTAAGAGAGAGAGCATGAGCACGGGGGAGGGCAGAAGGAGAGGCAGCAGCAGACTCCTTGTGGGGCTCTATCCCAGGACCCTGAGACCATGACCTGAGCCGAAGGCAGACGCTTAGCTGACTGAGCCACCCAGGCGCCCCCAGAGGAATTAACTTTAGATAATGCTAAAATGTGTTATAATAGAATTAGTCTCCAATTTTTTTTGAATAATGGTTGATAATTTATATATGTATGTAGGTCTAAAGATAGCAACAAACTAAGAACAATTTAGCAAGTTTAAGTCAGAAAATTTAAAATAACAATTGAATCGAAGTTAGATCAAGACTAAATTAAAAAACAAAACAAAACTAAAAAGAAACTTTCCTAGTCTCAGGGAGCTAGTCTCAGCATGGTCTGCTTGCCAAAGTGGAAGGCTCACTGAACTAGAAGTCTGAGGGATTATGTTCTATGTTGATTATGTTCTCTGTCACTTAACACTTCTGAGGCCATTTCCTGTTGTGTAAAGTGGGAATTGAAATTCCTTCCATAGCTCTTTTGCAAGGTAATTGTGAGGATCAAATGAAATAAAAAGTGAGAACGCTTGAACAAAGAATAATTAATCTTAGGTGACACAAAGTTATGTAAAGAGGGAATTCTGCTATTCCAAATATTAACTTGTTTTTCTGCACTCGTCTTTTTTTTCCCTTTGATTTTTCTTTATGGTCTCTGACCTTCCTCTCTCTGACAGAACTTTGGAACTATTTTTCATAGTTGTATAAAATTAGTGAGAGAATCTGTATCAATTAGCAAGATGCCTTCATCATTACATGAGAAATTCCAAAGAAAATCATTTAGGCTTGCAGACCCCACACTTTTATAGGCGATGTTGGTGTGGAAGCATGTAAGTAGAACTCCATGTGTGTACTTAACATTTGCTTCTACCTGAGCACATACGTCTGCATTGAAGGAAGCCAAATGACCACTCTTGCTTCCGTTTCTCAAGCTAACAAAGAGAACTGTATCTGTCCACTTCAGCAAAGGCAAAGGAGGAAAGAAATCCTTTTTAATAAGCTACTTTAACTTCAGGCAATCTCCTGCACTACACTAAAATCTTAACAACATCAGTAGAGCAGACACAGGAGAGCCCCTTACATCCTTTGCTGTCCAAGCCTCAGCAGAGAACTTGATTTGAGCCCCCAGGAGGTGCAGAGCTGCGCAGCTGGTGGGAACACGTGACTCGGGTTCTCCCAGCGCTAGAAACAAAGTGTGTGTGTGTGTGTGGGGGGCACCACTTAGTATCCTTTCTAAGTGATTCTTAGGTTACTCTGATTTTGTTGTAGTCGTCACGTGAGTTAATTACAATGCTAATTAGCCCAGTTTATGGGGACTGCCAAGCATTTGTACACGAGAGTTCTTTGTTTGATCTGCTACATCATAAGCTTAGTCATCTGCTCACCAGCACGGAGGGATAGCATGTATAATTGAACGTGGAAGAACACACCTTCATCTGTTTTAACGAAGAAAACTATTGAAAACCAACAGACTAATTAAGGGTAATGATGAACAATTTTGATCCGCAATTATTTTTTAATATTGAAGTTTGCTATTGGAAAGAGTAGAGTGGGGGAAGCTCGCCTACCAGCTTTCTACCCAGAAAGGTAAAGAGAGAGAGAGAGAGATCCTGCTTCATTTCCTTTTCTTCTCCTGTAAACTGTTTTAACCTATAATTGAATTGATGCTTTTATTTCAAAAGAAAAAAAATAATTATAGAGCTTGTTGGGATCATTTTCTGAAGAGAGGACATTATGCGTGCATGAATTCCATCGGTGATCTGAAGGGGAGCAGGCTGCTTGGACCATTACCCATCATTGTTGAACAGCATAGTAATTAATTAGGCAAATACATCTAGATCTGGCAAATTCACATGCACAATAACTGGGCAGCAGCAACATACATACTCTTGTAATGTGAATAAAATTGCAACAGTTTTGTATGCCTGTGTGCTATGTCATATGCCATTTTTTCCCTCTTGGCTTTATCCATTCCAGATTATTTTGTCCATCTTTGTGTACTTGCTTGAAAAGGGGTTGTTTATTATAAAGGAAATAAGACCACAGATGAGCTGACTTGTATATGTCTGTTTATTTTGAAAGGAATGAATTTGATTCACTATTCCTGCACTAACTAATTCGAAAAATAGTTTGCTATTTGTACTAAATGGGTTAAATTGGCGTAAGTCTTTTATGTTCCAAGAGGCTTCTCAAATAACTACCAAAGCCTTCTGCTAACTGTGTAATATTATGGCAAAAGTTTAATTTTTCATTTAAAACTGATCTATCGAGGTAGGAAATAAGGCACAGGATTTGCCCTGGATAAAATGATGAAGGTTATTTGATCACCACCTTCTTAAAATAATTCTGTATAGAAGTATAGGCAATCAAAAAAAATCTAACACTTTATTTGAACATTACAAAAAACACTTGATAAGTGTTCAGAGGAAAAAAGTATTTATTTTTGTTATTGTTTTTAATGTAAATCATCTCTGATGGCTTAATCTAAATGTAACAAGAAAGCTAGGTCTTGATTTAAAAAGAACTCAATTCTCTAGCATCTCCACTTCTCAAGAGGTTAAATGACAATTTTTTTTTTTTGTTCTGATCACATTTTAATCCAGATAACAGAGGACTCTCACTTCTAATTCAGACTTTCTGGTAAGGCTCAGCTTGTCACAATGTATAGCTTTCTTTCCTTTGATAAGGTCAGTTTGCCAAAAAGAACAAAGTGCATATGAGTAATACATTACTCAACCACTTGTATACATACATCTATTTTTCTTACCAGGTCTCACTATTCAGAAAGGTACAGACATGGCACCATGATAAAAAGGGTCATTTAAAAGACTTCGCAGAGGCTCTGTACTGTGAAGGATTGAATTTTCACTTGAATGCCTACATTTTCACATCTTTTTCTTTGCAGAAATATTCCTTTTGAATGGCAGACTGCAATTGGGTAGGTTTTTTTTTTTTTTTAAGTCACTGACCAGGAATATATAAAATATTAGAAGGCATTTGTCCCAGTGGAAGAACACAGTTCACTGAAAAGTACTAGGTGGTTATTAAGAAGGTTATACAACTTTGCCTCTTTAGATTGGAGGGCTCCCTTTGACAAGAGCCTCAAGTTCAGTCAAGGTGGAACACCAAGGTATGCCACTTCTAAATGATAGACAATTTAAATAACTTGTGACATCATTAGCCCCAAAGCCATCTACCCGGTAATTTTTCATAATCACACCCAATGTATATTTTGAGGAACATACAAGGCTGATTCCCGTTTATTTCATCTTTCTCCTTCAATGTTTGATCAGAATATGATGAAAAATAGTCTCATCACTAATTTTTAAAGCCTTTAATTTTTCTTAGTGGTTTGAAATATCCCAACTTCACTTACAAAGAGAGGAGGAAGAGAGTTAGAATTCTATTTAATAAAAACACCAAGACATTTAATTCTGATCATTGGATTCTCAATGGAGTTCACGTTTTTCAGTTTGGTTGAATGCAACAAATATTTCTTGATCTACTGTCAGTAAGGTATTTCACGTGGATCATGGGGAGATATAAAAATGAATAAGGCATCTTCTCTAGCCTTAGGAATTCTACAATATAGCAAAAAAGTCAAGTGCACAACCATAATAAAAGGTAGACTATGATGAATGAGAACAGAAAGCCACAAAATTCCATCAGAACAAATCAATGAGATTTCTTCCAGCTGAGTTAGGAAGACTTCACAGAGAAGAAACCACTTCAACACGGGCTTGAAAGATGCATTCAGCTGGAGTGATGGTATAAGAGGGACAGGAATGGTTTGACAGGATTGATACATGCCAGATAGGAAAATGGCAAGAGAAAAGGCATCAAGGTGAGCAAATGCAGAGCATTTGTGTGTGACAGGTAGTACCTGGACTGGATATAACATAAACTGCTTGAGGAGGAGTGATGGAAGTCAAGAGTGAACAACTCTGTTTATGCTCAATGACTTTGCTAAGGAGTTTGGAGTTGGCTGTGATTCCATAGGCAAGAGGGAGTTTTTGAGCAGGAGAGTGTCTATCAGAACACGATTTGTATAGCTCATAAAATATTGCTTCTTTCTTTTTATGTCTAATTTATCTGTTTTTACCTATACTACTAAAATTTTTTCTTGAACTTTAATTATCTTTTCTCCCCTCTCCTGTTGGAACTAAATCAGAGGAATATTGAGGTATCAGACAATCTACGGCACACACAAGTATTCATGTCCATTTGGGAACCAAACAAAATTGTTAAGAAACTCCATAGTAACAATAATGATTTTGTGACTCCAAGTCTAGTGGAAATTGCGTATTGTTATTTTATAAAAATACTCAGAATTACTTCTGAGTTATATGGAATCAGAAACAATTTTAAATTCCTTTGAAAGCAGAACAAGGACATCTTGTTCATTTTCTATAACAATACTGGATGAGAAGATGTTTCTTGGACTTTTAAAAAATGAATTTTCAAGCCTACCTCAAGTGTGGACAATTTGACTTCTAAATGTTGACTTTTGGAACAGATATAAGGAGTAAAATACATTGATCAGTCTGTATACAACATCATCATATTATTCAAATGCAGGGCTCAGTAAACTTTACCTACTACCATGCAATTCTCTTCTAACATTTTTTTGTAGTTAACTAAAAAGCTACCTACAATTTACAAATTCAGGCTCTGATTAGTAAAGGAAAAAATAAATGATTCATTTCCACATTTTTTACTACTCGTAGATATGGAAAATAAAATAAATTCTATTTTGAAGGAAATGAGACCACTGAAATAGAAGAGAAGAAATGGCAACGAGGGCAGATATCAGCTCAAGATAGTTTTCAGGCAGAACAGGTTATTGGTATGAGATTAATAAAATTGGAAGGTGTGCTAGAGCTAGTCTAACGGCCAGCAGATCAGTTATTTGTAGTGTACATGGGTGAATAACAGATGAGACATATTCTCTTCATTTTGGTGTCATTTTTTAAATCCAATCAATTGCTAAATAGTTAGCCATTATGACAGTCGAAGCAAACAATTGGACACTGAAATAATTGAATTAGTGGCCCCACTTCATATTCAATATTTGGAGTGGGCAGACACAATGGAAAAGTACGAAGGCAAAGCTTGTAAGGCAATCTGATGGAATAAGAAATATTATTCTTTCATTTATATATACAAATATTTCTATTCGTATATACAAGATTTAAAATATAGCATTGGTCTTTTGTAATTTCAAAACTAGAAACCATTTCTTAAAAAATCTGAGAATAATGGCATTAATTTAGATATTCTATCTTGGCTGGAGTTGTTGACCTTAGTGTGTAAAATCTAATTTCTCTTTCCACTGGAAATTGCTACAACTAGAAATTACAATGTAGAAAGGGAAAAGAATTGTGATCCCTCTGAAGTTAATATATTAACAGACACTACAACCAGCAAAAAGGCTGGATAGCTCATATTTTCTAGTTTCATAGCCTTAATTTAACATTCTTAAATTCAGACACTCATGTTCAGTTCTAAACTTATTTTGCCTCCAAAGAAATATAGTTCAACTATGAATTTCTATCTCTACTTAGATCTCCAGATAAACATTGGATGAGAATGGCAATGCTTAGTCCATAGTCATTGCTCTATAGAACACCATGATTTTTTCTATTCCTTGCTACCCCTAAGCTCCTGGAATCTCTCATTCTCCTACCCCAGAAGAACTATTTCATCCACATCATATTCTCTTGTTAGATAGATTATCAGCACATCTTATTCCTGCCATGCACAGTCTTCTCAGGAGTGGTAGATACCTTGCTCCAAATTATTTTTGTAAGATTGTCACTTTCCACCTCTTCCTGGCTTATGGTATGTTTTCCCTCTGCCCCCTGGACAATCACAGCATCACCAATAATAAAATAATTCAGAGACCTCTCTGATCTCTGGAAATATTTGATTAGATATAGATTATCCTGGAAGAAGTTTGTATGTAACCTCCAAGTTCAGGAAAATGCCTTCCTGTCCTTCCAAACTAGTTCCAAAACATGGTCTGGCACATGCAAATGTTATAAATAAGTCAACAAGTATTTATTGGGTAGATATAATGAACAACATGCTATGTTTGACAAGGTGTGAAATACAAATCAGAACCTTCAGCTGTCATATGGGGTGAGAGGCGAAACATTTGTAGTCACACGACCATCGTTTGAGATCCAGTTAACACTTGGTAGCTCTAACATGGGGAAAAACATTTAACCACTCTACATCCCATTTCCTTCTTCTAGAAAATAAAGAAAATAATATTCTCTGTAACACAAGATTCTTGAAAGAGTTAAAGAAAATAATGTATGCAGGAGAGCTCTTTATTAATAGTAAACTCTTAAACAAGTATGAGAAAATGTAGTAGGGAACCTTTGGGAGGATGGCCTAAATTTGGGGATGAGCTGGGTGGGGACAAGGATTTGTCCTGGGGAAGCCCCAGTCCCTATATAATAAGGAAGACAGGAAAAATACTAGTTTCCTCTAAAAGTAGCAGGAAGTTCCCACTGCTTTCTGATTTAGTGGCAAGGAATAAGAGAAGGAGCTTGAGAAAGATGTCAGCTCCTAGTAGAAGAAGTTAGAAGTCCAAGGCTTGGGAGCTAGGAAAGCAGACTCTCAGGACTGTTATCAAAAACAGAAGTAGCGGGTTCCTGGGTGACTCAGTGGGTTAAGCCTCTGCCTTCGGCTCAGGTCATGATCCCAGGGTCCTGGGATCCAGCCCTCCATCGGGCTCTCTGCTCAGCAGGGAGCCTGCTTCCTGCTCTCTCACTGCCTGCCTCTCTGCCTACTTGTGATCTCTGTCTGTCAAATAAATAAATAAAATCTTAAAAAAAAAAAAAAACCAAAAAACAAACAGAAGTAGCAATGCCATTAGTCCGGCTTCATTTTAATAGCTTCACTCTATGGCTCCACGCAAGGATAATAATATAGGAAAGCATACTACTGAGCTGGAACTTGAAAACATAGGCTGACTAAAGACACAAAAGCACTACTGAAAAAAAAACAAACCCAAAAAACCACAAGTAACCGGAAGTAAAGAGAAAGAACCTAGGGAAGAATCCCAGCAGTTACTCCAGTGAGGCCTCAGAACCTTAAATCTTATTTTATTATTGCTGCTCTGACTCCTATTCCTTGATTTGACCCTCTAGCTGCAAAGCCTGGAAAGTACCAGATACTTAAACATTTAAGAACTCTGAGTTGTGATAGAACTTCCTTTATGGGATTTTAATATGACTGGGTTGAAAGAGCCTGCTAGTATATTGTCTCTATTTTCCAGAATTTTGATTAGATTAAATTTTGGTAGGATAATTTGTATTCTCTTCTGATATATAGATTTCCCCTCCCCACACCTTAAAAAAATTGCCAAGCCATTGTCTTTTTGTGACCTAGGAGTTGTTAAATTTCCAGGAATCTAAAGGTAATCCTCACCCAATACTTTGGCTTGGAAAAACACAGCCTCTTTAAAATAACGGACTGTACGTGCCAATGGGGAAAAGACCTTCAAGGATTCAGAGTCCAAAATGAGCCAGTGGGAGGAGTAAGAGAGGTTTGGAGAGTTTTTGGGAGATAGAGTAAGGAAGGAGCTGGAGTCTTGCTTATTCTGCAGGTGACAGAATCAGAGTTTTGGCCCCATGCAACGTCACAAAGAGGTAGCAAGATCTCAGATAGAAGCAGTTATGGCAATACCAGGAGAGAATGGAGACCAGGCTCTGAATCTCTAATTTAGAGCCCTTAAGCCATCAGTCTTCAAGGGACATTGCTCAAGCACTAAGGCTTTCAAGAACCAATGTGAACTGAAGACCAGATGGTGCTTCATAAGAGAGTCTGCAGTGGGTAGAACACTAGAATCCTTACATGACTTAAGGTGTAGGGACTTCCCAAATTATCACTAATATTGCCTTTCCCTCCATCTAATTAGGAAAGGACTTGAAGCATTTTTATCTGCTTTAGAAAAAATAAAAAGTGACAATTCTTAAACTCCACAAGTTATGGAAGAGAATTCATGCCTTCTGTGTCATGAAGCCTTTCAATATTTTTAGGTATGTACATGATAATGATGACTGTGTAGTAGACATGGATTTATATTTTTAAATGTCTCAGAAAGATAGGTATGAGAATAATGACGTTATAGGTGAGGAGAATGAAACTGAGAGATACTTATCTTGCTCCAGTTTTCATAACTCATAAATGATAAAATTATGATATAAACTCAGATCTTAAGTTGCAAAGTCAAGTTCCTGCCCCTAACTATGCTGCTTTCCTCAAGTATTGTTTTCAGAGAATGATATAGCTGATGTTAGGAGTGGGTCAAAGGAGAAGTCATTCATTCATTCATTCATTCATTCATTCATCTGATACTTATCAAGGGTCTCCTATGAGCCAAGTACTATTCTGGGGGCTAAGGAAACAACAGACAACAAAACTGACCCCTCATGGATCTCACATTTTGGCAGTGGGAGTTGAGAGGAGACATTAAACAAGATAAATACATAATATGTCAGATGGTAATAAGTGATAGGAAGAAAAATAAAGCAGTGGAAGTGGGATCGAGGGTGATAGGATGCTGTTTTACAGGTGATGATCAGAGAAGACATCTTTGATCAAATGACATTTAAGCAAAAATGTGAAGTCACTGATGGAGTGAACCATGAAGATCGAGAGGGAGAAGCTTTTCTGGGCAAAGAAAGTAACAAGTACAGTGGCCCTGACAACACAGGGGTGTTTGGTGTTGAGGAACAGGAAGGATCCAGAATCACTACAGGGGAAGCAGAGAAACATAGAGAGGGGGATGATAAGGTGGAGTTGGGTGGCAGGCCATATCAGATGGGGACTCACAGACTCTACAGATCAACATAGATAAACATAAAGACAGACATGCAGATAAACTCAGAAACCATCTCCTCTGACTTGACTTGGTAAAAGTAGTTTCTAATATTCTTAACCAATTTTGGGTTCTTATGAACTTGGTACAAAGGTCTTGATGCATTCTATGCTTACTATGTAGGCATCGTCTATGAGTCATATGTTCCATTCAAGAGTCAGGTAGGATCACTTGCAATGATTATTTTGGTCACCTTATGAGATCAGATTAATAACCCCTCCCATCCAGTGTTCATTCTTTGGGAGGGGCATATCTTGTAGGAGCACACTTTTCACTCATGATAACTAAGCACAAATATTCCAGGATAAATATCAGACATAGTGAAATTTGACTTTAAATAAAATAAAACCAGGAACACGTAGCTTTGCCTTTCTATTTGAAATGTGGTAATCTGGTGAGTTCCAAAAATAAATCTTACTTTGTTACTTGTTTTCTGCCAAACAATTACCCTCCGTTTTGTCTCTGCCTCAATCTACTATATTTTATGAGGACAGCGTAAATTTTCCAATAGGGTGAAAAAGATTTAAATAAAATTCCATTCTGATAGTTTGGTCACATAATATTAATTAGGAAGATGACAAATAGAAAAATTAATTTCAGTTCTAGACGACCTGCTGTGTATGTCAGCTTCTAGTTCATCCAACTTGCATCTCTCACTTCTCCAAGAGATCAGTTACTCCATGTGGGAATGCCCTCTGAGTAGAAATTAAATGATCTATTCTCCCACCAATGCCTAAGGAATTGCAGGGGTAACTTTCATTAACCTTGATGGACCTCACATGTAAAAAGCCCTTGAATGTCAGTGGGAGGCTCCAAAGAATTTCTTCTGTTTTCTTTGATATTATTCATTTAATCAAAGAATGACGATAAAGTGATTATCATCAAAGATTTATGCAAAAGTATCTTAAAACTCTGAATGGGACCAATAAATGATTCACAAAAATTGGCAAAGATGATTGCTACAGACACCTTCAAAAATACTTCCTGGTAAACAAGACACTGAAACTGCTTCTCGTAGTTGAGAAGAGTTAAAGTAAATTTCCAAAGAGAAATGAGTCATCTGTGCCAACATTTGTCCCCTGCCCCTGATCTGAGTATAACGCTAAAACTGAGTTTACCAGTCCATCATCACTGTGTGTCTGAAACCAACCACAGTGCCCTGCACTTTGCATCATTATTGGACTCATTCTGCCTGGAAAGTACTGCACTGGGCCTCTTAGAAGTCTCAATACTATGCCCATTTCAGTATAGATAAGGCAAATATTAAATACATTAAGAGGAAGGGCAGAGCCTTTTGCTCTCCCACTTACTCACCCTCACCCACCCACTCACTCATCAAGTGCAAGAGCTCATTGACCCTATTGATAGGAAGGGCCGCCGAGGATTGCAGAATTTTGCAAATTAGTTTGTGTCCCCTGTGAGCTACACAGTAATTTATACTTAATAGGAATTATAAAGAGGTCTTCCACCAAAATGTGTCAGAGAGGCAATGGGTTAATAAGAAATGTGAACTTAAATCCCATAGAGAGGAGGCTGAAAGGCCCACTCCAAAAATAATGGATCCATGAGGGAATGCAGGGCGTGCGTGAGGGAATTCTGGAAAGGAATGAGCAAAGAAAAAGAAACCTCTGAAATGGTCAAAGGCAGGGTTGAACCATTGCCAAGCAGGTGACTTTTGTAAAGAGCAGACAATTTGATTAAAAAGAAAAAAACACAAATCAGTCATTTTAACTGCTGATGGGTTTGGCCTCTCTGGTGCCAGGGAGAATAATGAGACAAATTGTTAGATGTCAGAGTAGACAAAAATATTCAGGTAACTGACGCCAGTTCTCCATTTTCCAACAGACTGTTGGAGTTTATAAATGCAGCATCAGTATGTGAGTGTGTGTGGCTGTCGTGTGCACACATTTGCTTGTGTGAGTACGGTGGGAGAGGAGGCAGGGAGGCAAAAAGCTGTCCTTACCATAAGGCAATCCTATGATAATGACATATGGGACTTCGGTTTTCCTGAGGTTCATAGTCCTAACCTTGCGTTAGTGATCTTTGCTTAGAAAACAACAGTTAGATGTCAAAAAATGTTAGATTGTTTTGGATCATAATGTTTTAGTTCTAAATATGGCATTTCTGTGTGTGTTATGTCATTGATAGCTGGCAAGATTATCTTTTACACGTCACCCACATGCGCACACACATATAGACACACCACAGCACACCCCCACATGCTCAGAGCTGCATGTATGCCTGGAAAATGATTGAGCCTATGCTATCATATTGTATTTTGGCAGTGAAAAATACTTTGAGAACAAGGGTTCTCAAAAAACATGGGGAAAATTCTCCTAAAATTATTTTTTTTCCTTTTTGTTCTTTCCTTCTCTCTCAACTCCCTCTCATTTCTTTATAATCCTTAAACCTGACTGATTAATCCAGTGAGAAACAAAGATGGTAGCACGAAGACCTGGCTGCTGCATCATTTGTTGGGCCTTTACAAAACCAGTGGGAGATGTTAGCAATTGCTTCAAATTACAGCCATTTTTAAATAAACTGATATCAATAATGATTTTTTTATACCAACAAAGAATATAACCATTGATATTTAATAAATGTTTGTTAAGCCAGTGCTGATTTATTCAAAATAAGATATAATTCAAAGTCACTGGTAGTCCTAAGCTGATTAAATGTTAGGCATTCTTTACAAAATGCTGAATAATTTAGAAGAATTTAACCTCAAGTCACTTAATTAATGTTGTTGAATTCTGCCTTGTTGCTTGTTTAATTAATAAGCGTTTGCCATAATCAGTCCTAGCCTCACCTTTGGGTTTGAAAGGATGCAAGATATGCACTGTGGTGGCCTTGAATGGGTGACAGGCTGTTGTAGATTCTCTTTTTCTGTCACCCATCTTTCCCAACTACCCAATTCCATTTTTTTCACGGAGAAGAAAACTAACACAGCTTGCTGGCGAAGCTGCATGGCAGGGTGGTTAAAAACATGGACGTTGGAGCCAAACTGTCAGGGATGGCGGTCACGGGAAAACCACTTCCTAGCTGGAAGACCAGAGACAAGTGACTTAATTGGTAGTGTGTCAGTTTATTCGTCTGTAAACTGGGGATGATGATAAAGCCCATGATTCATTGGGTTGCTATGAAGGTGAGATGGGCTGTCGTTTACAAGGTGATCAGAGGGGTGCCGGGGACATAGGAAGAAACTCCATGTTAGTATTCATAATAAATGTTCTCAGCAAACATGACTTGGTTGGGGAGTTACGATTATTTTAAATGACCATGCCCATCTTTTCATAAAGGAACAGCAGCCATCAGAGAGGGGAAGTCCTGGCTCTGCTGTTCTGGCACTCTCCATCTCCATTCCCATCTCACTTCAGTTAAAATTCCTTGCGACTCAGTTATGAGCAGGAAGGGGAAACCTCTAGTCTTTTTTCTGTTATTGTTCTTAGAATATCGCTTCAATTAACGCTGAAATTGCAGTTTCAGATGATTTTTGTAGACAGATTTCTTATACAGTCTCAATAAAAAAAAAACAAACCACACATGCCCAAATTTCCATATCCTCTAATATTAAATATGTCCTATGTATGTCTGCCCTGTTTTAACAAAGAATTGAGCAGTTATCAATTCCTTTGAAGTGAAGCAGCAAATTTGAAGCACAATATACTCTTTTCTTCATGAAAGAGTAATTGTCTTCCTCTGAAAGTTTTTTCCTATGGAATTAACTTTACTTCCCCATACTCTGGACAGTAGCTAAGGGGGAGATCGACACTTTTTTTTATGATGACCCCTTTTCCACAGAAAATCCAAGTTCAATCGTATTTTTTAGTCTGTTTAAATTCAATATAGAAAAATTACCTTGTAATTTCTTGTTATGGATAAGAGTAAATGTGAGATGTGAATTATTTAATATCTTACAAGTCAAATATGATATAAATAGGGCTGCAGGGAAAAATGGATCCATGGAAACATATCAACACAATTGTACTAATTGCTAAAAACATATTTTCAATGAAAAACAATTTATAGGATATTATAACTAATTTTTCACACTTCAAGGAACTATAGTAAGAACATTGCCCCAAATATTCCATCATTTCAAAGAGAAAATTAAAAACAAAATCATGCTGGAATTCATGATGGAATGAAAGCTCATTAAACAGAAGTATTTTCCTAGAAGTTTTTAGGAGGAAAATGTGTATTTATAAAGATAATATTTCAGTTAAGTTGTAAATTTTAATATTTCAAAACTTCCTATTTATTAAAAGTGGTTGGTTTGCTTTATTTTTTTTTTATGAAAACAGTTTAATTATCTGGCTCTCACTGACTACTAATGATATAGTGTAAATCTTGGGGAAAAATTAAGAAGGAGAAGCAGCAACATAGAATACTTACCATCTGGCTTACTTTCTCATCTTCTCTGAGTATCAGTGGACAGGAGCCCTTGCTCTTTGGTAGGGGAAAAAGAAACAATCTCCCTCCTAAGTGGGACCAAAGAATGCTTCCTGTGTCTTTCCACATAGGAGAAGGGAGATTTGGGTTATACTAAAAATGCATCTCTACCTTTTACTGAGTCATTTCTTTGTGCCAGGATACTGCCAAGTGTTTGATATATACAACGTCTCAGCGAATCCCTCGAACCATTATTCCCATTTTTTTAGGAAAAGAAGCTGAATCTCTGTGCAGTTAAATAATTTGCTCAAGATCATACATGGTAGAACTGGGATAGAAACCAGGTCTGCACAACTCCAAAGACACTGGAGTCACTAAGCTGCTTCTCTTTAACACAGATCATATAAAGGGCACACATTTATGGAAGGGCAAGAAGATCAAATTGAACCTTCAAATTCTGTTTCTCCTCTCCATCCCTAAACTAAGGATTTTATTGACATATATTGAAAATGATTAAAATACGAAAATGGCATTGTGCTTTTTATAATACCAGTGATTTCTGGGCTATAAAAGACAATAAATGATAATAATCACAACTCTATCACCACCTTCAAGAATAATTTCTATTGCCATTTACTTAGCATTTACTTGAGGTATTTTGCTAAGCACTTAACATATATTATTTCATTAAAAAAAAAAAAGAACTAGCCACAAATTTTACAATCTAAATCTCAAACTAAATTGAAACATGCATATATATTTTTTCAGAAGTGGAAAATATAAACACAATTTTCCATTTCCCTGCTTCTACTTTCACTTCAAGTAGACAGATTTTTTATTGTCCCAAGTCTGGTTTCTACAAGTCTGAATGCTTAAATCCATACGGTGGCCCCAAAGAACATGCAAAAGGAAATGGAATCCTCAAGGACATAGCAAGGTAAGAAAGACTTACTAGATGCAAGACCCAACTTAGAGCTAACTAAAATCATTTTTACTTTTCTTATTTATTTATTTGTTTGTTTGTTTGTTTGTTTTTACCTCTTCATGCCAGGCAGTAGAAGCTAGATACAGTAGGACTTGCGTGCATCTCTCCACATTCACGTAGGTTAGCAGGCCAACATACTGTCACTCTGAGCTAACAGGGGGAGTAACTCTGCCGTTCCCACCAGTGCCACATTAAGGGAAATGAATCTCATTCTGTTCTTTTTTGGGGAGTAATTTATCAGATGATTTATTTACAGTGCAATCTGCGTGACAAGTAAACAAATATGTTATTTTTGCCCACTGTGGTTGGATCTTAAACATAAGAAAGAGACAGAGTAAGTGTCGTTCTAGGATATGTGAGTAGCTCTGACAACAGCTTTGAAAAATAAAGGAACTCCATTATGAGGCATTTAGCAAGAACTGATTTACATACTAGAGTAGATCTTTCATGAATTCTGCCAACGTAGAGAGGAAAGGGGAGGGAAGAAAAAGGTTCCAATTGCACGCTACCACTGTGCATGTTGATGAATCCCCCAGCACATGTTAATTAATGCCCTATTGTGTTTGGCAGGCTACCAGGGACTGTGATTGTACACGGGCTGATCCTTTAAATGGAGAGTGGCTTACTCTATATTGAAAAGAAAAAGATTTGTATTTGTATAAGCCACAACTATGCCTTAGGAGTGAATGTTTTGCTTTTAGTGCAATTAAGAGAGAAGAACTGCCATCTATCACAATATTTTATCATTACATGTAAAAAAAAAAAAATCCCCAACCCAAGTAAGTAAAAAAAAAAAAAAAATCACAGAAATGTCATTGTTTTTAAGGAAAAATAACATTGCTCCCATTACCCTATCCAAATTTCACCCACAAATGATGATAATGAATACTGTTATCTGCCATCTTATGCTCTGGCTGAAGCAGAAGATTGTATTCAAACAATTAAAAGGAAATCCTCATAACAAACACATGGCAATCTTGAAAAATTTAAATGCATAATGCCATCCTGGCAACAGAGGTGAATTAAACAGGGAAAAGGCCTGGAAGATGCAAATTCCTTGGGTTTAAAGCTACGGAAATCTTATGTCCTGTTAGACCTTTAATTTTAATCATGGAGAAAAAAAGATGGACTAATCACTCACCTCTTACTTCTTATTTGTTTGAATTTGCTTTTTACTACTTGCACCGTAAAGAGCTGATAAATATTGGATGTCTTAAAGCTTGAGTGGCCTAGGAAAATAAATTGCCTTATATTATTGTTCCTTATGAATAAAATCGACATATCTAAGAAGCTGTTGCAGTAGAGTCCAGAAAGATATTACAGTCAAATCGATTAATTAAGTGTATTTCACCGTTCTAAGTAATAAAGTTCAGCAGTGGCTTACTAAAGAACCTACCTTTTTCCTAATCTACACTGCTCTAGCTGAAATAGGCTGAAGTCTCTTTTATTTTTATTTTTTCCTTGAAGACTTTAGTCCTTTGGGCTTCCTTGCATATAAAACTCCCTCCACATTTCCCCCAGTATATTTAAGCTTGATTTAAACAAGTGATTTTCAAAGTGGGGCACAGAGGCCACCTAAACCAGAAACACATGGGGATGCTTGTTAAAATATATGTTCTGGGGTCATGTGGGTGGATCAGTGGGTTAAAGCCTTTGCCTTCGGCTAAGGTCATGATCCCAGGGTCCTGGGATGGAGCCCCACATCGAGCTCTCTGCTCAGCGGGGAGCCTGCTTCCCCCTCCCTCTCTGCCTGCCTCTCTGCCTACTTGTGATCTCTGTCTGTCAAGTAAATAAATAAAATCTTTAAAAAAAAAATAAATAAAATATACATTCTGGAAATCTATTCTTCCACAGGCCCTGATTCAGTAGTGTAGGATAGAAGTCCAGGAAACTTCATTTTTAATATGTACCCAAGTGATTCTGATCATTTAAACTACTTCATATGCTCTTCTTTTGTTCAGTGACCTTTGAAAAATTCACCAGCTCTCCTTTTTGCGGCAATGTGTGATTTCACTGGACAATAACTATCCTTTAGAGCATGGTGTCATGAACTTTGCTCTAGATAGCCAGGTCTGTTTTCCTTCTGGCTTGAGGAGGTTGGAACCCAACAACCACAATGACCTTAACCTCAAAGTGCCAGTATTGTTGGCCCTCTTTGCCAGGGGAGAAGTACCACCAGGTTTTGGGGACAGGAAAGTTGAAGACCAGAGTAGACATAATGACAGAAAGGACAGAGACCTTCAGTGGGCCCTCCAACCCATGGGAAACCTCTTTCTGTGACATTGTTAGTCTCATTAACTCTTAATTCATGTTTATATCAACCGGGGTTCAAAACAAACTGAACTCTAGTCTTAGAAAATAGATATATACCTTTGATTCTGTTTGTGTAGGATTCTTGGACCTATTATTGAATAACAGCAATAGTCTGTTGAGTATTTGCCATGTGCCCAGTAGGAGCTAAATATATATGACATCATATATATAACCATAAATATATATGACATCATACAACTTTTCAGCACTAACCCTGTGAGACACTTATTACAATTTTCCATTTTACAGGTGAGGAGCTAAGGATCTGCAAGGATAACTGGTTTACCTGAGATCTCTGTCAATAGACTCAGCAATTTTTTCCAGGCCCTGACTCCAGGCCCTGCTCTCTTATGCAGTAGGCAACCCGGTCTCTGATCTTAAGTGGGTCTCTCTCTCCTTTTTAATCAGCTCGTCTTGGTGCCTCAGCTCTTTGAAATAAAGCGTAGGTTCTATCTGCGCATCTGCTTCCTTTAGGAGTGCCTCTAGCTACTATTACTATATTATAAGTTCTTTGAGATGAGAACAAACAGATTGAGCCCCACCTCTGGGTTTCCTTGCCAGTGCTGTCAGAACCACAGTACAATGGTGACGTGCTCGGGCTAAGTAAGTGAGGTCCTGCCGCTCTATTTTAGGACTCAGAGCTCTGACAGAGAGCTTACTGTTATATTATCGCACAACATGCTTACAATAGATGAAGTCACTTTCAAGGGAAGCAGGGGCCTATACCCTGCCAGCACTTTGTTTAATGAGCCCAAGACAAAAATAACAGCATCTAATGGGCAGGGAAGCTGAGAGAATGACACAAAACAGTCTTTATAGAGTGTGACTCTGAAATACAAAGTAAGGCAAAGGCAAACTGTGAATTGATTTTTTAAATCTCGCTTTGTCCCCCAAATCATTGCTTTCCACAGAGGATTTATTCCTGGAGTGTATCCTAGAGTTCTGCAAAGTAGGATGACCATTCTGTCATTAGGCTCTCCCGCCTTTGCACCACAGTTCATGCCATCGCTCGCGTTTGGAAGCCTCCCTTACCATAGACCTCTCCTTTACCAACTATGTAAACTCTGGCTGAGGATTTCTTTTAAGAGGAGGGACAAGAGGGCTGTAATGGTGTGCTCTTCCTCTTTTAAAAAGCAATCTATGCAAGGAGATTTAGTGTTGAAAATAGGTTCTGGCATCTGAGTCTTTAAGTCCATAGCAAATTTCGATGCTTTATTTGCTTCTGCATGCTCTTGACTTGGCTTTTGTCAAAACTCTGATTCCAAAATTCATTCCATTTATTTCTTATAACCGCCCATCCTCATAAGAAAATATTGGCTTCTGGTTCTGTCCCTGGAAGTCACAATTCTTCCCTGGACTGGCTTTGGTGTCTGGCTGCTGTCAGTTTAGTATCATCCCTCAAATCTCTAGATACACTTTCATTTTCCCTCAGCCTGTGACTAATGTTTGATTCAAAGACTATGAACTAATGGTCAACCTCAACCAAAATCTTGCTACTTATTTAGGCAAGAAGTGATTTATTACTCCCCTGAACTTGATTAAGATCATTTGATGGCATTTGTATGGCCTGCTATAGTGATTATTTGTATACGTCTAGTTTTCTCTGCTGAATTACCAACTACTTGGTGTTAGGAACCAGGTCTTACTCACTTGTATATATAGTGCTTTGAGTTAATAATAATGATGGGAATAGTGTTACTTAGCATTTAGTGAACCTCTAATATGTTCCAGGCACTGTGCTACAAGGTTTTCACTCATTATCTCTTTTAATTCTTACAGGAATACTGTGGGTAAGGCATTATTGTCATTAACATTTAATGAAGGAAGACACTAAAGTTTAGAGAATTTTAGAAGCTTGCCCAAATTTACACAGCTAGGTTGTGTGAAGCCATGATTCCAAATCAGGTCTGCTTAACTTCAAAATGAGAACTCTTAATCATAGCACTAGAGTTTTTAGTGAAGGGGTTGGATGAATAAACCCATTTACAGAATTAAAGGAGAATAAATTGTTAAAATGAGAACTGTTTTCAATGTTTCAAGTAAATACCTTATAGACCCATTTTTATTTTATTTTTTTTAATTTAAAAAAATATTTTATCTATTTATTTGACAGAGATCATAAGCAGGCAGAGAGGCAGGCAGAGAGAGAGAGAGAGAGGAGGAAGTAGGCTCCCCGCCGAGCAGAGAGCCCGATATGGGGCTCAATCCCAGGACCCTGGGGTCATGACCTGAGCAGAAGGCAGAGGCTTTAACCCACTGAGCTACCCAGGCACCCTAGACCCATTTTTTTAAAGGTTTATTTATTTGAGAGAGAGAAAGAGAGAGAGTGAGCAAACACCAGCAGGAGTGGGCAGAGAGGGAGAGAGAATCTCAACCAGACTCCCTGCTGAGCACAGAGATTACCACGGGGCTCAATCTCAGGACACTGAGATCATGACCTGAGCCAAAATCAAGAATTGGAAGCTTAACAGACTGAGCCACTCAGGAGCCCCTATAGACTCAATATTTTTAAATATCAAGAAGGGTCTTTTTCTCTGGCTCTATAATATTTAAAGACTTTATGGCACTTAGAATTGTCCTGTTAAAAAAAATTTACGTTAAAGATGAAAATAAGGTGAGATTCAGTCAATTGGTTGGACAGTGAATGTAAAGTGTAATGGAAGGACTTTATGCTTCTTTATACACAGGAAACACCCATGTTTGTTGAATAATAATAAAAAATTGAATTAATGAACCATTTAGTCAATGAGCAAACATACTGAAAATCAGCCTTATACCAACTACTTTAGAATAATTCATGAAAAGGCATAGCAACACCTACAAGACATTTGGAACTAGACATACTATCAATAGTATATATCAGCACAAAAATGGAAATACATTTGGAAGTTGATCCCAACAAAATCTCCATAGTGTAATCACATTGATATCATATCCTAGGGTCAGCAGCTCAAGCATGTCATTTGTTTAGAGTGAAGATGGTTAATATTACTTAACTATGACATTATAGACTAAATGAAATGTAAACATGTATGTATAGCAACTGGGCACATAATAAGCACCCAATGAATGTCAGTTCTGTTCTTCCATCCCATACTTTCCTGTCCTATTTATTGAGTTAGATGGTTTCAGCTAATTGTATCTTCCTGAGACCATACTTCTTTTAAGTTTCAGATCACCATAAAAATGGTAGAAATCATATGTGCTTCCTCAGAAGTTCTCAATTCCATCAACAAGGAGCAAAAGAGACTCAGAGAATATTTGTGGTAATTCCTTTCCTCTCTCAAGAGAGGTCAAAAGGGACCCTCAGGCAAGGGCAATGTCTGTGTCTCCTCTAGGCCTCCTAACTCTCCTCAGGGGTAGAGAAGGGGATTGAATTGTAAGTTATAGCGAAACCCCCTTTCCTCAGGAGTCTCAGTTCCATCCACAAGTGTCAAGGCTGAATCCAAGGCTTTGGACCTCAACTCTCCACAGCTTTCCCAGACTTCGTGGCTTCTCCCAATAGGGGTCTAGCGGAAGGCCTAGACACCCAAACTTGTCCATCTCCTCACACTTAACTGCTTTGCTGCCATGTTTGGCTTGACTCTACCAGGACATATTGCTCCCATTCTCCCTGTCTATGCCAGTCATTCAAAGAAGCCCAGGATCCCATCACCCCTCATATCTGTCTCTAATTTTTGCAGGGCTCTGCATAACCTCTGTCCTGTTCCATTCTCCCAGCACTCCCCAGTTCATGAAATCCCTCCACCATGCTCTCTGGAATTCATGGTCTGCAGTAAAAAAAATCCCATAGATTCTTAACTTCTTGAGCACTCCCTTTATCTTTTTCATTCTAGTGGAAACCTGGCTCTTCTGTAGGAAGGCTGCTTTCCTTATAATGACTCTCAGGTACAGGCAGGGGGTTTTGTTTGTTTTTGGTGGCTGTTCTTTGTTTTTCTTCCACAATCCTCATATATATGGACCTGGAGATCAGATGCATGTCCTTCTTATTTCTTCATTACCTCTTCAAACCATTCTTGTTTTCTAGTGACAACCATACTGGTAAATCCAATGGGGACCATTGCTTCTGATCTCACCCTTCATTAGCATTTGACAGAGTTGGTTCCTCCCCCTTGAAATTTTTCTTCATTTGGCTTTCAGTTTACCACGTTCTTCTGATTTTTCTTCTGTTGCATTAGCTATCACTTTCCAGTCCCCTCTGCTGACTTCTCACATCTTCAACAAAGTGAATACCTGAGTTTACCATGACTGTCCTTAGGTCTCTTCATTTCTCTGTTTCATGGCCTCAGTGATTTTGCTCAGTCTCATGGCTTTGCTTACCACTTATATGATGATAGTTTCTAAATTTGTATCTCTGGACTTCTCTTCTGAGTCTAGATCCACATAGTTAACTGCCTACTCAGCACCTCCAAATGGAGGTATTGTAGTAATCTTGTACTCCTGGCACCCCACAATCTATTTTTAGTAGGCAGGCAAAAATAGAGATTCTAAAAAATAACAGAGCATGTCACTCCTTTGTTCAAATCCTGCAACAACTTCTTTTTCAACTAAGAGCAAAAGCTAAAGTCTTTATAAAAACCTACAGGGCCTTACCTGTAGACCATGGTACCTGTGGACCATGGTACCTCTCTGACTCTACCTGGGGCCACTCTTCTTCTCACTTACTCTGCTTGACCCATATACTTTATGTGCTCCTACCCTAGGTCTGTTCGCTTGAGCTGCAGAACCATCCCACAGATATCTGGAAGCCCAACTCTCTCACAATCTCCAGTCTTTGCTCAAGTAACACCTTCACAAACAGACCAACCCCAACCTAATATCCTTAGTTCATTCTGCAACCCTCTTTCCAGCCCCACACTCCTAAGACCCTTTCCTTGCTCTAATTTTTTTTTCTTTTTTCCATTATACTTAGCCATTTTAACATTTGATGACATTTACTTTTTATTTCACTAGCATCTATTGCTTGTTTTCTCTCTCTTGTACTAGATTATGAGTTCCGTAAGAACACAAACTCAGTTCTTTTTTGTTCTCTGATTTGTCCCAGGAATTTGGAAATGTGCCCGTACATAGTATGTGAATAATAAATATTTGATAAATAAATGCTAGGTTTGTATAGTATTTTGCAGTGTAAGGCATGCTGTCATATGTTACAAAATTATACCATTTAAACTACCTCTTGCTGTTGGCTGTGCAGTTATCATTATTTCCATGGGTCAATTAGAAAGCTGAGGTCAGAGAAAATTTTTCCCGATTCTAAATTTATTGTTTTTGCAACTTAATTCTGGTTACCAGGGCATTGTTCTTTAGAGTTGGTTGTACTTGATTCATGGCATAGAACAATGGTGCTGACTGCCCGGTGGCTGCTGATTATGTACAAACACAAAATATCGCCCAGGTGCTGGCAAACAATGTTTTGGGGCAAGAAGGATATGACTTGGTCACAACTCCTAAAAGGCAGAGTGATTTTCCTTTACCAGCAGAGCTGCATGGACCCTCATGTCACTCGTTTCTCTCCAACTCACAAGTCACCTGGCATCCTGCAATTGGTTTGACATGTTCAAATCAGGGTTTTGATCTCAGCATTACTCTGAGATGACACCTTGGAAGGTGAATAATACAATTTTATTAAATTTAGATTTTGGTAATTTGTCAGCACTTACTCACTTGACTAGGGGAGCAAGGGTCCTTGGGTACTTCTGATCATGAAATTTAAATAATAAGGCTCTTGCTGATTGCTCTTGAATACATTAAGCATATTTTAGGCACAGCTTTATGATTGGTGACCAGAAGCAATCCCAGCTGAATAGAAATTCTTTCACTGGGTGTTTCTTATTTCTCTGAGCTGTGATCACAACCTTCCCATTGGCTTCCTTGCAGAAAGCATTACAGCTCCTTAAGAAGCTTCTGGCCTGAATACCAAGACATACTGGCCCTTAGGATCTTCATGTTTTTAAGAGCTGTTACCCTTGTTCCTAGCCAGCTATTGAATTCTCAAATTCTACCCAGGCATTGATCTAAATTTTCTTTGTTTAAGGGTTTTTATTTCTGACCAGAGAGAGCAGCTGAATTGATCCTAGTAATCAGTGAGGTTGTTTTGAAAGTCTTGAAGTTGATTTGCTGTAATTATCAGTTCTTGTTGAGTGTGAAAAGGAGCATGTTTACTGAGGGCTCACCTCCTGTGTGTCACAGTTGTTTTAGACACTTCACACACATTAGTTAGGGCAGTTAGCCTTGCCATTGCTCTAAGAGAAAACTATGCTCAAGGCCTTTTCATAGGTGAAGATAGGGAGACTCAGGGAGATTAGGGAACTTTCTTAGGGGCTACTCGAGGAATGAGGCAGAGCCAGGATTTGAAACCACTTCTTTAGACTGTCTCAAATGCACTGATTAACGTTTTTCAGTGCTGCACACACCTAAAATGTAGCCACACAAAACCCAAAGAAATTGGGAAATAACTGATCAGACAGCCTCATATTTGAAAACTATGTCTGTAAAGCACCAGTAAGTAAAAGGCCTAGCCAATCAAGACACCGCCATAGGGGTCAGACTGAGAGGCCATGGAGACACACTTCTTATCAGTCATCGTATGAGTGATTAAGGATCAACCAGAATATAATATAAGAAAATAAGAATATAATATAAGAAAAAAAGAAAAATCACAGTTTTAATACCTCTCAATTGTTTAGTTTCTGACTTTATCCTACATTTATGATACTTATAAGAAAATAATTCAATCTGAAGTTAAAATTAACTGATAAATTGGATGTGGCCATTCAGGCAGGAGAAAATTTTGGACGTATGCTTCCTGGGGTGTCTCAATGTACAGAATGCTGAGCAAATTTGATCTGGTGTGTTTGTCTCAAACTTCATGAACTCATGTTCCAGAAGAGAAAAAAAATTCTAGTCTTCCTTCTCCTTCCTCTTCTCTTTATTTTCCACCTTCTCCTTCTTTTTTCTTTTTTACTTAGAAATCCCTACTACAAAGAAGTTTAAAGATGCTGAAATTGATAATGCTGTCTCGGGGTCATTGGTTTCTAAATTTTCTGCTATGATTATGGAATTTTCATTATTAGAATCAAAGATTAGAATGATATCTCTACCAGTGCTCCAATTTTATTTTCCTTTCTGGAAAACTGAGGAATTGCCTTGGCTCTATTCTTCAGACTATAAAGTATACTTTTCATGAGTTCTAAGTGCCTGAATTTAATTAATTTTCCACTTAATCCTAGTCCATTTTCAACTTCTCAGTATCCATTGTTTAAAACAGAAATGCAGCTCCAAGGCCCTTACGTGAATTTGATTTTCTCATTGGTTTAAAAGAATCCCGCCCCTAGCTGTGTTTAATTCAGTTATCCCGATTTTTATTTTGCTTTTAATGTAATTTGAATGCTTTGGGATGAGGCATATGCTGTCCTGTAAATCACAGTCTTAACACCTCTCAATTGTTTAGTTTCTGACTTTGTCCTACATTTATGATACTTCCTTAGGCCCTGAAGGCATTTCAGTTTGCAACCTTTACTTAAATGAAAATCAACAGTAATATGATTTAATGATGGTTCAAGATGTCTTTAAGAATATGAATATAGGTTCATCACACAATGTATTTCATTTCACATTTTATGTCTTTATGATCAGGTTCTGCACCAACAACATTCTTAACCATATCCATTTGAAAAATTCATTGTCATCTTAGCGGCATTTCTTTTTTATGTAAAATGGATATGAATTTCACAGAGTCATTTTTGGAAGAGAAATTTGTCTTAGCAAATATATTTGGACCTTTATCTGCCATTGATAGTTTGGTGGTTTCAAGTACAGAAGTAACTGCAACCTTCCAAATATTTTTTAAGCCAAGATACTTTTTGTGACTATAAAATCCAGCTATAGCAATATAGATATTTCTGAATAACTGTCAGTATTTAGGAGATACATACACAGTATAAAAGTTGTGAAGGAGATTTGTTTTGTTCAAACCAGGGAACTTAATGATCAATGACTAATACACAGCAAGTTGTAAGTTGGGTTCTCATTTTACGGAAGCTATCTGACCACCAAATGACAATCTGACACCAGTGGATACCTAAGAATGTAAAATAGATTGGATTTAAAAATATAAATTGCAATTCATTTGCAATACAGAAAAAATGCCAGTTATTTTTTTAATCATATTTTTTATAGGTTCATTTTGAGAAGAAAAGGAACAAACTGTATTACCAACCCAAGGGAAATGTTTGTGTATTTAAATAATTATTACTGTTGAAGTCTTTTTATATTCTTTTCTTTCTATTTTCCTAAGTCAAATTACTAAGGAGTTGATTCAAATACTAAAAAACAAAATACTTATATTTTAATATTTTTAAATGACTTTCGTTATAAAATTCAAGGACCTAGATTCTAAATGTGGATCAATTTGTTTGTCCTTGAAAAAAAATCAACAGTAATTCTAAATGGCACTAATGCAGATACCAGAGGAAAACGGTTGAATATTTACAAGGAAAGTCAGACTTGAGTAGCAACTATTGAGATAAACTGTTAAAAACAATCAGGGTTATTTAAAATTTGTAGAAAAGAATATCTGTGTTTTGAGTGACAAAAAGCCTCAGTGCAGTCTTCACACATTAAAACTGTGAAAAGTTAAGCCTAGAAGGAGACCTAAAAATTCTTCTGTGGAATAGTTCACTTAACAAATGAGAAAACTATGATTTGGCTAGGCATGGGAGAACTGGAACTAGAATCCATAAGTTCTAATGCCTAAACCAATGTTTTGTTTTTTTTTTTTTTCACTACTACCCACAGCCATATAGGGAATAATATGTAATCAAAACAGCTACCATTTGTTGGGCTGTTATGTTTCTGGCATGGAAAGTCTTTATTCTCTTAACAATCCTCTAAGCTAGGTTTTAATATCCCAATTTTACTGATAAGTCAATTACAAATTTCTATTTTGAGATTAACTAACTTGCCCAAAGTCACCTTACAGTGCCGGCAACCTAATAAAAGTCTGTCTGAATTCAGCCTCCCTTCTCGCTGCAGAACTATTTAATTAAAAAAAAAAAAAAATCACAAACAGATCTGTAGAGTTATATAGGAAATGGAAAGTACAATATACTGATTGGCTTTTCTCTTTTCAGCTTCCCCATTATGTAGATAAAGTTAAATATTTATGTAAAATTTATAACCTGTACTCATGATGGGATATTTGATCCAGAGAAACCTGAGAATAGCTAATCCACCCCACTCATTTATAAATGAGGTAATTAAGACCAGAAAGGTCAAGCACTTTCCGCCAGAGGGATAGTTGTAAAACTAGACTAGAGCAAAAGTTCTGGCTTGAAGTTCTCTGACTCAACCACCATTCCACCATCACATTTTTGTAGGTGAAGCGTGGGGAGGAAAGACAAGGGGGAGGGGCTGAGAAGACGCATTAGTGCCACCACAGCGTGAGCTGGGCGCTGACAAACCCAATGCTAGTCCATTTTTTGGAAAGACAGTGCTGTTTGAATGACTGACCTTCAAAAAGCCTTGTAAATTTTTAGCTTTTCTACGAACTTTATGAGGGACAGATGATCAGAATATTCATTCCATGTGTGGCTAAGAAAAGAGAGCAACTAACTTTTATACTTCACGTGTCCTCTGGTGAAATGTATATTTTATCATGAAAAGTGAAAAAGAAGGTGATTGTTAGTTGAAACACTAGTCACCAATTAATATTAATTTTCTTTTTTTTTCTTTTTAAGTCTTTTCATTGATTTATCTTAGAAGAAATTGCTCGAGTGAAAAAAAATATCTATAGCATATTTAGTCATTTTTCCCCATATCTGGTTTAACTTATTTTCTTAGGGAAAGTGAGGTGGTTATAAATACCTTTACCACTTGATCTTGTAACCTTAAACAAGGGCGAAACTCCCCTTGGCACTAACAACAATTTTGTCTGCGGGTAGTTACAGAATTGGGTCCATGACGATTATGAAGCAATTTGGTTCTTTCCCAAGAGATAGAAACTCCAGCATGATTTTCAGATGGAATACACATACTAGCACCTTGTCCATATTCCTGATAATAACAAGAATGAAGGAGGAAAAAAGCCAGGAATTCTTGCAGGCTTTAGCAGGCTTGCTTCAAAAGCCTGTCAGCTAAACAAATAAAGTGAAGTAGTGGGAGGGAAAGGCAGGAAATTAACTGCTGTGGGCTATTAGTTAATGAGTAGTCCAGCGAAAGGAAGTTATGGCCATGGAAGTGCACACTTAGAATGAAAAAAAAATTAACATTACCAAAAAGAGTTAGCGTACACAAATTAGATTTTTCTTCAATTCTGAAGTTTATTGCTTTCTTGTGGGATCTGCCTCCAACCAGCTACAGAAGATTTCCCCTCTCCCCTCATCCCCAAACAAGATGAGTGAGATCAATCAAAAAATTGAAACTTTGAAGCATGGTTAGGCTGCTGGGTAAAAGCATGCAAAATATGTCTGAGACTTCATTAAAAAATGCCTACACAACACCTTGGGTAAAATCCATAGCAGCTTGGCATTGCCGCCTCATTAGGAGTAAAATGAAGTGGTCATTCCCTGAAGACTGCCCCTGCTACATCCTGACCAGTTCCAGGGGTATTCTGCTTACAGTCAGTGATTTTCAGCCTAAATGGCCACAAGTCTTTTCTCAAGTACGGCTGGGCAAGGATCTGTTGGCTTTAGGCAACATAGCCGAGGCAAGGGCAGGTCATCTGTCCAGGCTCACTTCTAAAAGAGGAGACTGATGGAAGATAGTCTACAAAAAACTTTTTGCTTTCCTTCAAATATTTGAAAAACAAATGAATTATCAAGAGCTTATATTTATCCAGAACTAATGAAACAAACACTGCTCTGGAAGTAACAATGATTGGAATTTTTAGGTAAGGACAACACATAGAGAGAAGGACATTCTCGAAACAAAGCTCTGCTACACTTTATCCCTCTGCCAGGTGCTTTTGGAAATGAAAAACCAATAAGCTCCCAGGACAGGAGAGGAGTCAGCCTTTTTGTTATGTGTTCGTTCTCTGTGATCATGCTCTTTACAGAGTGGTTTGGGGGACATATCACCTGAGAGCTCATTAGAAATGCAGAATTTGGGGCACTTGGGTGGCTCAGTCCCTTAGTGACTGATTCTTAATTTCCGTTCTGGTCATGATCTCAGGGTCCTGAGATCGAGCCCTGGGTGAGGATCAATACTCAGGAGGCAGTTTGCTTGAAGGATTTTTTTTCTCTCTCTCTCCTTCTCCCTCTGCCCCTCCTTCCACATTCTTTCTCTCTCTTTCAAATAAAAAACAAAACAAAACAAAACAAAAGAAAGAAAGAAAAAGAGAAAGAAAGAAAGAAATGCAGAATTTGAGGCAGGTCCCAAGCCTCCTGAATCAGAATATGCATTTTAACAAAATCCACAGAATCATCTTTTTGCACATGCAAATTTGGTTGGCACTGCTCCAAGTCAAGAGTTCACAGTGGAAAAGATCAGTGAATAGTAATAGGAATCCTTATTGATGCCATTCTACCAGGACAACTTATTTTTAAACCTCTTTTCTGTCAGTGTGTTTTCATGTAGCCTAATGACACAAGAGGCTTCAGAATTATGTTACTACAGGATACCAAGTTTGAGATCCTGTAGTTGGTTGGGTTTGACATAAAATGATGTGGGCCAATTATTTTAGTTAAAATATTGATAGCACCATTACTAACTTTTATACCGAGTTGGAGAAAATGCTATAAATAAAGTATTTGTTTTCCAAGATTAAATCTTGAAATAAATAACTATCCTGAAAACGACATAGAGGAGCTTAGACCAAACCTCTTTGCTTAGTCCGTTTACAGTAGTAATTTCCAATCAAAACTTCTCACAATCAAAACTAAATTCCTATTGTCAATGGCAAACCTGTCATCATCTACCCCTGTGCCAGCACATGCATGGAGGAGTCAAACGGAGTGCTGCTGAGATATCGTCAGTAAACTCTGTGGCTATCACCTATGATTCTATTTTTATAATAATTTTTTTCTTGTATGGGTGTCTTTGTTGTGATTCTATAAAAAAACACAACAGAAACATCAGCTTGGATATTAGACTGATTCCCGAGAGCATAATAAATGCCACGAAGAGTCATGTTAGATGGATCATGGTCCGTCAGCCAAATTTTATATCTATCAAGATCCTGACTGTCATCCTGAAATTCATCTTTACAAAAATAGACATATTCCTGGTTTTCTTATGTTCTGTTACTGCTATATCATGCTTTTGTGATTTATGGATTTATTTTCTAAAGTGTGTTTGGGGAAATATAAGTGTTAAGAGACATTAAGGGTCCCATGGTTAATTAAATTTGGAAAATACTGGATTAAATGGAACTATAAGGATAACTTTTCTGCATGACTTCTTAGAGCCTTTCTTATGCTAAGATACCTTATTAACACCCAAAGCAGGGCTAAAATATACAGTATTTTTGACCTCAAAAGTCAGTATTAAAGAGTATTCCCTATGATTAGTGTCATCAGTTACACACTTTGGAATACCCTAATCTAATCTAATTCCTAATCCTGTTTGGATTTTCATACTTAGAGGACCATATTATATACCACTTACAGTAAAAACAATAAACCAGTACATTTGTGGTCTGTATTGGGAAATTTGGCACATGCGCATAAACTGTTGGAGCTCCAACTAGATTGTACCTACTTAGGCACATGAATTATGCCTTATACTTCCATATCCACTGCAGAATTTAGTATGTGCTGGACATGTAAGTAATAAAATCATTACTGCTATACTGACCAGTGCTAAAATTAGTTTTTGAGTTTCCATGGGTATCTATTTGCTCTAGCATTTCACGATTTGATAGGATAATCTATTTACTTTAAGTAGAACTTACTTTTAATTTTGTAAACTTTGATCAGACATCCAATAAGCCTTTGTCTTTCTGAGCTGATAAATATAAATATTTCTTACACATGAGTATCAAAGTTCTACCAGGATCTAGATCTTTTTCCAGATTAAATCTTTAGAATAGATTCCACCTGTGTTGTAGGTGCAGATATACTTTCTTCAATTGCAGGAAGTAGACATGCCAGGAAAGTTCCAGTGCAGATGCACCATCAATTTGATTCTGTTTTCTTACTTTTCCATTACCAATGAGGTCTTTTTTTTTTTTTTTTAAAGATTTTATTTATTCATTTGACAGAGAGATCACAAGCAGGCAAGGAGGCAGGCAGAGAGAGGAGGAAGCAGGCTCTCCACAGAGCAGAGAGCCGGATGCGGGGCTCGATCCCAGGACGCTGGGATCATGACCTGAGCCGAAGGCAGAGGCTTTAACCCGCTGAGCCACCCAGGTGCCCCTACCAATGAGGTCTTAAGGAGACCCAACAATTGTTCAAATTTGACACTGCAGGATAATATCAAAATTGAAGTCTAAAAGCTACACAAACCTTTATTTGTGTATAAGGCACTGAGGCCCAGGGAAGAGAGGTCAATGTCCTTTAGGGATATTTGCAAAGCTACCTCTATTTGATCTTGTTGACACCTCATTCTTAGAAGTATGGCTGCCATTATTTGTCACTAATAGAATAACAGTATCATATCCTTGTTTACTACGAAGTCTGTTTCTTGCTTTTCTCCATCTTCACCCACACTGGAATCTCCTTCTTGAATTTAATAATTTTCTGTGGACATTTCAAAATTAAGGGAAGAAAAGTACTTTTTAAAGCTTGGAAATTCCACTGAACACTCCATTCCCTGGGGAGGGCGTGGGGTGTGATGGTGTGGTGGTGAGTAAGGAAGTGTTTAGATATTCTTACTCCCACCATTTCAGGCCATTGAAAAATGCTCTTGATGGTCAGTTCCTTTTTATTTTTGGCAGTAGATCCTACAAATACTCACACAGGTCTTTGGGATGATATCGAGAGCTTGTATTGAGTTTGAATGAATGAATAACAACCATTCACACTGATAACTATTCAAAAGTATGTTGGCTTATAATAGGCTAGATTGTACTTGTTATCCTGGAATTTACTACCATCCAGTTACAGAATTCAGATTACCTTACCAGACACACATTTGGGTAATATTTGGAATTGCCTTAGTCCTTTAAATTGGCATCTCGGTGAGTAGGGAGAAAAAATTGCTTCTTTCTGCACTTAGAAGATAAATATCTGATTTTTTTAACTATCTGTCTTAGGTGGTTTGGCTAATTACCTGCCTAAAGGCAGAAAACTGTGCCAAACTATTTATCAATATTCTCTCTTTTGTCAGTTTATTTATCCTTCAAGTGAGTACATTTTTTTTTTTTAAGTTGGTATTCCAAACAGTGAAAAACAATTGCCCTCCCCTTAAGGATTGTGTCCACAGAGATAATTTTATACTCAGGGCATAAAGGTTAAAAAAGTAAGAAAGTAAGATTTCAAAGTCAAGGAGATGCCTCAGAACACCTATCAACACTCCCACTCCCACCCTGTTCTCATCTGGACACCATTAGGAGAACCACTAAAATTGAATTCAACGGCTATGTATTATGCATGACTGCATTGTTTACTGTATTGTTTTATGCCATTCAGTTCACCTGAGATGAAATCAGGCAAAGGAGGTAAATTAAGTCTACCTTCAAAACCCTAGACTGCTGACTCTTATAAAAATTGATTTACTAGTTTATCTAATGTTTTAAAAACTCATTTTGTTAAGTTGTAAATCATATCATTCCGTACTACTACATCAGAAGGTAAAATTAATGATGGAGATAAGGACATTAGAAAAAGCCACAGCATGGCTACATGACAACATGAAAAAATTGATGAATAGCAGCTTAGGAGCAGTGACACAGGGTTCAGATTTAATTTGAATGGTGAAGGGCATCATCTTATTGAGCTGACTGGATAAGGGTAAGTTCATATTGGCACATGGTTTGATGTCATCATGGGTGACACGAAATAGTGGTACAGTGAGAAAATGACATGTGGCATTTTGAAGACCAGAAAAATAAAAATTTGAGGTTAGCCCTGAATGAAAGTGCTTTTTCTTTTCCAGATAAAGAAACACTTTCTAGTAATTCTGAGATCTAAAAGGGTTTTTTTTCCCCCCTATTAACTCTTTAGAAGTCTAAAAGGAAAACAAGATTGATAGCAGGTTTGTAGGGTCATGTTACGTGTAGGTGGCAGATAGACAAATTTGTGAGTGAAAATTTAACATCTGTAGAATTTTATCAGAATGAAGGAAATGTCATCAAAATGAGATGCATACTACATCAGGAATTTTAGTACATTTCACATAACAAATAGACTTTCTACACTTTATTATACCAATGCTCATGCCATCCCAAGGAAGGGGATGGATTTAAATAGAAGATAAAAGGATCTTTAATTTCATTGAGAGATGGAGAAGACGAGCTATAAAGCACATGTCAGTATAGGTAACACTTTCTCCAAGAACTTCTAAGACATCAATACTCAGTCAGTTATTCTGAAGATTGATCATAATGCATCATTAGCTGTCAAAAGCTAATTAAATTTAGTTAAATTAACCAATTTAGTTAAACTAAATTAACATTTAGTTCAAGTCAGCAACTTGTGTCATCAGATCTGGCCACCAACCTGTCCTCTCCTCACCTGTGTCAGAAACTAGGTCTGTCATGGCCAACTGAGCACATGCCCCACCTGAGGCTGCAGTTAAAAGAACACAAGGAAACCAGTCACTGCTCCTCATCACACTGAATTTGGAAATCATGACTTACTCATTTTACTGTGTCAAATGTGGTTATGAAGATCAGAGGGCGTCACTTTAAATGAGGAAAGTAAGACAAGAAAAAGAAATCCTCCCCCTTTTAATCACCAAACCACAGATCTAGGAAGTGAATTTTGGTTTTCTGTCTCTGTTTTAATAAGCTTGATCACAATAAGTAAACAATTTGCTGCCTTTTTTTCTTTCCTGGAAGAAATATTGCCTATATTTTGAGTGAATCTGAGAAACAAGGAAAATGTTTATTTTCAGGGGGGAAAAAAGCGAATCCATGATACAAAATGTAAAACTTACATTTTTCTCATATGGAAGTGACTAAAACTAAGTATAGCTGAATGTTGTAACAACAGAAAAGTCAGAAAATAAAGTATTCAACAAAAGCTTTGAAATGATTTAACATTAAACCAGTTACCAAAGTCTGAAAATGAATCAATCTATATATACAAGGATATATACAAAGATTTGGAGATGCTAATATTGAAAATTTAGTATGTGTGTCAGGCCTCCTGCCTGGTTTGAAATGAACACAGTTAAGCCCCAGTGCATGTGACTGTTTCCTGGTTTATGAGTGAGATTGAGGCATGCGTAAACTTGCCCAAGAAAAGTAGACCTCTCCAGAACTCCCCTTCTGACCATTGAGGAATCACACACACAGCGTGAGATAATCAGGTCTTCGCTCATAAAATAACCACATTCGTATTTCTTTATTCCTGCAAGACTAAAAATTGATTTTTAATGATGAGCAAGCAATTTCGTGTCTTTGCAATAGAAACAGGGTTTTTAAAACTTTTATTTCGGTGCATGCTACATATCAGCTGACTCGTTCATCTCTACAGTGACGTATGAGGGGTTCCGTTCTGTAGCATCTAAATATTTTATATAAATAAAGAAACATGCCAGGATCTCGCAAGGGTCTCCACAATACGGGGCAGTGGTGAACATGCCCCAGCATCGCTTGACTTCTCTTCAGGATAGTACCTTTCATATCAGTTACAAATGGAGGAGTAGTGCACAGATGTGAAGCAAAGGAGTGGGAAAGAACACAGGGTGTCATAGAAAATAAAGCAAAACACATAAGACAGTAATGTATAGGTAAGAGGAATGCCTGCGTGGGAGTGTTACATGTGATGACATGGTATATAGCCACGCTGACCCTGTGCATTATGTTAATATACTGTATTAAAAGGGGTACTCATTCACTTTTTAATCATTTGAACCTCATTCTTATATGATAAACTTATTATCTGGATAGAATTTTGAGGTCCTATTTCATTTCTTTAAAACTTAGGGAACAATAAAATGCAGAGATTAAAGCAATTACTAACTTTTATTTTTTGGGCAACAAATTTTATTCATGTCCACATGCACTAGAAACAAATAGATTTAGGAAATAAATAAGAGCTCATCATTCTAAGAAGCACAGGTAAAAATCAACTAATAAAGATAATGAAACTAAATACAATATAAGATTACAGCTGATTTTCAGCTTGAGAAAGGGGTCACTGACTCGTTTATCATAGAAGGGATACTAGCAATTGTTGAGTGATTTCTAGGGATAGCTGAGAACAAGGATGGCTGGCGTGGAGTGAGGGTTCTTATAGGAACTGACCCACTAGTAGGCTTCATTTAAAAAAATAAAAGAGCAAAAATAACCAATGCCTTTCATATGCTTTATCAATAAATAACAGATCTTCACCAGAACGTTAAGTGAAGACAAAATTATGTAGTATCAATCCAGATGTTCTTTATTGGCCCATTTTAAAAGACCTTTTTTATAAGGTGAGAGAAAAACATTTTAATTGCTCTCTCAATTATACATTCTTTTAAATCTTAATCTAAATGCAGATCGGTTCACTGGTAATTATCTATCAAGTTTTGGCTGTATGGATCAATTATTATAATATCGAGTCAATTATTAAAGGCAAATGATCTGGTCATGTTTCAAGAGTGATCCTAATACTTTGATTGTACAATAAATCCCATTTCCAACTCTTTTCTCGGTTTCCAATGTTTGGGTAGACAGACGTTTTAGGAGACACCGTGTCACTCGACATTTCTCCCCAGTCTGGGAGGAGGATTGAGAAAACCCACGAGTCCTTAAGAACTTGTCGACCAGCATTCAGATCTCAGGAGTATGGCTACTGTGCAAAGCTAGTGCAAAGCTAAATTCACGGAGACAGAAGTTCTTACCCTGCAGGGTAAGAGACTTTACTCCTTCAGGCCTTCTTATCACATGGACTGTTAGTGGATACATTCTGAAAGACAAAAGGCATTCCTGTAATCCTTTCAATAAAAACAAGGTTCTGGACTAACTGTATAGAAACAAGATGGGTGAGCCTTTAGAAATAAAAAGTAAATGCCTAACTGTTCTAAAAAAAAAAAAAAAGCATAAATAGTTTATTTGGGTTTGTATGACGCTCAATGGTTTGCTAGAACCTATAAAGAAAATAGAAACTATCTTGTTTTTCATGGGCAAATATCATTTGTGTAGTTATATTACAGCAATGTGGTGACTGTAGGGGTCAAATAATCAGAGACTAGGCCATTGCGATGAGACACTCCTCCTTCCTTTCATTGTTTGCCTTATCCACGAAAACAAACTGTGCAATTCTCCTTTCCTAAGTTAGATGATAATTCAGATAATTCAGTATATTTATACATTGTTTGTTTTATTTAATAAATCTTTATATCTAAGAATTTCCTAAATTAATGCTAAATAGAAAAGAGTAGCAAAGAGGTAAATATTTTCCTCCTGAATCTAATCTTTTATTAATCTGCATACATGTTATTCCAAATATATACATGTAGATTGCCACATATATATGTGCATAGAATCTATAAATGCATATATATTATACATGAATGATTTATTACAGAAATATCAGTGTTTCTAGATTACACTGCATACTTGATGAGCTGTCATTAGTGCAGAAAGGATACATAGCTTTTCAACAAAAGAAAAGAATGAGGCTGCCAGAGTGTTGCAGTGGTTTGGGCTTTTTTTTTTTTTTTTTTTTTTTTCCAGCATCCATCCCTGCCAATCTCTGCACTGCCAGTAGGGAAAACCATATCCATGGCAACCAACCGTACCATTCCAACCCACATCAATGACGCCTCCAATCTAAACTGTCAAATATTCTATGCACATCATGTAAAATAGGTCTCTTTCCCCTTATACCTCTGTGCATCTCGTTTCCGTGGCTACATGTTTATGCAAATGAGAATTGTCCTTTCTCTCTCAGGTTGATTGAACACTGAATTTGTTTTGCACCTTGGCAATGCAAAGCCATGCTGTCTTGCCACCTGGTCTACCACATAATTGCAAAAAATTACATTATAATGATAACTGTCCCCAAATTAGCCTGATAACACCATCTACCTGCCTTGTGAGTGAAAGAAACAGTGTGCAATAAAGAAGGATGTTAAAACAGAGTCGAGATAAGGGAATAATGTTTAATTGGCTCTCCAGAGTCCACTAATTTTCAGAATTGGAAACCTAGTGTTTGATTTGTTCTTTTTAGTCAGTGAGAAGAAAAAATATCCTTCATAAATTCTGAATGACAAATTTGCCCATCCTTTTTTGCATGTGGTTCCAGCATCCCAGGGAATCTAAAGTGTCATTTCCTCTCCGGAAGAAAGGAAGCAGAAAACATGCTAGGTATGTACTCTAAATTTTCACTCAGTATCAGCTCCAGCTATAAATTTCTCCCAATCCCCTGTATCTTCCCCTTTCTCTTTCCCTGAATCCCCCTCGAAATATCTTGGATCAATACCTTTCTTTCAGAGTTAAGAGGCAGGATTTTTTATAGGATGACATACTAAAATTAGAATAAATAGAATAAAATTAAGATAAAGCTGGGACTCTTAACAGAATTGCCCTTTCTCTTTTCCCATCTCCTTTAATCTATTGCCCCCCACATTATTAGATCCTGTAAATAATTTTGTTGTGGTAGTGGTTAGTTTCTTCTTCAGAAGAATTACAATTAAACATTTTGCAAATAATAAACATGATCAATTGCTTTATATTTCATTCATTTTTAGTTATAACTTACGTTGATATGTTGACTTAACTCAGGATATTTTTAATGCTAATTTTTCTGCAAAAAAGAAGAACTGGAGATGTAAAAATGGAGTTTGTAGTATATTTCCCCAGGGTTTAAGTGACAAAATAAAGGATACTAGATTGTATTATGATAAATGTTGGGGATATACTTTACTTTTCCCCCTGCTTAATGCCTCCCTCTCTCTGCAAAATGAATCCTTCAGTATTTAAAAAAAGAAAAAAAAAAAGGAACAATTTTATACAATTTTACAAGATTTTTGTCTTAGACTATAAACTTTGTTTATGTAGACTCTGAGTCACCTATGAGCAGATTCGGGAGATACAAAGATTATAAAGGTGGACAAGATCTTTTTTACAATTCAATAGATCATCTGCAAATGTGTCCTGGCCAATGATAAAAAAATTTATGAAGGTTCCAAAGTCAGAACTGTAACCATCTTTTCTCCCATCTCCTTCTCCAAACTCTACATACCATTTAGGTTTTAGCTGGGGCCCCACTTTCTCCCTGACTAAGAAGATCACAAAGATGACTTCCTTCTCTGATCTCTTGGCTCTATGAGTGCTGTTGGTTCGGGATTCCATTAGATGCCATTTCCCACTGGTATGACTTGTGTCTGCCAGGATTGTAAACCCTGGGGCAGAATTGGAGGAAAGTGATTTCATGTAATTCTTTTATATTTTCAATCCTTAAAGTGAATATTTTGCTCAGTTAAATTGAATATCAAGTCTGAGTTGTTCCTGGATTTTCGGCTGAGACATTTTGGCAGTGAACAACTAATAAACATGCCTCGGGTCATGGCAGAAGAAAAATCAACTTGTAGGTGTGTTCACCATTGTTCAAAAATCATGTCAAATGTTTTACATATGCAACAGTGATCTTTTCCTTGTTAAAATTTACTTTTAAATAATAGATTATATTTTTCAAAAGCAATAACATTTGAAAGAGAGGACATGAAGTCCTTCAAAATTCTGTTTGATTGTTAGATCTCCACCAATAATGTTATTTCCTGAGCACTGACCTTGTCTCTTCGAGGAATTACTAAGGAAATGAAAGACTAATTTAATAAAGATTACAGCCAAATAAGATGATAGATACATATAAACACAAGTGATGCAAAATTTAAAAACCGTGGTTCAATATCAATTATGACTGTCAATATCATCATTCCAGTAGATTTACCAAATGTAATATATGAAATTTCTAGGTATTTTGGAAGGCTAAAAAAAATGATCATTGAAGTTAGATTCTGGAAGTAAAAGTATGGGTGATTAGTTTAAGTCAAATTTGCCTGAGGAAGACAAATATTTAAGGACCCAAATTTTTTATAGGGCCAATTTTTTAAAACCTAGGTTGTGTGTGATTTTGGACTTTCCCCATTCAGTCTCAAGGTTGGAGCTCCATACTCTTCTAAATAGCCTTTTCTGGGAGCAAGAAAACTTGCTTTTAGAGTTTTATTCTGTTAGGGAATCCATTCCTGAATCCACCTTATTTCATCCTTGACTTTACCCATGCAAGTAAGGCAGAAATCCATTTGCAAAATGTAAGGGCCAGAAAAGTTTGTTTGAATCCCACTAGTGAAAAAAAGGAGAGCTTATGCAAACGACTAGAAATTGCCTTAATTCTCTTATCCACTTTTTGTACCTACACAATTAACACTGTCTAGATTTTTCCTATAAAAGGGATTTTTTCATGGAATCATTACGGAGAAAAATAAACAAAATCCAAAAATGTCTGCTAACTAAGAACAGCCATTTACTTGTGAAATGATAATACTATTATCAAATAAATAGTAACAGCAAATTATTATGAAGCACTGTGTTCAAAGCACTTTTTAATTCCTTTACATAATCTAAATAATTTAATCCTCACGACAGCATCACAATATTGACCTTGTTTAACAGATGAGAAAACTGAGGGATAGAGAGGTACCAAAGTTACCCAGCTGGGAAATAGATCTCCCAAGACCAGATTCATCTTGCTGTAAAGTCCTAAAGTGTTAAATTTTTCATTTTTATGCCATATGACCTTTTAAGAAATATTTTTATTCTCAATTATCACAATAAAGTTGTATCAATAAAAAAATCTCTTGAAATTATGATATTCCAAAATTCTGTCATCATAACTCAACTTCCCTTTCATTTAATATTTCAAAGCATGAAATTGAATCTTCTCTTGGGGAGAAGAAACCCTTTCTGAAAGACTTCAAAATTGGAAACATTACTTTTAATGCCAGCAATGATTTAGAAGACTTATAGTGATTTTTAAAAATATCTGGATATATGTTCATTCATTCAGGCAGATAGTTACTAAATGCTGGCACTGTTCTTGGCTCTCAGGATCCAGCAGGAAACCGAAGAAAGATTGTGCCATCATGGGACTCACTTTCTAGTGAGAGGAGAGATTAGAGAATAGATAGAATAGAATAGAATAGAATAGAATAAAATAGAATAGAATGCAATGCAATATAATACAATAGATGACAGATGGTGAGAAGTGCTATAGAGAAAAAAAATGAAACAGAATAAGGGTATATAGAACAAGGAAAAGAAGGCTGCTCCTTTAACAGGCCAAAAAAGTTTTTCTTGGTACTGTGATATTTGACCAGAAATTTGAATGAAGTGAAGGGGGGAGCCCAGACATCAAAACTGGCTTGCTAGGTTCAAGGATTGTTAGGATGGCCGATGGGATAAGGGAGAAATTGCTGTAGGAGATGCCATCTGTGAGGCAGCAGATGCTCAGATCATGGAGACTTGCAGGAGAATTTTACATACTCTTCCTTCTACTCCGAGAGAGACGGGAAGCCATCCAAGGGTTTTCAGCGGAGGAGTGATTAAGAACTGACTTATTTTGTAAAAGGATCACACCGACTCAGAGAAATATGGACTGGAGAGTTGGGTGAAATCCTGGAGCCCAGTTCCAGAGGCTGTTATATCATCCCAAGCAGTAGGTGATGGTGGCTTGGATCAGGATGGCAGGAGATGACTTGTGAGGAGAGATTTCAAAGTTGTAAACTACAAGATTTTATAATATATTAGACATGGAATGTGGAAAAATCAAGGTGTAAAGGATAACTCTGTTCTATTACAAGATGAAATAGGAAGTTTTATGCTTAGCTAAAAGAACAGTAGGTAAAGACTAAATATTTGAAATTAGTTAAAATTATAAAACAGTTAAAGTTCTTCTTAGACTTTGAATTTGTTAGATACTCAATTTAAAACAATTATTGATCATTACTTCTTTAGTGCCAGTGTTTTTTTGGTGTTTTCCAGCTTTTCCTTGAAGACATAACTTGATAAGTTAGGAAAATTCTCTAACTTAGAAACAACAGCCCTTCTCAAAACTCGTTTTACTTGTTGTTGTTGTTTGTTTGTTTTGGTCTTCCAAATCTTGGATGATCTCCTGTTTTGTCCTACTTCTTAAGCCAACTTTGTTAGTCTTTTTTGCTGGCTCCCCTTCCTTGGCATTTCTTTATTCCCAGTTTTTTTTTTTTTTTTGTATTTGTTACAAGCCATCTTTTTATATCCATCTGTATATAGGTAACTCTACTTGGACCAGGTGCACACACTAGAAAAGCTTTAATTATTGTCCAAGTCCTGATGTAGAATTTTCTAGTCCTGCACTATTCACTGTAGTAGTTAAATCTGCTAGTGGTTGCATGCTAATAGTGGTTCCATAGCTAAGAATGAAAATGTAGCGAAGAGTGCTAATGGTGATAGCATTATGGGTAATCCTACTGAACACCGTAGATGCTATGTGTAACCCTCTGTGTAACATATCTAAATATATTGTACATACTGTGTAATAACTATTATGTTTTTTTCCTATACATGCCTATGATAAAGTTTAATTTAGAAATTAGGTATAGTAGGAGATTAACAACAATAACTAATAATAAAATAGAACAATTATAATAATATGCTATAATAAGAGTTATGTGAATGTGATCTCTCTCTCTTTCAAAATATCTTATTGTACGGTAGTCACACTTCCTGTGATGGTGTGAGATGATGGAATGCCTACATGATGAAATGAAGTGAGGTGAGTGACATAGGCACTGGAACATAGCATTAGGCTACTCTTGGCCTTCTGACGATAGGTCAGAAGGAGGATCATCTACTTCTGGACTGCAGTTGACTATGGGTAACAAACTGGAAGTGAAACTTTGGATGACTGTATAATAAAGGTGATTTGGTAAGATAAATAAGTACAATTTGATAAAAAATTATTGTGGCAACCAGTTAACCACTTGGCAAGGATAAATTTAAAACCCTAACCCAAACCCTAAAATAAAATTAATTCTCCAAATGGGTTGAATATAAGTGCATAATAAAGTTTAAAACTACTAGAAGAAAATACAAATGTGTATGTACAGGTGAAGAAAGCCCTTTCAGTGAAGACTCAAGGCAAAAATTGAAAGATAAATACTTTAAGATATCTCTGTAGGGAAAAGTACCACAATCCAAGTGAGAAAGCAAATGACAGACAAGAAAAAATATAACTATGTGTGACAAAAAGTTGTTAATGTCTAAGATGTAGAAATCTTACAAACGCGTAACAAAAATAACATATAACGGGCAAGGTACAAAAAAATCAGAAATAGAAATGATAATATATGATGAAAAACATCTCATCTTACTAGTAATCATAACTATGAACAAAAAATTAGAGATCCTCTCTCTTCTCATCAATCATCAGGCTGTCAAAGAGTTAGAGAAGGAAAATGCCCAGTATGGTTCACTGAAAAGAGATGGGCTCTCACAGATTGTTGGCAGGAGTAAAATTAGTAGAAACTTTCTACAGTGTAACTGGAAGTAATGTATTTAATTCAGAAATTCCACTTCCAAGAGTTTTTTCAATAATCAGATTCATAAAGATAGAAATGTTAAGATATGTATCAAAAACATTATTTATAACGTGGGAAAGCTGAAAATAACTTAAATGTACAGCTATAGGTTATTGCTTGAGTAACTCATACATCCATAAGATGGAAATCTTCTCAATTATTACAAATAATGGTGTCAATCTACTTCGATCAATATGTAGCATGTTGATGATATGTTGCTAAATGCCAAGGGTAGTTTTCCAACGAATATGTCCCACTTTGATCCCACTTTAAAGATACATATTATTTCAGCCATACATATTGAAAATAACATATAAAAATATTGTCCGAAATGCTCTAGTGGGTCTATGCTATTGGTGGAAATATACTTAATAGCAGTTATGGTGGTAGGATTATGGGTAATTTTTTTCTGCTTGGTTTTATTTTTGGCATCTATCTTTCTGCATAAACATGAATAATTTAAATCATTTTAAAATGCAACAAATACATATATTGAAATGTCATGATTCATAGCAATGCTAGAAGCTTAGACCAGATGCTATGTTTATATGGCAAGAGCTCACTTGTGCCACACTTCTTTACTTTCTGACAGTGACACGTCTTGTCCAGAATCTCCACAGCACATCTGTGTAGGTACTTACATCGGAGCCCACAGACTGAATTCAGTTCAACTGAAGAGAGCGGGCGCTGCCATGCTCCTTCTCGGGAAAACATGGCAGTATTGGCATTGTCTCATATCGGGTGACTGAGCTCCAAAAAGACTGCCTTTAATCCGTTACAAAAGGGCTCACTGGGATTTCCACGTGCTCTTGTTACAGCCTGGTCCTCCTTGCCCCTCACCCAGAAGAGAGTTTGGTTTCAAGTTCTTTATTCTAAAACAATTATTTTGTCTATTTTTAGAAATTCATTCTCAAACAATTATTAAAAAACATCAGAGTTTTGCTTATTGGAATAAAAACTCCCATTTATTTTTCAAGGAGCCGTGTAAGCTACGTTGGGCTGCTTTCAACTTCTCATATATTAGGAAGATAAGATTCAGAGATTTTATGTGATTTTTTTTCAAGGTGGCAGTGTGAGAATTCAAACTCAGCTATTTTCTTTCAAATCTGAAGATCCATTTAATTTTATCACATAGCCTTCTACACCTGTCATTGAAAGCCATAGACTTTAACTAACTAGCAAGAAGAGAAAACCCAAACACTTTTGATTATAAAATACGATTGATAAGAAATGATAAATAATTACTTCATAAAATACTTTCCAACTTTTGTTTTTATTTTACAATTAAAAACAGCAAAAAAGAGAAGAGAAAGGGAAAATATTTTTTAAATTCACTAAACAGACTCTTTTCTGAAAACTACTTGCCCAAGATTTTTTTTTCTTTTAATTACTTGGAAATAAAACTGGAATAAACACATTGTGAAATATACTGATTTATATGTGTTACAGATGGTGTATTAGAAAGAAAATACTAAATTCAAGGAAAATATATACAACACAATGCTGCAAATTATGCCACTCACCTAATTCATCTGGTATTCTTCAAATACAATGGAAATTATCCTTATATTTTTTAAAAAATAATGTGGCTTATATCTTAAAAGCTAACAGTAAGGAAAATATTTGTAAATCAAAGGTTTTCAGCTAACTCTTTGCAAAATCGTAATTTGGTGTAATATTTTTCTCATGCTGAATGAGCCTTCTAGTGCATGAACATCCAACCAGCAACGATGTCATACTCTAGGAGCATCATTGTCAAAGTGTCCAATCAATTTGTTTGTATTCTGAATCATCCCCTATTCCTATTGGTTTTCAGCACATCAGCATTCAGCTAATGGTCTCAAAGTCCATGTTATGTGTGTTAATCTAAAACTCCTCTGTATACAACCTCTGCAGAAATAACTGAAAAGGAGAGCATATCGGTCATACTACTTTCGTGTTTGTGAGACCCAAGAGTTGTACTCTCTGGGTCAGTACCAAATGGAGATATTTTCTAGTAGGTAATATAACTTTTCATTACAAATTGGATCCGGTATGTGCTCTTGCAAATAGTCACATTTCTTTTTTCGTGATTGGTTCTCAAATTAGTTATCCATGCAAGGTCAATAGTGCCTCCTTCAAGTCCTCCAGCTATGGGGATTGGTCTACAGCCTGCTGAAATGCTGATCAGTTTTATATTATTTCATTTGTCTTCTTCATGTTTAACAAAAGTTCACTGGCATAGAGATCCATGGGTCTGCATACTGTTTTTTAATGAGTTATAAACAGTTGTTCTCATTAAAATAATACATTTTAGAAAATTTGAAAAAGAAAAAAATCACACAGTTATCACATTAACATAACCATTATTTGTGTTTATTATCTTCTAGTCTTTTTTATTAATGAATCTGTAAAAAGTATATATTTTTTAAAAAGGTGCTTTTTCCTTTTCCCCCTCTGACTTGTAGATATACATAATTGCAGGAATCGTAATCCTTGCTTCATGATAACGTTCTAATTAGTGGCTCAAGCAGTACTTCTTTGTAATACTGTAAAAGCCCTCAGAAATTCACCACCATTCCCCCAAAAGCTATGAGCTTGACAATAACTTACTATAACACACACTGTATCTCCTATCCCTCTACCTGCCTTCCCCCACAGAAGTGGCATTCAGAATTCTGTTGTTATTGTCCCCTTACTTCATATATATGAAATATATATATTATATATGTTATAAGTATATAAATTATCGTGTGTATACACATATATAAATTATACTTACATGTGATCCTAAAAATACATATTTTATTTCTGACTTTGTAAAAGATTTAATATACTGCATATAATCTTTTGGAATCTACTTTTTTCATTTGTTTCATTTGATAATTTCATTACTAAGACTTACTCATAATGCTATCTATCATTCTATGTCATTCATTATGGAATACTGCGACTCTATCATACTTCTTTCATCTATTCTCACTTGGATGGGCATTTGGGATGCCATTGTTATAGTCTTCGTAACTATCAGTTTTAGTAGTTTCATGGTATTCCATCAATTTTCCCAATCAATTCTCTATTTTTTTTAGTTTGGTTGCATTGATCAATGTTGAAGTAAGCACCTTCCTACAAATAGTTTTTCTACACTAAATATTATACTTTAGATAAATAGAAATGGAATTATTAAGTTGAAAGATATGAACATAATAGAGATTTCTAATTTGCATTCTGAAGAACAACTCTAGCAATTGTATAATTATTGGGTTGCCATAAGAACTAACTTATTTTTGGTTGTTAATTTAAGAGATAGTTATGTTTTGTTTTTAGGCTTCACTGACTTCAATCAATCAATGTTGACATATTATAGAACTTAAGATTTGGAATCTTATCTTCTGACCTGATAATTTTCCATTTGATGGAAAGGCATTAAGATAAGACATAACAAAGGTAAGACATTAAGAATGAAATAATGGCTTATAGCCTGGGTCGAAAGTCTAGTTTCAAAATTTGAATGCAATATATTGTGAGTGAGCATTATTTATTCTTACTAAAGTGTCCCAACTTGGAAATGATGAAGCTAAAGCTCAAAGAAAAGGACAGACTTTCCTACCACTTAGGTAGCTCATTTTCTGTCACACTGTATTGCTTTCCAACTGATCAAATATAAAATAGACCATCAAAACTTTCATTTCGTTTTCATTTTGAATGATCTCTTTTCCACATTCCTGTAGGATTTATAATCCTGGCCTTGCCATGTACTACTTGAATATGCTCCTATTATTGTTGTTGCTCTTTTTGATGAACAACACTTTGCTTGCTGATTCCTCTCCCATGAATTCATCCCTCATAATAGGTTGAACCGTGCTACGCCTAGCATAGTGTGTTAATCCAGACTTGCGGAGCTGACCTGTCAGAAGTTATAGTCTTTCTACATTGGAGAAACTTCCCTGTCTTTTTTCTAAATCAAAGAATTATTAATTACATAGTTTTGATATCTCATTTTCAATACACTCTTTTTTAACATTCTCTATGTTCAATAATATTAATACTAACTACAGTTTGCATGACATTGTGGCATAATGGGTATTGCAGTGCTTGTATAATTTATATAAATTTCTGCCACGATTTTTATGCCCTAGAAATGATCACATGACTTGGCCAATGGAAATAGTGATAGGAATCTATTTTTTTTTCCCCCCCAGGCTCACACAGGGTGAGAACACTTGTCAGGCGCTCATATAACATATTGCCCCTCTCTTCTCACTAACCACAACCACAGACAATTGTCATTCAGCCTGATTCATCCCTAACAAAGCAAACACATATTTAACACTTGGTCTTGATGACTAAAGTCAGCGATTTTACTCATCATAACTGCAAGTTCCCACCCTTTTCCTCCATGCTGGCAATCTGCATCTGAATTGCCTGATGATTACTCTTCTCGGTTCATTTTGCCCACTCTCATAAACAATCGCCAATCCTTGTGGCCCCGTGCAAAAATAGACCCCGAGGTTGGTCATTCATTGTGTGTCCAAATACTGGACAAGTTTGTAAAGCAAATTCATATTTCCACGTCTGTCATATTTCTCCTAACCTCAACCTGGAACACATAGCTTTCCCTAAGGTTTTATTAAAAAAGAGTATGCCCATATAGAACGTGTTCTCTTTTTTTCTCCTTCTTCTGGTAGAGCAATTTCTTTGACTATAGAAGATGAATTTCTTACATTTATCACATAAAAGATTCTCAGCCTCTCTTCCTCAGTAACCTAACTAAGTGTACAACATTTAGTTAGTAAAACCCTTTGCTGTATTAAATACACCTTTTCTTTGCAGCCCAGACAGTCTGTGCATTTCCCAGAACATGGGCTGATTTTATGTGCACAAAAAGTGGACGGTGAGCCCTTCAACACACTCTTCTCTCTGGTAAGCCTATTCTGCATTATAACACAACATGCATTTTCTCAAGGACTTCTCTGTATTTTGCAAACAAGAACTGAGGGTATTTGGTTGATGTGGAACCTGATTAACGGAAAGCTGACATAACAAACTTGAGCCTAAACAGGCAGTCCCTGGACAAGTTTGTTCAGAACCTTGACCTTTTAACTGTGTCTTTTGCTTTAACATTATGTAGGATCGATTTTTTTCACTCAGCCAGAAGAAAAAAAAGAAAAAGCTTTAACAGACATTTGAGAATGAATTGTTACCTCTTACTCATCTTGATATATAAACCCTTGACTGTCAATGCTAAGCAAGGAAATACCAAGGGGAGAAATTCAGTTATATTGAAACACCAAACACAAACACCACACAACAAGAAATGCAGACCACTTTAAACTGCTAATTCTGGTAGCTGTGAACTTTTGAATGAATTATGTGAGATGATATTGGTTGGATCTTAAGACACATCTTCTCATTGAAATTATGTGTATCTGCTGATTATATTCTTGGCGAAGAATGAAAAAAAAAAGCCTATTTAATGCAAAATAGACTTACACGATGGTAATAATAGTACTATTTCAACTACACCTCACTTGACTCAGTGGGAGAAAACCTTTCCAACTCCAGACTTTCACACCAGGACCACTTCAAAAGCAGATGTGACTGATTCTCTTGGTAGCAGGAGATATATAAGGGACAGGCCACATGACAAAAAAGCTAGAGATGCAAGCAGGTTTCAAAACCAGTGTCTTAATTCTGTATTTCTATAGGATGAATGTCATTTTTCTATCTGCATAAAGGATGTCAGATAGTCCTCAGGTTCTCCGAGTTGGAAAAGAAGGAGCAGTTACTCTCTGGCAAGTGGGAATCTGAATGCAGACCCTCATTCCTTCATTACACATGTAGACCTGCATTGTGTGCAAGAGAGCAGTCTCTCTGCAGGTGGCACAAGACCCAAGATAACACACAGAAAGGAAGTGTCAATGAGGAGGGAGGAAACATATGGCAGGTTAGGTCTGGGTAAGGAATATCTTGATTTGTAGAAGATGCACCCCGCATAGTCATAGTGAAGAATGAGGAGTCACACTCAAGCCATGTCTTTAGCATTTAAGTGGGAAAATCTGCTTTAATTCCTGGCTTCCACATCTCTGAAAGGCGGATATTAGATTCAATGATTTCTGAAGGCCTTCTCAGCTTCAACATGCTGTCTTGTGCTGCCAGAATGCATACACAATACAGTTGTAGGGAGGGGTCAAACAGGAACCTGGCAGAGACCTATTTATGGAAAATGGAGACTTGAGTAGAAAGTGACTGGGTACCAGTCAGAGCCCAGTGAAAAGCAGAACCCAAGATGGAGAGTGGGACTTGGAACCGAGATAGAGGCCATGCTCGAAGATCATGCTTTTGGCATGCTTTTGAAACTCCTTCCACGGTAGCTTCATGGGTGAGCTGGCACCGAGTATCTGAGTATTGACCAAGACCCCTTTAAACACCTTCTTGTGTCTGGTCAGGACTTAGCCTGGAGAATATGGTAGAAAGAAGGCATCCTCAACCATTGCATCATGTTGGTGGTATGGATTTCCAAACCATTCATACTCTTTCATTTTGACTTGGATTAACACCCTTTTGGATTTGACTTTCCTCTTTCCTACCACCTCACTGAAATTTCCTACCACAGTAAGTCATTATTTCTGATGAAAATAAGCCACAGCCCTTGGCCATGATGGGGAGAGGATAGGGTTGAGAGTTATGGTCATGTTGGGAGACGAAGAGAGAGTATACAGTGACTGAGACCGGGCAGAACCTAATATATATAATGACCATCTGATTGTTTTAGCCCAAATACAGTATTAGAGTATATGGTCTTTCTTGCATGGAGTTAGCTTTAAATTTATTTAACTGTTAAATGAAAATGTATAGTATATCCAAAAATATTAGAAGTACCTATTATAATACCATTGGTAAAAATTTCCCTTTTTTATCCATGGTCTTGAAACATATAAATACATTGGTATATTATGTCATGAAGTCTTCTGATATTTCCCCTCAGTTCATGTTTCCTTTGCACACATGACTTTAGAAAACATTTTGTACACTGCTAAGATAAGCAAGACAATTATTTATGAGAATTTGCTGCATTGTTCTACCTGTAATATTCTTCAGTAAGTAGATGATTGTCTACTAATTCAAATCAAGATTTTAGAGATTTAAAGAAAAAAAAAGACCTAATTTGTTGCTAAGCAATTCTTAAGAATAATCATATTACAAAGAAACAGAAGAGATAAATCAATATGGAAAATCATTTAAACTTAGAAACACATTTTCCTTTAGAATCTGTATAATTGATAAGTTTTCTGTTTCCTATTAAGTGGTTGAAAAGCCTCCATGGCATCTTTACAGAGAATGATGCTTATGCTCTAGGTGGCTGAGCCTCATATTTAAAAGAAAAAAACAAGTTTTAGTATCAAATCAAAGTTTCACTAACACCTGGAACACAACCGTAGACTTTCATGAGATAATCACTTCTACCATAAATGAGTAGGAAAGATATTTAATAGGAACAAAAGTAATTTTTCTTCTAAATTAGTTGTTAGAAATTTCAACTCCTATGGAATCTCATAGGAGCTATGATATTAAAGAGAGATTTACGTCAACTATTACGTCATAAGAAAAAAGGGAGAGATTTGGCATACAAGATAGAAAAATGAAGCTAAATTATAAAATGGGGTTCAATTATAAAATGGGTTATTTAAGCATGACAAATGTAAGAGCAAGGATTCTTAAATAAAAAGTTGTAATGAGTTATATGTGAGTTTTCAGTGCAACGTGAGAATCAAATTATCATAAATTTGGATATTGAGTCTTCAGGAAAGAGAAAATTCAACTAATATTTGTTAAGAACCTAAAATAAGCCTGGTGGTCCTTACATATTTATTACTTCATTTTAATTCTCACAGATCATATTGATATTGACAATATTGCAAACAAAGAAACTGAGGGTCTAAGAAATCAAACAAATTTGTTTAAAATCATATACTTAGTCCTTCTGATTGCAGGAAACAGTGCTCCAAATCTGTCATATGCATAGAACAATCCTACATTGCTCACATGTTCTTTTAAGCATCTCACCACTTGAAATATTTTGAAGATGTTTATCATTTGCAAAGATGAAATTTCCGTGTATTAAATAAGCTGTAGTCAAAACAAGTGCCATGTTTTGCCATTTGACCCTGGGCAAGTTGCATTATGACTGTGGAGGACACTGTGCCCCATTTTCCTCATCTATAAAGAATTATTTATTTATTTGAGAAAGTGAGTGACAGTATGAGTGGGAGGCACAGAGGAAGAGGGAGAGAGAATTTCGAGCAGACTCTGGGGCTCAGCATGGTGCCTGACCTGAGGCTCCATCTCATGACCCAGAGATCATGTCCTGAGCTGAAACCAAGGGTCAGAAACATAACTGACTGCACCTCCCACGCACCCCTTCCTCATCCATAAAATGGACGCAAGAGTAGAACCTACCCACAGGCTGCTATGAGAGTGAAATGACATAAGGTGTGTTAGAGGCCATGAAAGAGATTGAAAAATAAGAAACGATTAATAAATTATTATTTACTCTTATCATTATCTTTCAGATATTTCACTGGCTTAAATAACCCTTTTTAGAAAACAGGAAATCTGCTTAAATAAAACACACAACTTGCTCCTGTAAACATTAAACCTTTCAAGAGGAAAGTTAGGTATATTACTCAATGCACCCGAGTAGTGTTGTTGAGAGTGATGGATAAAGGGAAGCCAATCGTTCTACTGTAGGTCCTCACTACCCCAGAGAATCAAGTCTTTGGAAGATTTCAAGTAGACTAGACAGCCAACTATAAAGTACTAAGTGAACACACTGCATATATTAAAGACTGAAAAGATTGATCCAATAATTATGTCATGTTTACCTTAAACTGTTAAATAGGTTTTGAACACTTGAAAATTATTTCTACTTTAACTTCCTTAGTGCCTAAACTGGATACAAATGGTGACGTTACACTCCCAGGGAAACAGTTTCTTTTCACTTTTTTGTGAAAGCATTTTGAAAAGTTGAAGAGCATTTTTGAGAAGCTGGAGGTAATGTATTGTCATAAAGCGTTAAACTAGGAAGCAAGGAGCTTTTCTATATGGTAAATTCTGAACACTATAAACCTGTAAAAAAAATGACAGTAAATATGTAATGTAAATGGATTTCTGGAGACTGATTGAAAAGTAGAAAGTTTCACATACGATTATACATGTGTTCTAGAATAACTTTACAAGCAAGGGTATTTTAGGTTACCTGAGAAAAACGAGACAGTGGTTTCCTGATCGGCTTGTTCAGAGGACAGATGTACTTAGGGAGAGCCCATTGGCTCTTGTTTGTTTTTTCTCTTGATTTCAACTACATGTTTCCAGTCCTATGCATTAAAGGGAAGGGAAGATAAAAGACTTGAAGCAGCTTGGTCAAAATATCCATGAGGTATTGTGTGTGTGTGTTTTCTTTAAATGCAGCAAAAATTGTGATATATGCTAACTTTTAAACAGCTAAACTCATGTGTTTTGAATTTCAACAAAAAAACTGAGTCTCACATTATGAGGATAATTTAATAGAAACAATGGCTTGGAAGAGGGAGGAATTTCAAATAAAGGAAATGAATCCTCTTCTGCTGTTGTCGAATGAGGTAGATGAGACATGTGAATGGGAGACAACTCTTCAGACTTGATGAACTTCAGACAATCCATGTTATTAAAAACAACATTTGGAAATACTGAAGTTGTAGTTCTTAGATATGGCTACAAAGACAGTGTTTGTTGTAATTAATGATTTAAACATTTCTGAAAAACACTTGGCATTTCATAAGAACCTTAGTGAGGAAACTTAGATGAGTAGCTAGATATTTTTAGTGATCACCTCCATGAAAAAAAAAAAATAATCAACAGGAAAACAATAACAAAAGCAACAAACTGTCTCTGTGTTCATAGTCCTGTGTTGGGAACAAAAAGCTTTGCTTTCTTAGAAATGTCAGAAGTGCTGCCCTGCCCTTGCTCCAGAGAACTCCTCGCTTGCTTTTCACACGAAATGGCTCCATAATCCCAGAAATTAATAGAGGAAAGATGAAGAATTTATCAATAATTTTAATATGATCCTTTCCAAATGTCTTCATTGATTACTAAAGATAAGCCATCTCCCTTGTTTCATGGAAGAAATTTTCAAGTGCTCATTATAGCTCAACTAAGGGAACAGAGTCTGTCTTGTCATTAGGCTTTTATTGCATTCGTAAGATGTATGGCATCCCTAACAACATCCCTAACAAGAAATGGAGTGAATTCCATTCCACCTTTCCTCTACCCACAGTGCTGTCTGCATCAATTAACAGGGTTGAAAAATGATGTCTGGGTGTCATTCTCAAAGTAAAAAAGGGCTTGATCTTGTCAATCTGGTCACAATTAAAGGGTGCAGTATGACCTTGGAGTAGAGTTTAGAAAAGTTGGGCAGATGGAAGACAAATAAAAATATTGCTAGTTGAATTGCAAAACTGTAATAGTGGCAGTTTTGTTGGATATACAACTAGAAACATTGAAATAATAGTCTAGAGCCATAAAATTTCATTTGGAAATTCATTCTGAATAATTCAGTTTAACAACCAAGAGGAACATAGCATCAGTATACGTTTTATTTGTAGTTTAGAATATGTCTTGTCTTTTAGTTTAACATTATTTCATTTTGGTATAGAAGTCCTCAATTATGTACTTCTTTCAGTAATTTCTCATAGGATGAATTAGGGAGTTGTTCCATTGCATTTGAAGATATCCTCCAGTGCCCCAAGGCTCTTTCTCCCCTATCCAGCATTTACTTCCTCAGAATTTTCATTCCTTCTGGTTGTATAGAATAATGTAGGGATGTCCTCTTAAATAAATTGTGTTCCTGGAGTTGTTCCTTGTTCCTTGGATTGAAAGTAGACATTAAATATTTAGCCATTAGTGTCTCATAGGAGTACATGTGCATTTTTTTTTCATGTTGGATATCACCAATTAAAACTTTTACTTTTGAAGGAAGAAAGTGTTCATTTAATCAAAATTTAGTAAGTGTCTATTATATGCCTGGAATGATGTATATAATAGACACTGGAGATATACCTGTGAACCAAATTGAAATCTCTGCTATCATACCACTTACATTTTGTTGCAAAGAAGATGAAAAATAAAGAAAGTAAAGTCAAATAAGAAGAAAAATAAAGAAAGGAAAGTAAAATAAGAAGTATTAAAGATAGTTGATAGAGGTTATAGAGAAAAATTAAACAGGGAGGGGAGACGGTGGTCACTGGACAAAGTGGGGTTTGGTTCTGAGGAAAGTTTGGGTAGATCTTGCCACAAAGAACACATCTGAGTAAATTTCCAAATGAGGTGAGTCAGGGAGCCATCAGGATATCTTGGGAGAGTGTTTCAGGCACAGGAAAAAGAAGATGCACCTGGGAGCCTGATGTTTGGTGGTAGAATCAGTGTGGCTAGAACTTAGAACTTGGAGGAGGAATCAAGGTCTTAGAGGGAAAGGTGTGAGTGTTGGGGTGAAGAATTTGGGGGAGGCAGATTGTTTAGTACTTTGTTGGCCATTCCGAGGACATCAGTCTTTTTTCAAGTGAATAAGAAGCCACTGGAGTACAATCTGAGGGAATTTCAGTCTTCTCTTTAACAATTATAATGCTCTGAGGATTTTTTAATTGGAGATATTAAGGAACTATATTTCAATCATTTTATAAGTAGATTAAAACCTCCTAGCTGCTCACTTTATGTAGTATGATGTGTAAATTTTAAAATAGATCCCTTTATGTTAAATCTGTCGGGCTACAAATAATTATTTTTGTTTCTGGAAGCAGGAAGTTGAATTAGCCAATTTTACTGAGCCCACAGCATTTCGCTAACTATTCCGAAATGTAAAATGAAGCAGAGCCAGAGTGCTATCTAGTTGAGATGCTATGCACATTAAAGAGATTCAATTAGTAATCTGGCTCAGTGAAAAATTTCTAAGTTACAGCAGGAACTAAATAAATTCCAGAAAAGAGATAAAGAAAAAATATCTTGGAAAACATAATTTAATATGAAAGTTTTCTTTTTACCAGTAAAAGTTTTGGAGTCTTCATAATACTTATGAACAATTATTTATTGCTTACTAAGTTTAGATATTGAATAAACTCCTTATGTTTATTATCTTGGTCACACAACCACTATTATTTCCTAATATTATTATGATGTCTTAATATCACCATTCCTATTAGTAGTAGTATCGGTTACTGTTAGTAGAAATGAAAAATCAAGCTTAAGTTTAGGGAGGTCAAGTAATTTTTATAGTGAAGAAGAGCCAGAATTGGTTTCCAAACCCAGTTTTGCTGTCTACACACTGTCTACACACTATGGAAAACTGCCTCTGCTTTATAAAGTTAACATTAGCAAACTTAGAAATCAACTTGCAAAGCTGTTATGCATGAAAACATTTAATGCTATGATTATAACATACTGTTTGTATGTGGGTGACACATAGTAGGAGTCCATAAAATGCTAGTTCCCTCACCATTTCCCCTCATAATTGGTAAAAACATTTCTTATTTTAAAAAGAGCAATAGAAGACAGCACGTGGAGTCTGTTTAAAGAATGTACTTCCTTTTTTACAAACAGTTTTACAGTATTGGGCATCATTTCATAGGGAAATGCACTCCTCCTGTTGATGCTTATGGTAATTCTCTACAGCAACAGTGTGGACTGTACACACATAATGGTAATTTTAGAGTGGAAACATATCAATCACAATTTGTACATATAATTTTGGAAGACATAGTGTGCTATACAGTGTCTCCAAGAAATGTGTTTGTTCTGCGAGGAAATTAAATGCTGCTCCACAATAAATGTTGCTGAATGTAGCACCACTGTGTTCTACCTTGCACTCAAACTCCTTGCAAAACTCGGCTTTGACAGGTATACATTTGACAACTCTGAACCATCTAGAATCTTGATCCCTATTTGAAAATATTTTTCTTTTGTACAAATAAAACCAGGCTCTCATCTTTTTTTTTGGGGGGGTGATAAATTATTTTCAGCTTCTATCCCCATATTTTACCTTTGTGTCAAGTCAAGTCATTGTTAATTTTTCCCTTCAATTATCCCATTCAAACACTGGAAGGCACATAAATTGTAACCTGTGTCTAATAGCATCCTGAGAGTCCATGTCATGGGACTAACTTATAATGAGATCTTTTTTGGCTTCTCCAGCAAAACTAAATCTTCTTGGATAATATCCAAGACATATCTGTCTTATGTCAAATTCTGCTCTACAGAATGAGGTAATACAAATGTGGACCACAGTAAATACATCTCCATGTCCAGTAAAACAGTAACTTTAATTAAATATTAATTTGTTGCCTATAATACTTTACAGTTTTTAAAAAGATTTCAAATATATGATCTCATTCTTCATGGCAGTCCTGAAAAATAGGTAGAATTGAAATTATACTCACATTTTACCCATGAGGAAACTAAGACTCTAAGACAATAAGCCACTTGTCTCAAGTTAGATACCTGGAAAGAATAAAAGATGGTTTTAAGTTGAGGTTTTCTGACTCTTATTCCAGAACTCTTCTCACCACACCATTAAGTCTATGTGAAAAAGTTGAAGTGAGGCCACTCATAAATTTGTGGGTAAAATATAAGTACAATATTTTCTTTGGGACAAAATATACCAAGAAATCTTGGAGTCATTCTTTGCTTGGCAATATAGATTTTGCCTGCAACTGTCAAATTTCATTCTGCTGAGCGTACATTCTGCAATTTTTTCTGGGACATTTTTTCAAAGTATGAAAAACTTAAAAATTATGAGTAACAAAGGTAAACTAGCCCAATTGGCTATGAGACAATGAAATAAAATTAACAATAATTTTTAAGATATAGTACTGGCACAAGATTAGCATGGAACCATTCAAAAATAGACCCATATATATTTTAAAAATTTAAAATATTCCAAAGGAAATGGCAGTGGAAAAGTCAAATTATTGGAAAATTGGTATTGTAAAAATTATCCATCTTCTTTATCCATCTCACAACAGAGAAATATATTCCAGATGGATTAAATACTTGTTGCTGACTATAGTTGCCCATGTTGGAGGCTACACAACCCAGGAGTTATACTCACATGGACTGGTCCACCCTCTTGGGTGAGGAATGTTAGTACCCGTGACTGGCTTTTGATTGGGGAAGAATTTTTTTAAAAAGAAAGATATATATAGGGGTCCCTGGGTGGCTCAGTTGTTAAGCAGCTGCCTTCAGCTCAGGACATGATCCCAGGATCCTGGGATCGAGCCCCATGTCAGGCTCCCTACTTGGCGGGAAGCCTGCTTCTCCCTTTCCCACTCCCTCTGCTTGTGTTCCTTCTTTCGCTGTGTCTCTGTCAAATAAATAAATTTAAAAAAAACAGAAAGATATATAAAAATCACATAAGAAGTGAATGATTGATTTGACCACATAAACACATTTGAATGCTATACATCAAATACCATAAAATTAAAAGACAAACAAGAACTGGTAAGAACATTTGCCACAAATACAGTAATCTCATAAGACTGATGTATGAAATACACATATGTATGTAATGACATTAAATTTAGCTTTACAATGCCCAAACCCTACAGACACTATTCATTACTTATATAAGTTAGGGCAGTGCTAAAAGATGTAACAAAAAGACTCAACAATGTAAAATGGCTCAAACATAACATAAGCAAACATTCTTAAGTGTTTTTTTTTTTTTTTTTTTTTGTACCGGAGGCTATCTTAGCAGTCTGATGAAGTTTAGGACCTCTTTTCTGAAAACTTTTTAAAATTTTATTTATTTACTTGCAAGAGAGGGAGAGAGAGAGAATGAGTTGGGGGACGGGTAAAAGGAGAGGGTGAAGCAGACTCCCACTGAGCAGGGAGCCCAAAGCAGGGCGCCATCCCAGGACCTGGACAACATTACCTGAACTGAAAGTAGATGCTATCCGAGCAACTGAGCTATCCAGGCACCCCATCAGAAAATGTTTTTAAATACATAAAATAGAATTTAAAAGATTTCAAAAGAAGCCAATTAAATTGAAGTGTAACAATAAAATATTACAGGAATGTGAATAATAATAAAGGTGCTTCTTTATTAAAACATTAAGTAACAAAATATAACAGCTAGAAAAGCTGTGCAGACAGGAAGAAGAGGAAAATGTGGGCTTTGATGAGTAGGTAGTAGTCTTTGCTAAATCAAGTTAGCAATTTGATTTTTTATGACTATACCCAGTGAGGTAAATTTTAGAGTGAGGAGGTGAGAACTGTTGTGGAAACAAATTATGAAAAGAAACATTTTGGAGAGCAAACTGCCAAGATGGATCCAGTGTTTGAAAATTGTTCAAACTCTTGGATCCACTAATTAAGTTTCTATGAATTTTTCTCAAGAATAAAAACTAACAGAAAAATTATGCACAAATTGTTCATAACAGCACTTAATAATAATATATTTATTATCAATTAGAACAGATACATTTACAATAGCCAAAATAAATTAGCATTGTCAATGAAATTGAGGTACATCATCATATCATAGACTATTATGCTTTTGAGTTCTAATAAATAATAGCTGAAACTTCTTGAACACTTATAGATTTTAGGCATTTTGCTAATCATTTTATACCCTTTAAGTCTTCCCAGTCACTTGGTGAGATACTTTCTTGATCTCATTTCAAAGGTGGAAAAACTGAACCTCAGCAAGGCTAAGTGTTTTGCTGAGGATTTTACATCTAAAATCCATTCTCTTTTCTTGCTTACTAACAGGTCTCCAATTTTGTTATAGTTTGCAATGAGCTCAGCTGAAAATACTGAGCCGCTAGCCTAACACAGTTGTGGCTGGCCACATGACCAGTTATGGCCAATTCAGTTGAAGCAGAGATTGCTATTCTAACCAACTGAGCCACCTAGGCACCTCAGAGATTGCTATTCTAAAGGAAGACTCAACAGAACAGGACTTTTCAGCCTTTTGACCCTAATCTTTCCTCTTTTCTTCTCCCAAACGAGCAGGTGAAGCCTGTGTGGGTAGTAGTCGTCTTGTAACCATGGCTGAAAACCACAAGCTAAGAATGGCAGGACAGGAGGCTAGGAGAAGCCTGGACCTGAGGAAATTCTTGAAGACTGCACAAGCCCATGTTTACGTAAGTCCCTGAATGATGTTTGATTAAGTCACACAAGTTACATTGTTAGGTAAGTACAGACGAAGATCTGTTTGATGCAGCTGGTCAGTGGAAAAATCAAGACTTAAGCTCAGATCTATCAGACCCAAAGATCTTTTAAGTACTAGTATATACTGATTATGTGTTTATTTGCTAATGTTAACTTTAAAAAGTAAGATATTAAAATTGTATATGTATGTATGATATCCACTATACTAATATCCCTGGAAAGAATACAGGAAGATACCAAAATTTTAATAATGGTTATCTCTGGGGGGCAGGATTATGAGGTTAATTTTAAAACTAACTTTATAAGGAGATTTTGTTATTATAAATGTAATTCTTGCTTATTGTGGATAATTTGCAATTTGAAGAACAGAACAAAGGAAAATGTAAAATGTGCTACCTTACAATTTTCCCTACATTTATATTTTTAAATTGTATACACTATTTTGTATCCTGCTGTTTTTACTTCTATTATAGGCATTTCTCATTGTTATCAAATATTTTAGAAATACCATGTTAATGGCTACCTATTATTCCAGCATGTGGATGAGTACAAATTGTTTAAACATTCTTTAGTTGAAAATTTTAAACTCATTAGGTTTTTCAATAATAGAAATAATGCTCTGGGAACGCCTAAGTTTATAAATCTTTGTCTGTTTCACTGACAGTTTTCTTAACATAAATTCTCCAAACTAACACTTCTGAGAATTTTGTTGTTGTTACTACTAGGAACTTTTTAATATGTGCTTCAGAAATGTTGCAAAAGTATTGGTACAAGTGTATGAGTGTTCTATCATTTGGAGGCCTTGAGAGTGTCCCCCTGCCTTTATTCACCTCCAGCTGATTGATTAAATGGATTTCCAGAGTCTGTTATTTTATGTTAATTAAAATATGCCTTGGTAAACGGTGACAGAATTACTGATTGAATCAAAAATATTTATAATTTATACATAAGGGAATCAAAGGAAAGTGACAGAGCTGAAATTTCTCCTACTTCTGGTAGGAGTTTTCAGCCATATTATAAGGTAATTCAAAGATGCCATAATAACATAGAGTAAGACGATGTTAAGAATAGAAGATTTTCATCCATCATTAACAGTTAGCCTTTCCTGGGTGCCTGGGTGGCTCAGTGGGTTAAGCCTCATGCTCAGGTCATGCTCTCAGGGTCCTGGGATTGAGGCCCACATGGGGCTCTCTGTTCAGCAGGGAGCCTGCTTCCCCTCTCTCTTTCTGCCTGCCTCTCTGCCTGCTTGTGCCCTCTCTCTGTCAAATAAATAAATAAAATCTTAAAAAAAAAAACAACAGTTAACCTTTCCCTAAATGTATATTTTTCCTTAAAATAGCCAGTGAAAGTGAAAGATATATACGGATATAAATAAATGAATATGTTTACATTGAGCTTGTATTTTAAAAAAAATTTTCATTAATGGGTCTCCTGGGTGGTTCAGTCCGTTAAGCAGCTGCCTTCAGCTCAGGTCATGATCCCAGGGTCCTGGGATCAAGTCCTGCATCAGGCTCCTTGCTCAGTGTGGAGCCTGCTTCTCTCTCTCCCTCTGCCTGCCACTCTGCCTGCTTGTGCTCTCTCTCTCTGTCAAATAAATAAATAAAATCTTCAACAATTTTTTTCATTAATGAGGTACATGATCAAAAGTCAGGGAAGCAGTTTTTAAAATTAACTAATTAATATTGTTGGTTCTAATTTTTAAGATAATAATTTCTTTAAAAAAGTAGTTTCCAATGACCTAAAAATAATTACTTACTCAAAGGCCAAATTATAAGTCTCCAATATATGTTCAGTATATATGTGTTAAAGTGAGCTGATATTTAATATCAATGGCTAATATAGGCAATATATATTTCTATGTATCTACATTATTGACACTTCCCCATTTTTTAAAAATTGTACTTCAGTTGCACAGAATTAGAGTAAATGTAACCTATAGTCCATTGTGTTCTCTCATTAGCAGTCTATGTATGTCCTAAGTTTTAATTATTATTTGTTAATTATTTTAAATAGTAAAATAAACACTTACTAACCCACCACCCAAAACAAAAGGTGGAAACTGGACAATAATCTTGTATATTATTTTCTCCAATATCCCATTCCCTTGCCATCCCATGGTTTTATTTTCATATTTTGTTTTATTTATTTATTTTAAATATTTTATTCATTTATTTATTTGAGAAAGAAAGCATGAGTAGGGGGGTGGGGCAGAGGCAGAGAGGGAGGGAGACGGAGACTCCCCACTGACCAGGGAGCCCCATGTGAGACTCAATCCCAATTCCCTGGGATTATGACCAGAGTCAAAGGCAGCTGCTTAACTGACTGGACCACACAGGCACCCCATATTTTGTTTCATAAACAGTGTCTCCATGTTTTCAAATTTTGAAAACCACTTCTAATCTTCATATTAGTTTTCAAGTGAATACTTTGGCTGTTTCAAATTGAAGTGATAAATTTTTTTTTTCCTGCTTTAGAATCTAATCTGATGTCATATTTGAAGTCCAATCCAAGTAAATAGTCCGAAATATGTTGAACGGGTTTTTGAAGCTTTGTAATGCAAATCCTCCAATGATGTCCTTTCAGCTCCAGCGCATTTAAAATTTCCATGAATCTTCCCTTTGATCTAAGGCAGTAAAAGTCGAAAAGGGCTTATAACAATAATAGACTTGTTTTAATTAAGTTCAGTAAATACTTGTTAAGCACCTACCAAGCAGGATGCATAGAGTTTGGCATTGAGGGAGGGTGGTGGTGGTGACTCAAAATGACTAGGATAATGGCTTCTTACTAAGCTGTTTGAAGCTTAGTAACAGAGAACCTAGAAACAGGACCTAGCACGTATGGAAACCAAATGTATGAGAGATTAGGTCAATGGGAAAACATGGGTTATTGAATATGTGGTATTGAGATAATTAATATTGGCATTATTATTAATAGTAGAAATTATAGGAATGACATGGAAAATGTGACATCTAAGGTGGACCTCCAAGGCTGAGTGGGATTAAAATAGGTCTAAGAGATGCAGGTGGAAATTTGGGAGGAGTTTTTCCAGAAGGTTATTTTCGAGCAGGGTGACTAGTTCATCCTGGGTGTTCTGTGCTTTCTGCTTCTAGTGCTGAAAGTCCCATGTCATGGGAAAAGGACAAATCAGGACATATGTTCACCTACAAAGGGAGAAGTGGTAGCCATACTTTCCTTACCACTCCTCCCAGTTTCTTAAACCAAGAAGCAAACACATAGTCCCATAAACTGAGTCCCATAGGTATTGGGTTTAGGAAACTGAACTCAGCCTTTTCTGGCTCTTCCACTTTCTCTGATAAGGGAGATTTAAGATTTCCACGTTCCTTGTCCTTCTCTGTTGCCTCCAGCAACACTTCTGTTGAAGCTTACACAGGCTTCAAACTCTTCCACTGCTAAGACGTCAAATTTGGGCCTTTCTGTGATGGCTACCTCCTATTCGCCTTGGGGTCAGTCATCCATCTCTGCCTGCTACTAGCCATATGAACTTAAGCCATGGAGTAAACTTCTCTGAACTTTTTTTCTTTGATGGAAAACGGGAGATAATAATTCCTCCTATTTCATAGGTCCTTGTGGAAGAAAATGAGATCACTCATAAAGTAGTGTTTTAAAAAAGGAACAAGTTTCAGAATTGTATGTTCAGTATGATCATACTTTTGTTTTAAAAAAAAACCTATATCGAGCATGTTTTTGCATATTAGTTTATAAGTGCAGTGAAAAGAAGAAAACCAAAGTCTAAACAACGGTTACATTTCAGAAAGGGTATGAAAAAGGGGATCCATGTTAAGGAAACGATCTCCACATTCTGTCTTTGAATTTTGTGAATATTCTACAATAAATTTAGATTATATTTTAATTATAATATAGATGAAATCAGTACAAAAATGAACAAACATAAAGACTTCACAGGGGAGTTGGCATTTGAGTGAGTCTTAATGACTACCTGCGCCTTATGTGGAAGATAGGGAAAGGTTTCCCAGCACACAGGGTAGGGCATGCCTGCAAACAGAAATGCAGGTGGGTTGTCCCAAGACAGGAGGCTGGAGAGTTGGCCAGGTCTGGATCTGGGTGTCCTTTGAATGCCATCCTCAGGAATCTGAACTTCATCCTCAGAGTAATGGGAAAGCATCCAGGGGTAATACAAATGGGAAAACTAATAGAAGTTGCATTTTAAGATACTTCTGTGTTGAGGGGTGAGGGCATGGTCAAGACTGTAGATTTAAAAAGGAAATCAGAAACATCCAGTAGTCACAACAAAAGATGACAAAGGTTTGGTTTATCACCTTAGACCAAATAATATCTGTCACTTTGATGCCATAACTAATATTAATAGCTAGCATTTATTGAAATATTTGTTTATAGATAGTATTTATTAGCCAACCTTAGATTGGCTAAGAGTTATAAATGGCCATCTCATTTATTTCACACCAAATCTCTGTAAGACAATGTTATTATTATGAATATGTGATTGAGGAAACCAGGATTCAGAGGGGTTAAGATACATACACAAGTATACCGTAGATAATAAATGGTGTGACTAGGATCTGAATCCACACAGCTTGCTTTCTGGGACACACTTTGAGGTAGTCATAAACCCTTAAAAGGGTCCTTAGTGTCAGAAAAATTATGCTAGATAGACTTAAGCAGGCATGGATGATTCCTTTAAGACTATCTCAGTACGAGAGAAATACAGACCTTATCTCCACTGAAAAAAAGAGGATTTTTAAGTGCTGGGTAAGCCAATGAAAAAAATTGCTGGAAGGATGTTAGGGCGAATGTCGGTCAAAATGATTAGGTAATCTGTGTTTAATTGCTGCTTATTTAAGTTAGACTCCCACGTTCTCACCAGGACTGGGATAGAGAGATGCTGAAAGGACAGTTACTGGGTTGGAAAACTGGCCAAAGTCTGGGAGGAGAATTGCATCTCAAAGGGGCAAAGAAAGAACTTTTAATGCCTGGAAAAAAGAAGTTTGCTAAACTAAATGCTCTAAGAGAAGGGAAGTCAAGAGCCTAGAGTCAAGAAGAAGCCTGTCTCAAGTTTAGCCAAGCTGAGGGGAACATTAACCTCTTCTTTATCATCAGTTGTTCGGAAGCATGGGATGCAGTAAAATTCAGTGTGTTAGTCCTCATTCTCCTGAGGAAATCCAAGAGAACGTCATGTAAGGCATTCATACACATAATCCATTTTAAATTGTATATATGTGTATGTTTTAAAAGTTAACACACCAATCTATGCCTACTGAACAATGTAATACACAACTTCAAACAGAAGACCATAGTGAACCAAATGACTTTAGAGCAACAAAGAGAATAGTCAACATTTATTCAGTATTTATTATGTGCCAGACATGAAGCTTAAGTATTTCTCATATCCTCCTAAGAACAATCCTGGAGGGTACGTGTGATAATTACCTTCATTTTATGGATGAGGAAACAGATTCTTAGAAGGGCATACAACTTATAAATGGTCCGTCTGAGCTCTTGTAGGAGTGGCTACCCAGTCTGTGAGAACCCAATGTAAGATGAAAATGTGGGGCCCCTTGTTCAAAAATTATTGCCCTTCAAGAGACAAAAGAAGAATATTAAACCAAACATAGGCCTCTCTAAGCACAGTGTGACTGTGCAGGTCATCAGTGCCCATGAAGCTGGCCTTGCCCTTAAGTTCATGCTTTCAGTGTACCTTTAGGTAGGCTACATTCCACCTCTCCTGAATAAGTTAGTAAGTGGGGAGGTCCCTGGGGGTAGCCAGAGTTCTTAGCTGGTTATCAGTTGACCTTTTTTTAATGCCTGGAAAAAAGAAACTTTCTCATAGACAGGCTTTGGATATTTAATCCTTCCTGTATCACACAGCTTCTCAGTGGGATGTCAAAGTATTAGAAGACTTGAAACTCCCTACTGAGTTTCCGTCTGAGAATAGTAAATGCTGGGAACAAAGGAGGTTCTTACACACAAAGGGGAACTACAGCTAAATACTGGCCTGTGTACTGTGGCTTCCTTCACAACATATTCTAACAGCAAGTCTTACTGTATCAGATGAGAATGAACTTGGATGACAGAGTGCAATAGTTAGATGGCTAAGAACATTAGCAATACAAACTAATAAAAGGGGTTTTTCTTTTCATCATTATAGAGAAAGATATAGGAGAGAACTGAGGCTCCTATCAGGAAACGGGTATATTAATACTGATAAAAAACTGTCTTTACTCCGATGCACAGCATGGCTGAGGAGCATTAAATGAAGAGGTTTTCTAGACTATAATTCCATTATTCCTGGAGGTGAATACTGTCCCAAGTGAGTATTATTATTAGTACATGATGCATGACTGGGGCTTAGGTAACATTTCGGTGAAAACAGCGATGACAGAGAGTAACAGATTCCAGTTGCGTTAGAAAGGAAGTTAGTTTTCATTGTAAAAGTCCACTTTGCTTTTTAATAGACATGGAGCTAAAATGAGGCTGACTGTGGACCAAATATAATATCCAATGTGAACAGAGGTAAAAATTTTGCATATGAGTTTTTTCTAGTTGTAGGTTTCTAACATCAGCTCCTTGAAACAATTAGGTGAATTCTATAATTAAAAATAGGCACTGGGGGGGGCACCTGGGTGGCTCAGTGGGTTAAGCCTCTGCCTTCAGCTCAGGTCATGATCTCAGGGTCCTGGGATTGAGCCCTGCATCGGGCTCTCTGTTCAGTGGGGAGCCTGCTTCCTCCTCTCTCTCTCTGCCTGCCTCTCTGCCTACTTGTGATCTCTCTGTCAAATAAATAAATAAAATCTTAAAAAAATAGGCACTAGGGATAGACAAGAGGGTATTTTCAGAGTAACACATGTTCACTGTTGTTTGGCATTTTGCATCATTCTAAAAAAATGGTCTTCTGAATGTATTAACTAAATACTCAGAAGACTTCTTGAGTAGCACGATGAGCCTTGGCTTAACTATAAATATTTTTCTTCCAAAACAAGCAACTCTATTATATATGTAGTCTTTTTGTGTGACTTTATGAAGATATAATTGACACGTAATAAACTGCCCATATCAGAAGTGTAGAATATATGTTTTGAAATATGTGTTCATCCATTCAAATACCAACAAAGCCAAGGTCGTGAACATATTCCTTGCTCCTCAAAATTTCCTTTTCTCACAAAAGAGGAAATAACTGGGGTGGTTCTAGTGCATCAGCTGAATGAGAAGTATCTATTTGTTAAGGACATTTGTCTTTAGATTAGGATAGCATTTTTTTCTCTTAAATATATTTGTATTGGACTCAAAACAATTGAGAGTAGTTTGTGTCACTAGGCAGACCAATAACTTTGGTTCAGTTTCTATCAGAAGATAGAGTGTGCCTTGGTGAAGATGTAAAGTAAATATCTTATTTCAAAACTTGCAAAAGATAAGAGTAGCTCTTGTGGAATCAGAAACTCTCTGGTGCATTTTCTTTGCTAGTTGTTCTGAACAACACATCAGTCAACTCATGTGTAGCTCCATATGAGTGATATTCACAATCTAACTCCGGTCTCATCCCTTCCTGCTAGTCTGCAAGTCAACCAAAGCTGAGCAGTGTCAGTCTGGAGTGTCTGCACAGTAGTGAAGGGGGTATAAGCCATCTTTCTTTAGCTTCCCTGGGTGCTGTTAGCAGTTCCTAGGTGATCCATACCCCCCTGACTCCCTTTCTGTAATAAATTGAATTGCATGATAAAATCCCATTCCTGATTTATTTCATCATGATTATAGAATATAGTAATAGATTCCTGTGATGTGACAGTTGGCAGAGATCTCAATACCTCCTGAGAAAGTCTGTTTTGCTTGAAGAGTAGTTAGTAGATAGAAGGCGTTTCCTTTTTATGAGCGGAAATCTACCTTATAACCATTTCTTTCAATCTAATGAAGATTCCCTACTGCTGAAGAGGAGACTTACTGAAAGAAGGGTGTGGGGATACCATGAAAAGAGTGAGTTTGAATCAGAGTTTCACTGGTTACTTTACTTTTCTTTGCAAATCCTAGATAATACTTTTCTTTTTGAACCTCTGTTTCCGTATCTTATAAAATGGAGATAAAAAAATCACATCTTAAAGTTGTTTGAATGCTAAATGAAATTATTATAATGCACAGTCCCTAATTGCTAACTACTGGTTCCAATTCTAAGTGCCATTATTCTCCCCAGCGAACCTGATAACCTAGCTTAAGTTAGAAAGGTCAGGCTTTATCTTGGCAAAAACTGTTAGTGCTGATATCATTGGATCGTCAATCATTTTTAGAAGTTTCCCACATTGAGACTTTTAATGAGAACTGAATGTTAAAATTTCAGTGCTTCCAAAATGATCTCCATGAAGTTATTCTGTTCATCGGTTTCTTTTTAGTTTTTAATTTCTAAAATTGCAAAGAATATCTAAGTAAGAGCTATTGTGTGAAATAACAAACAAACAAACAAACCGAGGAGTGTTACATGAGGGCATATTAAATGTTTCCACCCTCTTGTGGGTATAACAGTCCAGCCACAATTGCTTCAGCGCTTGTCAACTTACCTAACTGCCTACCTACTTATCACCAGTAGATTCACTTCTCATCATGCTTGGTCACAAATGAGCCGTATTCCAGACAGATATTCCCTGAGGGATCGACAATAAATAGCACTAAATCCTAGTAGTGTTGACTATATGGGAACTGGGTAAAGTCATCAAATTCAGGGAGCAAATGAGTGGATATTTGTTTACCTGTCTGGTGCAAAGTTGCCAGTGTGAGAAATACCCGAAGTCTCGCCACATACCTACTGTCAGAATCTATTGAAAACACACTTAGTCACTGAGTTCTCTACATTTGGGAAGCTTCACTCCTTTTCTCTGGTATTTTTTAAAAAATATATCTTACTCCTACCTTTTAAGCCATCCACAAAGCTGTCAATTTCCTGATATGTGCTCCTTCCTCTGAATGTCTACATTTCTGATGGTACCCAATAACTCAGAAATGAAGTAGAGCTTCCTACTGAGTGCTTGCAACTTAACTGATCTGGTTTTATAAATTTTTAAGTTGTCAATTTTTAAAATTTTTCTTACTATAATTAAAATTGTCCAGTTGCCAGAGGACAGGGCGAACGTTTTGGGCAAAATAAAAACAGCAATTTACAACATTTGTAATTTAAAAGCCAGATGATTTAAATTGTTCACAAAATAATGATCATCATAAAAATTAATGTTCTTTATTTTTCTCCCTTTTACTCTTGATTAGCCACTTTAAGAATTATTAGCCACCAATAAGAATTCTTTATAAAGTATTCTATGACTCCCTTTATCCACTACAGGTCAGTCATTTGAAAGGCAAACTCTCATAAGCAAAGCTGTGTTTTTCTCTGGATGAAATGAGAACATTTTTTTCAATACCTCAGTGTGTTAATGTGGTCACTCTGGATTTCATCTGCTCTACATGTTGACTCTAAACAAAACATTGCCACCACATCACCTGTATCAGAAAGTCCTCTCAGTTCTACCTGCTGAATATTTTCTAAATGTGGCCCCTTTTGACTTCTCAACGCTACTCTCCTAGTCTACTCCACTTTCTTTCTCACCTAAACTACTTTTGTGATCTCTCACCTGGTCTCTCAGTTTCCTCTCAGGCTCTCCAAACACTCTATCCTTTACCTTGTACCCAGAGGAACAATTTACTATGTAAATCTAATGATGCATTGCCCTAATTAAAACTTTCTAGTTACTTCCCATTACCCTTGGAGTACAATGCAAACTCTTACTTTTGCCTCCTAAATCCTGAACAATCTGTTCTCTGCCTCCCTTTGGGAACTCTGCTCCTAGCACTATGCCTCACTTATAGCCATCCAGACACATTAGCCTTTCTGGAGTAAACCCAGTGCATATCTACCTCAGGCTCTGGAATCTGGTTTTCTGGAGCTTGGTTTTGCAGGGTTTGCTACCTCCATGTGGAAAAGAAGTCTTCATCCCCATCATTCTCTCTCTTTCCATTATGCTTTAATTTTATTCTAGAACTTTTTACTCTCATTATCTGGAATTATAGATACATTATATTATAAATATATTATAGAATTATAATTATATTATACATTTGCATGCTTGTCTGTAGTCTACTTTCCCAGTTAGGACAGTTCTTTGTGGTGCAGTTTTTGTCTTAACTGCATTCCACCCATCTTGTCCTTCCCCTCCAGCTTAAATTAACGCTTGCTAGGTAGAGGGTCCTCAAGAAAGATCTGCTGAATTAAAGAACAGTAGAACCCCATGTTGACTAGTATCACAGAATTTGTCACTGAAATCTCCTCTAAAGACATTCTTCTAAAAATGCTCTTGTAGATTGCAAAAAAGATGACATTTTATGTATTAGAAAACATGTACCTTATAAGAAGTGCTCATATAAACATCTTTTTAAAAAACAAATTTTAACTGTTCCAATAAAATCAAAATAGCATGTTTCATTCCCTAAATATGGACCCATGGGTGATACAGTCACCTCATTAATAATTGAATATCCTGTCCTAATCTGAGTCAGGTGACTGAAGTAACATGAAGAGGTAGTATTCTTATATGCAATGGGGTCATTGTACAGAAGAGCAGAAGATACTCATAAGGGTACTAAAGGTGGTTACTAAACTAAAGGTGGCTGATAAAACAATGAATTCTGTGACCTAGAAGATATGTTATAAGAATTTACAAAATGATAAAACTGAAATCAATGCACATGTAAAAGATATCAAATAGGAGCAGCTTATCTTGAACTTCACTGGGGGAAGGGCTCTTCTTGGCTAGTTTCTCCCTCCTGAATACCGAAAAACTGCTTAGAATAGCCATCCAGTTTCTCGAGTTAGGTCTCTTTCCTTAAAAACAGCTCAAAGCTGTCTTTCAACAGAAAGCGTTATAAAGCTGGAATGGTAGGGGTGTGTGGAAGTTTTAATTGAAAATAACCAAGTCCACATTTGGAATAACATTTCGGTATGCGTATAAATTCATGTTTTTGTTAGAATTTATTCTATAGATATAACACATTATATATATATTTGGTATATATCAAGATTAGAAAGAAAGGCATATTTTTGAAAACTCAAATAATAATTTGAGATGAATACATGACTTTATTTTTCATGTGGAAGAAATTCAGAGGCAGGCTTTCCGGAACTTCTGTGGTCACTCTGAGATTTCACTAAAAATTAGACTCCTTTGATTTTTCTCCTCTACATTTTGAGAATATTGTTTCCATGTTCAAATTTTCTCATAGTTTCAAAATAACTGTTCAGCTGCGGCCATCATATTCATGTTCCATACAGGAGGAAAGAAGAAGGGAAAATGTGCGCAGGGATAAAGAGCTCAGTTAAAGAGCTCTCAGAGTTAAAGAGCTTTACTGGAAGCCTCATCCATTGACTTTGCTGACATTTGATTAGACATCTCTCTTCTATTTATTTATTTTTTCAAAGATTTTATTTATTTATTTATTTGACAGACAGAGATCACAAGTTGGCAGAGAGGCAGGCAGAGGGGGGGGAGCAGGTTCTCTGCTGAGCAGAGAACCCAATGCGGGGCTTGATACAAGGACCCTGAGATCATGACCTGAGCTGAAGGCAGAGGTTTAACCCACTGAGCCACCCAGATGCCCCCACATTTCTCTCTCTTTTTTTTTTTTTTAAAGATTTTTATTTATTTATTTGACAGAAATCACAAGTAGTCAGAGAGGCAGGCAGAGAGACTGAGGGAAGCATGCTCCCCGCCGAGCAGAGAGCCCGATGCGGGGCTCGATGCGGGGCTCCATCCCAGGACCCTGAGATCATGACCTGAGCTAAAGGTAGAGGCCTTAACCCACTGAGCCACCCAGGTGCCCCCCCCAACATCTCTCTTTTAAAGGGAAGGTGGAAAATGCTGCTTTTTCTGAGTACAGTGGCACCTTCGATAATACAGAGATTTCTTTAAAAGGAAAAGAGGTGAATGGATATGGGATCGGCAGCAAAGAGTATCTACTACTATACAAATAATACCAAACTACCAAAACTATACATAAATAACTGAAGTGTGAGTTCTGAGGAGGAGATTCTGTGTTTTTTGTTCACTGATGTATCTCTAACACCTATCTTAGTGTCTAGATCTTTTGTTTGATTGTTTGTTTTTGTTTTTTAGGTGGTATCATTTTTTTTATTAACATATACTGTATTATTTGCCGCAGGGGTACAGGTCTGTGAATCATCAGGCTAACACACCTCACAGCACTCACCACAGCACATATCCTCCCCAATGTCCATAACCCAGCCACCCTCTCCCTACCCCCCCACACCCCAGCAACCCTCAGTTTGTTTTGTGAGATTAAGAGTCTCTTATGGTTTGTCTCCCTCACCATCCCATCTTGTTTCATTTTTTCCTCCCTACCCCCAAACTCCCCAAGCAACCCTCAGTTTGTTTTGTGAGATTAAGAGTCTCATGGTTTGTCTCCCTCCCGATCCCATCTTGTTTCATTTTTTTCTTCACTACCCCTCACGGCCCCCCACCCTGCCTCTCAAACTCCTCGTACCAGAGAGATCAATGATAATTGTCTTTCTCTGGTTGTTACTGCCTCGATCTTAATGAGTTATTCAATCCCAATGAATAAATGAATGAAGGAAGGAGGGAATTTCTGGTGTAATAATTGTCTTTAGTTAAGCTGTAACTAGGTAGAATGTCTCTGGAGTTGTTCTGGTGTAACCATTTCCTTTTGAGTCGTATGGCTCCATGTCCTTCCAAGAGCATCATCTGTATCCCTTTTCAGGCTGATCCAGCCCAATTCACACCAACTCCTTACCCATGTGAAATTTGATAAGCTAACAGCATTTCGTTCCAAGTTTTGATTTTAAAAGTTTAGAGTACTCACCAATTATAATTCTATATAATAAGCTGTTTCTATTTCTATTTTCTAATGCAAAGGGATATACAAATACTGCAATTTCAGACTTAGCTTTCCAATTCTGTAAGTAAGTCTACTATTAAGGACGTTTTTTAAAGGTCTTTATTTGCCGCAGTGTCTTTGGCAAAAAGAGGACAACTCTACCTCTTATGCCCAGAAATCTTGGGATCAAAGTTTCCTTTCCATGTCAATTGCCTATTAGCAGCAAAGCTTAAATGTAGTTGGGTTTTTACCTAACAGTGGTTTTCCTATTTTCATGTTCATCTGTGTTTAGGTTAAGGAAAGAGCATGTAAATAGCTTTCTTGGAAATTATCATTTTGTTGTTGTTGTTGTTTCTGAACTGTCTGCTTTTGACTAGGATGGGTATAGTATTTGTACTTTGTGGAGAAATGACCCCTAATTTTCTATGTCTTTCTATCTTTGTGTGTGTGTGTGTGTGTGTGTGTGTGTGTGTTATGTTAGTCACCATACAATACATCATTAGTTTTTGATGTGTTCCAAGATTCATTGTTTACATGTAACACCCAGTGCTCCATGCAATACGTGTCCTCCTTAATACCTACCACCAGGCTCATCCATGCCCCCATCCCCCTCTCCTCTAAAACCCTCAGTTTGTTTCTCAGAGTCCACAGTTTCTCGTGGTTCATCTCCTGCTCTGATTCCCCCCCTTCACTTTTCCTTTCCTTCTCCTGACCTCCTCCATGTTATTTCTTATGTTCCACAAGTGAAAATATATGATAATTGACTATTTCTGCTTGACTTATTTCACTCAGCATAATCTCCTCCAGTCCCATCCATGTTGATGCAAAAATTGGGTATTCATCCTTTCTGATGGCTGAGTAATATTCCATTGTATATATGGACCACATCTTCTTTATCCATTCATTTGTTGAAGGGCATCTTGGCTCTTTCCACAGTTTGGCTATTGTGGATGTTAGCTGGTATGAACAGTGGGGTACATATGGCCCTTCTTTTCACTACATCTGTATCTTTGGGGTAAATACCCAGTAGTTCAATTGCCAGATCATAGGGTAGCTGTATTTTTAATTTTTTGAGGAATCTCCACACGGTTTTCCAAAGTGGCTGTACCAACTTGCATTCCCACCAACAGTGTAAGAGGGTTCCCCTTTCTCTACATCCTCTCCAACATTTACTGTTTCTTGCCTTGTTAATTTTTGCCATTCTAACAGGTGTAAGGTGGTATCTCAATGTGGTTTTGATTTGAATTTCCCTGATGTCTAATGATGAATATTTTTTCATGTGGCTGCTAGCCATTGTGTGTCTTCATTGGATAAGTGTCTATTCTTGTCCTCTGCCCATATTATCAACAACAACAACAACAACAACAAAAAATATTCAGACTGGCAGAGAAGAAGTCAAACTCTCTCTATTTGCAGGTGACATGATACTTTATGTGAAAAACTCAAAAGTCTCCACCTGCAAATTACCAGAACTCATATAGCAATTCAGTAATGTGGCAGGATACAAAGTCAATGAACAGAAGTCAGTTGCTTTCTTATACACTAACAATGAAACTGTAGGAAGGGAAATTTGAGAATCAGTTCCATTTACAATAGCACCAGCAACCATAAGATACCTTGGAATAAACCTAACTAAAGAGGTAAAGGATCTATATGCAAGGAACTACAGAACACTCGTGAAAAAAGTTGAAGAAGACACAAAGAAGATGGAAAAACTTCCCATACTCATGGATGGGAAGAATAAACATTGTTAAAATGTTTATGTTGCCCAGAGCAATCTATATTTTCAACACCCTCCCAATCAAAATACCATCAGCATTTTTCAAAGTGCTGGAACAAACAATCCTAAATTTGCATGGAAACAAATCGCCAGAATCGCCAAGGAAATGTTGGAAAAGAAGAACAAAGCTGGGGGGCATTACGTTGCCTGATTTCAAGCTATATTACAAAGCTGTGATCACCAAAACAACATGGTACTGGCACAAAAACAGACACATAGGCCGATGGAACAGAATAGAGAGCCCATTAACTAATTAATGAGCCCTTAACTCTATGGTCAAATAATCTTTGACAAAGCAGGAAAAAATATCTAGTGGAAAAAAGACAGTCACTTCAATAAATGGTGCTGGGAAAATTGGACAGCTATATATAGAAGAATGAAACTCGACCACTCTCTTACACCATACACAAAGATAAACTCAAAATGGGTGAAAGACCTCAATGTGAGACAGGAATCCATCAAAATCCTAGAGGAGAACATGGCAGTAACCTCTTCGACATTGGCCACAGCAACTTCTTTCAAGACACATCTCCAAAGGCAAGGGAAACAAAAGAGAAAATGATCTTTTGGGACTTTATCAAGATAAAAAGCTTCTATACAGCAAAGGAAACAGTCAACAAAACAAAGAGGCAACCCATGGAATGGGAGAAGATATTCGTAAATAACACTACAGACAAGGGGCTAATAACTAAGATCTAGAAAGAACTTCTCAAACTCAACACCCTTTCTCTCTTTTTAAACTGTTCAAGTAGTCAGAGAATGAAGACAACTGTTGTATACACATAATGATAAGTTTTAAGGACTGAATGAAATTTGTAATGGCTCAACATATATGCTCAACATCACCTTTTATATGAGAGTGTTGTAACCACAGAAACTAGATTTCTTCACACACGTAACAACTTTGAAACTTTTTATGCATGCATTCATATGGAAGAAAATGATGGAGAAAGAGAAATGTCACTAGGAGTGGTAATAAAGAATGAATGTAAGAAGGTCTGAGATATAAAGTAGGTGTCTTGGGCCTTAGGCATGGGATAAGAAAGCAAAGGAATGCAAGAGAGATGACTGTAGGGGAAAAAAAATAAAAGAAGCTCAGTAATTTGCTACCTACTTTATCTCAGAATTTGCTATTGATGTTATTTGTTGATGGAAAGAAAGTTTCTTTCAGGTGAACATGTGAGCACTTTTTCTACTCATTCTATTGAGGTTAGAAAAAAAGGAAGAAATGGTTTTACCAACTGGCAAATTAAGATACAACTTAAGTTTGATGTTTTGATGATTCTGACCTCTTAAATTAAACCAATGGTAGACGAACATTATCAAATAGGCATATTGTCTATAACTAATATTTTTCCATGTAGTATATGAGTGAGTTCTAGAGATAAAATTCAGTAGGATGTAAGTTCTACAGTTATAGATATTTTTATCTACAACTTGAACACCTAGAAGGCTACCTGGCCTATTATATACACTTGGTGAATATTTGGTAAGTGAATAAATAAAATCAGCAAAAAAGTGGCTCAATCCTTGATACCTAAAAACAAAACATGCATTATCTATAATGTTTATCTAAGGTTAAAAAATAAATTATCCACCTAATTAAGAAAAGCATGGATTATGTTAACTAGAAATGAAGTCTAGAATTAAGAATTCCAACCATACCTATCATATTTACTATAGAAATAATCTAATTTTTATTTTAAAGATTCAGTTGAAAGTATTTGACAATATCTTGCATAATGTTTATCACATAATAAGAGCACTTAAGTTTCTCTTCCTTTTTACTTTTCTTTTGAAAAAGCAAAGTGAGTTTTTAAAAATTTTAATGTACAAGTAACTCTATTCATGTTATGAAGAGCTATCAATATTAGCCTGGAGTCCGCATGATAAACAGAAAACCTAGGTTTTTGCATTAGACTAACAGAAACTTCAACTTAAAAGTGGGTGACCTTGGATAAACTGCTTGCCCTTTCTGAATTTGAACTTCCTCAGCTATAAAATGGAGATGATATCCATTCTCATAAATCAGTGTGGGGATGAAATGAGATGATACATCTGAAAATCACAACATTATATCAGGCGCACAGTAGATCTTCAGTAGATATTTTTAATTGTATCTTGTGACATGAAGTCATTAAATCTCACATAATATTTCAGCTCATCTGTTTTTAAAACCACAGTAAACATATGTGCAGTTGCTGGAATAAAAAAATGTGATGTCATGTAACATTGTTTAATTAATGGTTCTTTGTTTTAGAAAGAAGGAATTTTGAAGGCTAAAGCCCCAAATTTGACCCAGAACTCATAGTAATTCTCTGATAGGCAAATAATGAATGACTTGAGAAGTTCAGCACTGTTTTACATGGTTACAAAGCAAAAGATGATCAAACAGAATAGAAAAAATGGTGTGAGGTGAATAATCTTACTGCAGAAAATTTTCTCAAGCCATTTGATTTTCAAGAGAACATATGACCTATCAGATTCATTGAACCAGTCAATGACTGCCTTATTTCAAGTCAATCAAAAGTGATGTGTTTATAGTGCCAGAAATTATGCCTAGAAAGTATTCGACATTTCATACTGAGTCACTCATGTTTTCCCTGGTATATATTCACATTGATAAACTGATTACATGAAATACACACATATACTGAACAAAACTTTCTCAGAAAATGAGTGGTTCAATGAAACATTATTGTTAATTTGACACTTCACACTTAACCCATGTTTCCCATTTTGAATCAAGAAAAAGGCGAGAGAGTAATAAAATATTCATTAACTCCACTGAAGCCCATTTATAGCAGATGGTCTCTGGAGGGTAAATTTCAAAACATTTGCTAGAGAACACTGTGCAAAGTATGCACTTGTCCTGACACAGCAACTAGTGTGAAGAACAGCAAACACAATAGTTGTTAATAGTAAGGGAGTAAGTGAATCACAGTGCAGCTTCCTTTTGTCATTTAGTTTAAGAAAAGTTGTCACATTTGCTGTTGCTTTTCATTTGGGGGATTTTATAGGTAGGTAATAAAAGCACAAGGTATATCCATAGTCTCGTCGATATTATGGTAATTCCTAAAAATTCTTAATAACTCTTCTTTCAGTATTCTTTAAGTTCTTAGAGAATTAAAATATTTGGGAACATATGACTAAAGTAATCACCCACAGGTTTGTGGGGTAGAAGGAAGGAAAGGAAGGAGGTAAATTATATATATGTAGATGAATGAATGGAGAGTTGGATGGATGGGTGTGTGGATAAAGACAGATTGATAACTAGATATTAAAAATATCAGAAGTACACACGCATGCTTAGTATCCACCTCGGTCCCTGCACCTTAGTGGTCTGGAGTTCGGGCACGAATGATGTTTCTCTCATCTTTACTCAAGCCCTCCTTGAAAGCCTGTTTGTGCCTAGTGTCCTGTGCACATGCCTTGCAAGCAATGGCGCCGTGAGTCTGACTTCAAGGTACGAGTTGAATACATCATGACAGTTACCATTGCTGCTGAGATAGCTACGATTCATTATGTAGCCTACAAAAGATTTTATGTTAAAGATCATCAGGACAAATCTATGGTAAAAACCTTCACATCCAGAAAGACAGCCCCAAGATACTACCTGCTTTTGACATGGAAGACTTGGAAAGGTGTGTACTGCCGTTGTTGGAGGTCCCAAAATTTCCCATTCTGTGATGGGTTTCACACAAAACACAATGAAGAGACTGGAGACAACTTGGGATCTCTAATCATTAAGGGAAAAGGAAACTTAAGTGGATAGTCTTGACGATCCAAACCAACGTGTCATATTATCTGATTGATTAATTAGAATGACTATTTCTTCTAATTCACCTCCTCTGGGTTCTAGATGTAGTATATTGCAAACTACAGCTTTCATATTTGTTGAGTTGTATATCCTTATAAGGTATATGATTGCAAATATTATCTTACATTCCATAGGTTGCTTTTTCAATTTGGCTGATTGTGTCCTTTGATGTGCAGGAGTTTTTAAGTTTGATGTAGTGTTGTTTATTTTTTCTATGTTAACTGTGCTTTTGGTGTCACAGCCAAGAAATCTTTGCCAAATGCAACGTCCTGAAACTTTATCCCCTTGTTTTCTTCTAGGAGTTTTATGGTTTTGGTCTTAAATGTAGGTTTTTAATCCATTTGAATTACGTTTTGTAAGATAGGGGTCCACTTCATTCTTTGCATGTAGATACTGCAATTTTCTTTCTTTCTCTCCACCTCCATCCCCAGGCATTTACATGAAAAGGATATTTTGATTTTTTAAAAAATCATTGCCTGCTATGACTTCATATTTCTCATACTTGCATCTATTGCTTCACATACTACCATCAGCTTCAATGAACTTTATTGTAATACAGTAATCAAAGACTAGCATAGTGGATGGACAATAACAGAAGAAGGAGATTCTTCTCTGTTTCTGATGATATAAAGAGAAAAGGCTACAACTTTTGACATAAAGAGGAAAGTGTTCCCGAGCAAGGTTGTTTTTATTGCACTGCCTTTTAACAGATTGCCTCATGTGAAGCCCAGCACTTAGAGAAAGTTATCATTTATTTCTCAAAGAAGGAGCAGGAGAAGAGAAGACGTTCAATGTTTGATTTATAAAATATAAATACTGGTAATATAATACTGCATTGTACATGTGAGAGAATGATAACTCTTTTGCAGAAGAGTCCTAATATAATTGCAAGATCTGTTAGGGGATTTGAATCTATTCCCAGCTTGTTCTGTTATGTCATACAAATTTACCATCAGGTAAAAATCCTATCAGGTTGCACAAAGGTATTGTAAGTTAATTAGAATTAAAAACCCTCAAAATCTTGATATTACTACTTTTAAAACATCATTTATTGTCTCAGAGATATCAAGAAACAACCACTATTGAGACTTTATTCTCTGTTCTATGTGAAATCAAATTCTCTCCAGGGTACTTTATGTGACTTATTAAAATAGTCTGTTGGTAGGCAAAATTCTTCTCACTGTGACCAGAAGACTTCAAAATTGGTGGCAAAGGAATTTGGATAGTCTCAGAGAAAAAGAATCACTGAGTGGGGTATTTGAAGTTAGGTTTAATGGTCTAATTTAATGTGAAAATATAGGTGCAAGCTCAGACATATTTTGATACAAGTATCTGGGAACTAGATATTGAACTAAACAATTTGCAGACCTTGAAATAAGTAGAATATTGCTCTTGAAATCATGTTAAGAAGCAAATGTAAAATTGACCACATTGGAATAAAAATAATCATGACTAAAATGTAACTAGGTAATGTATGATTTGTATTTAAAAGAAAATTATTTTCTACATGTTTGATCACTTGTATATAGCACTAACATTTAAATAACTGTTTTCTTCCCAAATTTACTTATATTTTTAAAGCAGATAAATTAATCAGAGGCTTTATTAACTAAAGTAGGTCAAATCCATATGCTATGAATCAAAAAAGTACAAGGGGGCTCTAACTAATGACAAAATTCTAATGTTACAGCTGTCAATCGAGGTTACTATATTCCACAAGACAGTTGATCATTTTGCTAAAATATTTTCTCCAAAAAGTTCTTGTTTTCTTTTTGGATTTTGTTTAAGTGTATTTGTATAGAATTTCAAACACTTCCAATGGGTAGCTTCAATTGGTGTTTGTTTAGGCCAAATGATTCATCATGGTTACCATGCTCAGAGGGAAGAATGACAGCTGATATGCATATTCAGTTCATTCTAGAAGAATTTACAAACAGGCAACTAAACAATCACACAAGCACACAAAAACCAACTCTTCATACAGATAAGAATTCAGTCTGTGATTTTTGTGTGTGTCTATCTATTAACTTGAGAATTTAACTTGACTTAATGTTCAAATACCAAAGGCATGAATTGGATATTCCTAAGAAAATCCTATCCAAGCAAATGGACTAGAAAACTGATGCGCTTTTTCATTAATTTTGCCTGATTTTGAGATAATTTTATATTAGTGGTCCACTTGCAAAATGGAGAAAGTAAAAAACAAAATCCCCAATAGATTAGCAACCTTCTATATGAGTCTAAAGCAATCATGTGTTGTGTTCTGAACTTTTCACAAACATTCTAAGCAATTAAAGCAATTGTATTTAATCATGAGCACAATGTATTTCAAGTACTACTCCATAGACTATTTGAGCTCTCAAAATGACACACTTTTTAAAAAGTCACTAAAAAAATTATGTTATCATCTGGATAGCAGAATAGGAGTCTTTCCAAGTAGATTTCCTCCAAGGCTAAAGTCTACTCATAACCTTGTGAAATAGTCTGGTTGTGATTACTCAGAACAAAAGGTTTCTGCGTAAAAAATAAGTTCACCAAATTAATAACTAACATCTTACTTCATTTCATGCTTATGGGAGTATTCCATTGGCTTCTGAAAACAGGATAACTTTTTATAGAATGACAGAATTTTAGAGCTAGGACAAAGCTCTGAGATCATCTCCAAGGAACTTGAGACCACAAAGCTTTAAAAAAACAGAAATGAATAAGAATAAAGAACAAGGAAACAATATAGATGACCCAAAACTGGTTCTTGAAAGTATTGATAATAGACCAAACTCTTGCAAGAATTACTAAGGAAAAAAATAGAATATCACAAATAGATAAAACACAAAATGAAAAAAGGGACATATTATACATATAGTAGACATTTTATAAATCATAAGAAAATACAATGAAAAAGTTCATGTTAATGAAGTTGAAACTTAGATGAGAAGAACCTTTTCCTAGAAAAAATATAAATGATTAAAATATATGCAATAAGAAATAACCCAATTAATCACTACCACTTCAGAAACTGAATCAGAAAGAAAAAATTTCCCCTCAAAAGATGCGTGGTCCAGATAGATTTATAGGCAATTTATACAAAACTCAAAGAAATAGATAATTCATAAAGAACCTATGTCAGAGAAAAGAGGAAATCTGCTCAACACATTTTATAAGGCTAACATAATTTTGATACTAAAACTTGACAAAAAATATAACACCCAATTTTTTAACCACTTTCACTTAAAATTAGAAGTGGAAGAACACTGCATATGATACTAACTAGTATTTGTGATTTTTTTCAAGAGTCACCATAAGAAACTTATACATGTAATGATGCTAACAAATAAAGAGAACAATGGTAATCCTAAAAGGGGCTCCCTTATTAAAATTCCTTCTTAAAGATCTTTCTATTTTAAGTACTAATCCCAGGTAGATTCTCTGTATATCATATATGTCCTCCATAAATCATATGACAGAAAGCTGAAAATGTTTTAATTCCCTCCAAAATAATTAACCTCTAAAATAAAATTTTAATTACAAATAATTTTTCCTCTCCTTATCACTGAGTTCAGAATGCTACTGGGTTGGCGGTCCTTAGAAAATTGCAAACAAGTTTTGAACTTAAAATGTAATAAAAATATATACTACCTAAGCCTATAGACTCTTTGCTGATATTGGCCGGCAGCCTAAATATGATAAGGCTCATAATGTAAGAATGACTGTACAAATTCATTACCCAATAACTTTACAAAACCCACCCATTAAATTATCGATTGTATAAATTCTAATTAAGAGAATCAAGCAACCAGAGTAGCTGAGGGGAACTCCAATCAGAAGAAGAGAACTTAAAAGTAAGCCAAGCCTCCATCTCCTCTCCTCCTCCTTGTCCTCCACTATACTGAGAAACTTAATTGGCTAACTCACACACAGTGTTACTAAAAAGACTTTGTCTATCTAGATTTCAACAATATTAGTTCAGGAAAATGAAAATTTCAGGTATATTTTCAAATTGGAATGATTGAGTTCCTGAGAGATGAGTAACACTGGGTGGAGAGATTTGTATATGGGTCATATCATGTACTTGCTCCATCAATTAGATAAAGAATTTCTAAAGGATGTCCTAGCTTCATTGAGAACATTCAGTCTTTTTTAAGGATGCATGATCTTGCTAGGGGATCAGATAAGGTAATCGATATCTCTTGCCTTAAGGTGATATTCGGTTCCCAAACTTCTGTATAGACAAGTGTTCCTCAGGTCTAAGGCTTCACCTATAGATCAATCCACGTTTCATTTTATATAGGTCAAAGCACTTGTTGGTTACAATTTACCTTAACTATCAATTGATTTAGCAATGATAAAATACAGCTTTAATTGTTTAAATCACTCACCAACAATTTTTGGACAATTTTTCCGACCATTTTAACGAGAAGATTAAAATGAGAATGCAAATATTACAGATCATAGTTTCTGAATATATGTTTTTTGTTCACCAAACACAGGGTGATTAGATGTTTAAAAAAATCTTTTTTTAAAGAAAAATATCTTTAAAAATGACAGCATAAACTTATATATTATGCTCAACTGCTTTTCTTCTTAAATGCCTAAAAATAAAATAAGCACTACATGAAATAAAACTATTTGCAAGATGCAAATTATTTTTCTTCCTTAGGAATGTAATGCATTATAATTTTAATTCTATTTATGTGATTATTTCTTTCCAAAATCTAAACAAATGCTTTGTTTTCTTTACACAAGGCAATACAAGATGACTCAATGACTCCTGCCCTTCTAGGAAGAATCTCTTACTAAAATGAAAGGTAAATTCTGTGGTCATTTACTATCTTTGTTGTTTCCAACTTCATTTAAAATATGTTTTCTTTAAAAGAGCTTCAATGATTCTTGCAAATAATACAGATGGCAAAAGCACAAAGGAACTCATTTATCACATTAAAGTGGTTTCACAATAGCTTCATCAAAAAGAGTTAAATGAGAATTTTTCATTTTCAAAATTATGTGTACCTAAAATAGAATCATAAATATGCTATCATAGATCTAAAGAAGGACAAGATCTCTCCTGAAATTATAACTATTTATTTTTTGTTCAGAAAATAATTTGCATTATTTTGAAACAAATGAAAGGACTGTATATTAAAGAAATGTAAGTTTAGCTGATTTCATACAATAAGTATTCAATAAGATGAGCATCACCTGAGTAAGAGTCTTCGGTTAAATAGTTCCAAATCTGTAATCTCTGTATAGTATGGTAAAGATTGCCTGGTGTTTATTACAGCTGTAAACATTTAATGGCTGATAATTAAATAAACAGCATCCATACCGAATCCTGCAAGACTTAATTAAACATAGCATACTGCAGATGTGAGATTTATATTACTATTTATAATTAAATGTAAAACACAATTGCTCATATGAGTACATGGAATTCTGAGAGAAATTTGCAATTTTATCTCATTTTAAGCAATTTTTGTTTTGAATTCCTTTTTCCATATTTTTTATAAAGTGTTTTGTCAACAGATAAAATAATAAACAAGTCAAATGTGTTTATGATAGTTGGTTCTGAATGAAGAAATATTGTTTCAAAAATATTTCTTTACTATATTGATTCCAAAGATTCAGCAAATGAAAGAAAGAAAGAAAAATAGAAATAGACCCTCACCTAATTATAAATAATTCAAATAAAGGAAAATGGAAACTAGCCCAACACTATCATTAGGTATATAGAAACCTAGAAAATAAAATAAAAAGGATTTTATCTTTCTTTAATTTCAGTATCATATGAAGCTCATATATGAATGTTTTTTTACAAAAAGTCTGAAAAATGTTACAGCATAATAGAGTAAACTTTAAAAATTTTGTATGGAAAACCTATGAAATACTGAAAAATTTTCAGCCTTTTTATTCACTGTTAAAGATGCCTTTGGTATTTTTATCCAGATAATGTATAGCAAGTACACGAACGTGGAGTATTTTGTAGTTGATTACACAGGCTGATTATACATATCATTCAGTATACCTTTCATAACAGTAATTGTTCAACATCTTATTTGTGATATATTCCTCTGTGGAGTAGGAAAACAAAAATGGAATGTGCCAAAGACTAAATTCAATTTACATCATTCTCCAATCCCATGTTTCCGTAATGTTTCAAGATCACAAATATTTACAATGAGAATCTTGTCAGTGAGGACTCTGAGACCAGAAATGCAAAGGGCTAATGTTCAAGTGACTAACAAAGGATGGTGTGTAAACCTCCATATTCTTCATCTCCACAAGCATAAATAAAGGTATAATCTATTTTTAGTAAATTGTGGGAGTGAATTACACCCTAGTATCTAAATTAATTAGCTGGTCATTCTTGAGGAACACTTTTCCTGTCGCTATTGTACTGCAAAGAACTACCAGATTTAAAAATCTGTAGGTGGGCTGAGAAGAAACTATAAATTACATATTGCACAAGAAATAATTTGTCAGATCATATATGCTTAATATGTGTGTGTATAGTACCATAATTGTCCATGGCATTTTAAAATAGATGAAACAGTCTCAAAGTTATCTATTGAGAGAATATTCTGATAAAGAGAAATAGATGGATCCTAGCAATGGAGCTGTTCGGGGCTCCATATGCATGTGACAGTTTCTTATTTAGATGTCGCTCATGTTTATGCATGTTCAGAAGAATACAGCTGCTACCCCATTCTGCAGAAATCATAGACACCGGTCAAGTCTACAAACGGTAGCCACATTTGAGCTTGTAATGTATTTATCATGAAAAGCTAGAAGTTCTAATGTTAAGGAAGGGGAAAAGCAGCACAATTTGCTTTGAAAAGATAACAGACATTTTTCAAAAAACAAATACTGTATATTCAATTCAGCTCCTTTAGGTGCTTTCATGTTATAGGAATTCTGCTGGTGATGAAAACAGCATTCAGCCAATCAAATGGCGGTACCCTGGTGCCATCCAAAGTAGAAGCCTAGTGTTTAAAATAACCCTGATGAATTATTCATAGATCTGATGTTTATGCAAATTAGAGAATCATGCACCCACCTGACCACCAAGGGAAGAAAAAAACACAGGGGGAAAAAAAAAACAAAACCCACCATGCTTTTAGCATTCTCCAGAACCTATGTAATCAAATGATAATATTCTTTCATTAAATGCATCAAGGAATTACAATCCTTACCTGGTTAGTTTGTAGGGCCTTCAGATTTTCTGGATGAAATAACTGACTGTGCGTGCAACCAATAAAACTGAACTGAAAAGCTGATTAAGGGCACTTACTTAATGCAAAGCCACTCACTGAATATTCATATGATGCCTGTGTTTATGCAAATTAAAGCAAAAGAAAGCCCAAGGGGATTGGTTGCCATAGCCCACAAATACTGTGTACAGCAGAAAATATAGAGAGTAGTGACAAATAAATCTTAAAATTCATAGCTTTGGAGCAACAAAGAAGAAATAGTAAAATATTAAAAAGGCTAGGTGAATTACAGTTTTAAAGTGCTTTATTTAATCATATTACTTTAGGGCTATTGACTATTCCTACCGTGTAATGATCTATAATTATCTTAATGCCAAAAGATACAGTCACTTGTGTTTGCCAGCTTTATTTATCCTGCAGTCATTTATATGAGCAGATCCCTTAAGCATAGAAGAGTAAAGAAGAAACAGTTATAATAAAAACAGAATTCAGTACACTAATAACCAAACCCAGGGCCACATGTGGGCCTTTATTAAGTCTTTCATGTAGGGATCCTTTGGTGGTAATATCTTACTAGGAAGTGAAGTTCAGTGGAAGATCTCCAACATTAGTTAGAGCTCATTGCTTTCTTAATACTGATATGTATCTGCTTTATTTGAATTGGATATTATTTTTTATTAGAAATAGGTATTGTGAATCTTTTGGCCAAGATGATTCTGGTATATGCAGTTTTAAATTCCAAGGATTTTCACTTTTGGAGCCCAAATGCAATAATGTTCTGAAATGCGTGCTAATATGTTAGTGTCCTAATCATGAAAAGATGTGAATCCTCACGTATGTATATGAGAACCGATTACAGACATTGACAGGATTCATAATATTTAAATGATACAATGCATGTTTGGCATGAAATGCTTTACATTGTCAAGGATATTCTCCGCTTTTTATTTTTTTTAATAAGAATGGAAATGGCTAAAAATGCTGAAATGCATCTGATAGGTATTTTTGTTTGCTTTTTGTTTTTCTCTTTGTTTTCTGGAACATACTATGTAAACTTCAAAAATATGAAGGCAATGATCCTCATTGCAGTTACCACTGACTAGAAAGTACTTATCATTTCCAATATTTTCCTAATAATTCTTACATCTTCACTCCACGGTCACTCTGGTCCCCTTCACATAATGTAATAAATTTTCCAGTACTTTTAAGAAATAAAAATAATTTAAAGCAAACTTAAGCATTTCTACAAAGCTGGCTACATTTATCATAAATGCTACAAAGACTAGATCCAATGTTTATTTCCTTGATAGTGATGATGGTATCACAAGTGTACATATGTGTCTGAACACATAAAATTCTATATATGAAATATGGGCAGTATTTTGTATATCAGTCAGACCTCAAGAAAGCCAGAGTGGGGAAGAAGACTGAATCTAATTACTGGACATTGTTTTCCTAGGAGGCATTTAGAAAGAAAGAGATTTCTTTGTGTTAATTTCTTGTTGCCTAACTTCAGCTTTCATGATTTCAAATAATTTCCTTTCTTTCATAGTTGCTTATTGGCTTTCCACGAGAGTAATCCTCATAAATGTACATTTATCAATATCCACATGTATTTTCTATAATGGCTATTATGTGTATATATTAATTCTAATTAATGTCTCCTTAAAATTCCCTTAAGTTTCAGAATTGACTTGGAAAACCATATGATTGGCATATTGAACCCCTAGAAAAAAGTTGGTAAAATTTTAGAAGCCATGAATTTCCATTATTTATTTATTAACAACTTCTTTCATTTAATTTACTAATTATTATATTTACATCTGTTCCAAAATACAGAATAAAAATTAATGGATAGCCAATAGGACATCTACTTAGTAATCATGCAATTCTTTTTCTTCTATTGACTTAAGAACATATTATTCAGAAGGTGAACTGGTAGTTTCTTAGTTTCTAATTAAAGAATCCTAAATTTATAACTTCTAAGAAACAACATTTAGGTTAATCAGCAACAGTTGCCTTTTATTAAGCTTCTCTATCTATATAAAGATTATTCCTTAAAAATCAGAGCACATAGTTAATTATCTGGTTCCAGATCTTTCTCTAAAATGCATTTCTTCATGTACCTTAATCCTAACAGAAACATGTTTCAGATAAAATACTTCAGTGGCTACTAATGATAATGATAATAATAATTATTGTTTGATTTTGTTTTTAATATAAGAATCTTTATTGAAAGGCCCCAAAGACAGGTGGTTCAGTTGGTTAAGAATCTCACTTCAACCTGAGTCATGATCCCAGGATCCTGGACTAAGCCCCATGTCAAGCTGCCTGCTCAGAGTGGAGTCTGCTTCTCCTTCTCCCTCCTTCCCATGATCTCTCTCTCTCTCACTCTCTCAAATAAATAAATAAAATCTTAAAAAAAAAAAAAAAAACCAGCCCTGGAAGAAACGCTAAGATTACAAAACCAATCAATAATATGACAATGCATTTTCATGTTGGTAAATTCAGATTTTTCTTTTAAACCTCAGAATTTTCCAACTTTCTAATTAAAATTCAAATGCATTTTTACCAATAACAGTTATTGCTTGTTTAAGCTACATTAGCTGTGCTTTGGTTGCAAAAAACCAAGCCTTCCTTCAGAAAGATATTTCTAGTTTCAAAGAAACAGATCACACATACACACACACACACACACACACTCCTCAAATGAACTGTCAGAGCAAAATATAAGTGGGTATCATTAATGTCATCCTTTGTCCAATTCTTCGTATCATTAGTGGGGTTTTTCTTTCCTTTTCTTGGATTGACTCTCTTAATCTCTGGCCCTTGTACAACTCTGGGGTATTTCTGACAACTTTAAAATATTTATAAACCAAATCTGAACTGCCCTAGGCCATGGTCACTTTAGACCTTTATCTTGTATGCATTTGAGCAAGAGTAGCTTATTCAGTGAACTAGGTTCCATGGAAAACCAAAGCAGGATATCCCACATTACAAAATCCTATGCTTCTGGAACTAACTTAACTGGTTTAAATGATGGATTCATAATTTCCAGGCTCGTAATTCATTCAGTTGTTTGCTCTGTGATCACAAGTGCTAAAAACTGTAAGTTCTTATAAAGTTTCATAAATTTGCTGATTGCATTGGAAGTCTGAGTCTCTCTTTTGAAGCCAACCCATTGGGCTGCAGGTAATCAATCCAGACAGAGTGAATGAACATACAGATGCAACTAAACCTCAATCAGTAAATCCATCTGGTGCAATCAGTAGTCCCTTGGCCCAGATATGAAATTGGGCCAAGCACTACCTTCTCCCCTCAAAAATAAACACCTAAAATTTGTTCTGTAAATGTTTCAAAATTAAAATAAGTTACCAAGATGAAAAATTGTAAGATTTTACATAAAAACCAGGTTTGAGTTTCCAAGAAAATCAGAAAGTGTGTCTTACTAGGCTGGCAGTCCCATGAAGTAACCAAACCCCGGAGCCGGTAAGTTTGCTTCTTCTAAGCAGGTGCCCGGGTTTTCCAACTGCCAGGAGTTCTCACCAGGATACTGTTTCTTTATGCTCTCCCTTGAGGCATGAATTTTTGACCTGAGGCATTTGAATTGAGTTGTGAATGTGAAGTAGCACTGTTTTCAATCTATACATGTCTGATTTTTATATTTTTATTTGATAGTTGTATGTTTATACATTTGTTGTCCAAAGACTCATTCAGAAGAAAAATAATCTGCACAAAGGGTAGATTACCACAACACAGCCAGGCTGTTTCCATGTGTACATTTTGACAATTCAGCTTATGTTAGATATTATCATGTTATCCTTTTTATAACAACATCAACAAAAACATCTATAATAGGAAAGTAAAGTAAAACATCAATACTATCTCTATTTGTAATGGAGAAACTATCTGCTCTGTGATCTCACCTACAATAACTAACAACCTTTAGGTTTGGGTTGCAGTTTACCTACAGCAGCATTTCCTTCCTGTTTGACTCCTTAGCAAGCATTGCCTACCATGTAAGCAAGTCCACCAAAGTTAGATAAATGCCATTCTTTAGTAAGATCATTTGGTAGACTGTTTTTTTCTAGAAAATGTTCTGTCTCCACAGGGGAAAACTATTTTTAATCAACTCAGGGAGCTTAACTGCTTATTGAGAATAATGGTCTTGTTATACATAAGATGGGAAGCTTACACATAGACAGCTAGGTCTTCTCTACCTCAAATTAAAAAGTAGACAACTGCTTGGTTTGAATGAACCCAACATCATGATTATAGAGATCCTCAATATATTCAGCTCTTGATTTTGCTTTTTCCTGACATTTCAAAATTCCTTTTATTGCTTCCTCTTTTTAAGGGCTTTGGATGATACCTGGTTCACTGAAATTAACTTGATAAATTAATTCGATTAACAGTTTAATAGAAGGGCGAGTGACAGAGAAAATTTGGTTCAAATCAATCTTTCAAACCACTACTTATATACAAGAATCAGCCAAAATGATATTAGCTGTAGTGGCCCCTAATTTAAACTTTAAAAGTGGGACGCCTGGGTGACTCAGTCGTTAAGCATCTGCCTTCCGCTCAGGTCGTTGTGGGATGGAGGGCTGTGGGATAGAGCCCTGGGTGGGGCTCCCTGCTCAGCGGGAAGCAGGCTCCTCCCTCTCACACTCCCCCTGCTTGTGTTCCCTCTCTTCCTGTCTTTCTCTGTGCCAAATAAATAAATAAAATCTTTTAAAAAACACTTAAAAAGCAAAATAAGGAGGTAATCTTGGTAAATTTCATTGCAAAACATTTACAAAGATGTTATAGATCTCATTTTAGTGAGGAAGCTAGGATTCTTTTTTTTTTTTTTTAAGATTTTATTTATTTATTTGACAGACAGAGATCACAAGTAGGCTGAGAGGCAGGCAGAGAGAGAGGAGGAGGAAGCAGGCTCCCTGCTGAGCAGAGAGCCCGATGTGGGGCTCCATCCCAGGACCCTGGGATCATGACCTGAGCCGAAGGCAGAGGTTTTAACCCACTGAGCCACCCAGGCACCCCAGGAAGCAGGGATTCTAACTGATGGCTTGGTTTAACCTCTGGTTCAATCCTAGTGTAGGTACTATTGTTGCAGCCCAGAGTCTCATTTCCCTAGATAATTTCTGAACTTTGATATTTTGGAACACAGATTGGTGTTTTGGTAAGAATATTTCCAGAAGACTAAACAGCTTCTGTCTTCAGGTTGTTGTCCCATGTCAATCCTGTGCTATGTCTGTTGAAGTCCACTGTAGCTGTTTGCATCACGATCACCCCATCTTCATTGTCATAACTTCATTGCCATAGCATACAGTTTTCTTGTCTATCATTTAATCTTTTTTCACATATTTAATTACTTGACTTAAAGGTTGGCAGCTTCAACTTCCCCTTCATGTATCTTCCAAAATTCTGCATTTAATATCCTTACTCTAAATATCTCAATTGCATTTCTACAAACTTTGAACATTGTCATCACCCATGGTACGTCTACAGCATTCTCTCTCCTGTACCTACAGCTTGCCTACTTCTTTTCTACTTAACCTTCTTTTAACTTTCATTGGATCTAGTATATCTGTTTTTATTTTGCTCTTGTACCAATCTGAATTCTAACAGCAGCCATAGTAAATGTACTATAATCCCCTCAGCTGTCTACCTTCAGGGCTTTCCTATCCAGAAATGAACCCCACATTCATTTTCTTTACTCCCATTCCCATACAGTCAGACATATGAATGTTGAGGTTGGTTTTTTTCTTTTTTTGAGTGCAATCTGAACTCATATTGTCACCCTCAATCTCTACAATGAGATGGACACCTCATTCCTTTATATGCTTTACTTCCTCCCAGGAGGAGTGGGATATGATGTTGAAAAGGGTATCCCAAGTGCTGGTCATAAATATTTGACATTATACACCTGCAGAGATCTACCACTATAACGCAGACACATGACATCATTATTACTCAAAATGTTCCTTTGTGCTCCTTTCTGGTCAGTCTCCATCCCTCATGCCTGGCACCAGGCAAGTATAAATCTGCTTTCTGTTACTGTGAAATACTATATCTTCCTTTTTTCTACATAAAATTCTTTACCATTTCATATAAGTAAAATGTAGTCTTTTGTGTATGGCTTCATTTACTTAGCACAAATGTTTGGGATTCATTCATGTTGTTGTATGTGTCAATGGCTTATCCCCTGTTAATCCTGAAAGACGTCCCATTGTATATACACCACAGTTTGTTTTTCCATCTGCCAGGAACTAGACATTGGAATTGTTTCCAGTTTGAGGTTATTATACATGAGTTTTGAACTCATGAACACTTGCATACACATTTTTATCTGGATGTATGCACTAATTTTTCTCAGGTAAATACTTAGGATTAGAAGTGGGGAGTGATGTGATGGTGCAGATTTACCCCCCAAGAAACTTCCAGACTTTTTCAGTATGTCTGTGGAAGACAGACTTTAAGGTAGCCCCTTAGAAGATTTCTGCTTCCTGGTGTTCATGCAGAAGAAGAGTTCTGTTTCCTGGTGTTCATGCTCTTTTGTAACTCCATGCCTTGAATGTGGGCAAGATCTGTGACTGGCTTCTAACCAACAGAAGGTGGCAAATGTGAGTATATGTCATTCCCATCAACACATTATCTTATATATGAATCCCTGCTGGCTGGTAGACTCACTCTAGAGTCACTCTGTACCTTGCTGTCTTTGAAAAAGCCAGCTTCCATGAATTCTACAGCCAAAAAATAAATTCTGCCAAAAACCTGAGGAAGTTGGAAAGAATCTTAAGCCTCAAATGAGAACCTAGCCCTGGCCACACCTTTATGGCAATCTTGTGAAATCTTAAGCCGAGGACCTCCATAAGCCATGCCCAGGCTTCTGACCTGTAGAAACCATTAGTTAATAATAATTGTGTGTGTGTTTTAAGCCGTTGCTTATGACAATTTGTTACACAAAAATACAAGAATAATATGTTAGGTGTATCACTTTGTATTTCCACCAACGATGTGCATTCCAGTTGCTCCACATTCCTGATGTGGTATTATCAGTCTTTTGCTTTTTGTTTTGTTTATTTTTTTAAAGATTTTATTTACTTATATGTTGAGAGAGAGAGAGAGACAGAAAGAGAACACAGGTAGGGGGAGAAGGAGGTAGAGGGAGAAGCAGTCTTCTGAGTAGAAGGCAGATGCTTAATCCACTGAACCACTCAGGCATCCCAGTGTTTTGCATTTTAACCAAAAAAAGCTTGCTTGGATTTGATTAGAATGGCATTGAATCTACAGAGGAATTTAGGAAGAATTGACATCTTAATGTTGCGTATACTGATGAATGAACATGGTATATCGCTCCATTTATTTAAACCCCCTTTAATTTCTCACAACAACCTTTGTAGTTTTCAGTATTTAGGTCTGGCACCTGGATATATTATGTTAAGTTTATCCCTAAATAATCCATGTTTTTAACACTAGCTTAAATGGTATTTAAAACTTTTAATTTATAATAGTTTACTTGCTAGTATATACACATGAAAATTATTTTTGCACACTGACCTTGTATCCTGCTATCATGCTGGCTTTAGATTCTACTTGTGGCTTCCCTGGCATTTTCAACAATGGTTTGGATGAGCTGAAAATAACCTTTACTCTGGGGATAGTTTAGTCCTACATGGTTCTTCTGGGGTTTCTACTGAATTCCCTGAGTGAATTTCAAGAACATCTTCTCTCTGTGCGCTCTGGAAAGGGTTCAGCTGAAAGCCCCTGCTGCCTGTTTGCCCTGTGCATACACTTCTTAGTATTCAGCAAAGACCTAAGCAAACTTCTGTGGAATTGTGAAGCTCCTCTTCTGCTTACCTCCCCTTCTCCATAACTCTATCCTGCAACTCCTGGCTGCCTCAGTCTCCCTGAACTCCGGTCTCTGTCGATTCAGCAAGAGCAACAGTTTGCTCTCCATGTTTCACAGCTTGCAATTGCCTCCAGGCAGAAAGACAGGCCATCATAGACTTTACCCATTTTGTTTACCTTAAGGTCCTAAGCTGCCTGTTGTTCAAAGTCTTAAAGACAGGTTTTTAAAAAGATATTTAATCCAGTTTTCTAATTGTTTCCTATGAAAATGTGACTCCAGTCCCTGTTACTACATCTTGGCAAGAGATGAACACCTCTGCTTGTATTTGAGACTTGATAAATTCTCCAGTTAGATCCCATTCTCTTTCCTTTTTTCACAGATTTCTTGGAATTTCTGGTTGACCGGAGACCATTTTCTGTGTGCTAACAGCACTGACAAACCACAACCATATTAAGAATTGATGATGGCACAGCCAATAGGTATTTCTTTCAGATATCAACAAGTAAAATAGAAAAATAAATAAGGATGTGGAGAATTTTTTAAAAAATTTTTAATTAAAAAAAATTTTTTTATAACATATAATGTATTATTAGCCCCAGGGTTACAGGTCTGTGAATCGCCAGGTTTACATACTTCATAGCACTCACCATAGCACATACCCTCCCCAATGTCCATAACCCCACCACCCTCTCCCTCCCCTCCTCCCTCCGGCAACCCTCAGTTTGTTTTGTGTGATTAAGAGTCTCTTATGGTTTGTCTCCCTCCCGATCCCATCTTGTTTCATTTATTCTTTTCCTACACCCTAAACACCCCACATTGCATCTCCACTTCCTCATATCAGGGAGATCATATGATGGTTGTCTTTCTCCGATTGACTTATTTCGTTAAGCATAATACCCTCTAGTTCCATCCATGTCATTGCAAATGGCAAGATTTCATTACTTTTTCTTTTTTTCTTTAAGATTTTATTTATTTATTTGACAGACAGAGATCACAAGTAGGCAGAGAGGCAGGCAGAGGGGCGGGGAAGCAGGCTCCCTCCGAGCAGAGAGCCCAATGCGGGGCTCAATCCCAGGACTCTGGGATCATGACCCGAGCCAAAGGCAGAGGCCTAACACACTGAGCCACCCAGGTGCCCCAAGGTTTCATTTCTTTTGATGGCTGCATAGTATTCCATTGTATATATATACCATCTCTTCTTTATCCATTCATCTGTTGATGGACATCTAGGTTCTTTCCATAGTTCGGCTATTGTGGACATTGCTGCTATAAACATTCGGGTGCATGTGCCCTTTCGGATCACTATGTTGGTATCTTTGGGGTAAATACCCAGTAGTGCAATTGCTGGGTCATAGGATAGCTCTATTTTCAACTTTTTGAGGAACTTCCATGCCATTTTCCAAAGTAGTTGCACCAGTTTGCATTCCCACCAAGAGGGTAGGAAGGTTCCCCTTTCTGGCTGTGGAGAATTTTAACAACACATTCGATTGCTTTAATCCAATTCATTTACAGAGAATTTCCTACCAACTAAAAGGAAATATACATTGTTTTAAGACATACACAAAATCTTAAAAAGTTAACCATTTGGCCTCAACATAATCTCGAGAATTTCAAAAAGCATAAACCATACTAATTATAACACTAGGAACAATGTGATAAAGTTTGTGATTAACAATAAAAATAGATTAAAATATATATTCATCTGATATTAGAATATGCACTTTGAAATAGCTCTTGTGTTGAAGAAGCCCTCAAAAGAAAAATTACAGATAATAATGGAGTTGCATCTCATACAAATTTAACTTCTGCAGATTCAGATTCAAATATGCTTACTTATATGAGAGAAAGAGTGTGAGAGTGAGATATAAATAACTGTATAAATAATGGGGTTGATTCTGACTGCCATTCCCATTCAAAGAGGAGACTCGTGAAAAAAGAGATGTTTTATTGGCTCTGCTGTTCTACATGCTGTACATGTGATATGAATATCACACCATAGTGATTAGGGTACAGATCTTTAAGGACACGTTAAAGTACCTTCCAGTTTTGGTAATGAATGGCCAGGTAATTTTGACCAAACCACCAAGTGAAACCTACCAGAGGAGGATTTACCAAGAAGCTAATGATGCTTAGGTTTCAGGGCTTTTCACTTGCATACTTCCTCTAAAGACCCTGTGTCTGATTTTGTGTCCTTTTCCTAAAGATGGACCCACAAATTGTATAAAATTTTGGAGTGCACAGAGCATTATAGCCAACCAAAGGAGTATTAGAGTTCAAAATGATAGTGAGAAGTTACCGTGTCAGTATCTAGGAGAATATAGAAATCTAAATACAGCTGATCTTTGGGTCTCCTTCTGTGCAGGGGACAAGTACAGTTCTAGAAAGAATTTTGTGAAGCTGAGCAGTATCTTTGACAACTTATTTGATCTAGAGTAACAAAAGATGAGTCCAAGGCTTCCTACCCTGGTAAACAACCTCTAGGGACCACCCACACCTTAGGAGTAAGGACAAAGTAATGCAACCTTTGCATTTCCACAGAAAACCTCAAAACTTAAAATTGACTTAGGGTCACCTGTTTTGCTTGTGCCCCAAGATGCCTGATAAAAGTAAACAGAAGTTCTCTCTAAAGGGAGATAATTTCATTTCAGGCTTCAAATTATTTCTACAAATTCTTTTTCAAATAAAACATCCAGCACAGGGCACCTGGGTGGCTCAGTGGGTTAAGCCTCTGCCTCTGGTTCAATTCATGATCTTAGGGTTCTGGGACCGAGCCCCACATTGGGCTCTCTGCTCAGGGGTGAGCCTGCTTCCTCCTCTCCCTCTGTCTGACTCTCTGCCTCCTTGCGATCTCTCTGTGTCAAATAAATAAATACAATCTTAAAAAATATATATACATTACAAAAAAAAAAAATCCAGCACACAGCCAAAGATGCGGCAAAAAAGATAACATAAGCGACAAGCAGCACAACAGACAATGAAATAGATCCACAGGCACAATAGTCAATGAAATTACTGGTCACAGGTTGTAAAATAACTTTATTTACAATGCTCTTAGAATTAAAAGCATAATTTTCAAATGTCAGTTAAGAACTGGAAATTTGAATAATGATATAGCCTATTTAAAAAAAAAAACTAGAAATTCCAGAGCTGAAGAAAAAGAGGAAATCCCTGGGTATTACAATGGCAAAGAAGACATACACAGGGAGAGAATTAAAGAAATAAGAGAGAGATCAGAACAAGCTGTCTCTTGTAGAGCAGATGGCTTTATAAGGCTATACATACCTTACTGGGGATAAAATGGTCTTCAAGTCTTTCTGTTACAATTAGAGTCTCATAAAGAAGTTGAGTCTGTATCTTACTTCCAATTCTAATTTGGGCTTGGGAAAGGACTCCGACTGGGCCATGTAATATCAAGAACCCTTGGTCTAGTCAACTATGACTAGGAGAAGTGTGCATTTTGAAATATCCCCAAAACACAGATTAAGGCATGTATACTATAATTGTGAGTGCAGAACCCGAAGTCACAACTTTGGGTATTGACTCCTTTTCATGGATGCAATTTTGCCTTACATTTCACTGAAAACTGTAATTAGAAATTTTACAAAGATATTTCACTACCTTTATTAGAATTCCCCAGCATGTCACCCTTCTTTCAAAAAGCTGTAATATGGACATTGTTCGAGAGTTTTCTGTTTTCCTATTGAAAGAGGGACCTCTATATCATATATGTAAGGGACACTTATTTTTCTTGATCTTTCTATAGTATTTGATAAACCTAACTACTCCTTTTAAAAACACTCTTACACTGGCTTCTGTAACATTGCACTTTCATGATTTTCCCTATATTTTTGGCCATTATTCTTTCTATAGTTACTTCTTAGCCTCATTCTCCTCTATCTAGCCATTAAACATTGTTTTGTTTTGTTTTTTGTTTGTTTGTTTGAATAAACATTGGGTTTCCTTAAGGTTTTGCCCTAGACTCTCTTTGTAAACTCACTGCCTAGGCAGTCTCATCCATGGTGAGAACTTCCAAAATTATCTATTGCAATAAACCCACATTTAATCTCTAGTCAGAATTGCTCTTCTCATTTTGGAAACATTTAAGTCCTCCAACTCAGTGTAATGTGAGATATTGATAACAGAGGAAAATGTATACAGGGTATATGGGAATTGTCTATGATATTTGCAGATTTTTTATAAATCTAAAAATTTTTTAAAAACTTTTTTTTTAAGTACTTGAGAACCAAATTATTCTGTGGATAAATGGGAAAACTGTGCTAAAGGGACTAGTTAACCAGTCAGTACCAGAAAATGGTCTATCAAGTCCTCCCTGTGTCACCACAAATTTAAAAAGGAAAGGACATATGATCCAAGAATTTTATGCTCAGCTAAATTATCATTTGATTTAAAGGTCAAAACAAACCCTTGACTCTTCTGGAAAAGAAAAATGAAAAACCAAAATCCAGTGTTTAAAAGAGAAGCAAAATTTTTAAATTCAAGAATAAAAAGCTGTATTAAGCATCTACTGCTGCATAAAAAATCACCCCAAAACTTGCATTAAGTCATAATTTCTGTGGGTTAGGAATATGGGGGTGGTGTAGCTGAGTGGTTCTGACTTATTGTTTCTCATGAGTCAGGCTGTTGGCTGGGTCTGAGTCATGAGAAGCCTTGACTGAGGCTGGAGGGACAGCTGGGGGAATCACTGATGTCTGTTGGCAAAGGACTTACTCCTTTGCTATTGTTCCCAGAGAGCCCTAGTTCCTCTTGAAGTGGATGTTTCTCTAGGGCTGCTTGAATGTCCTCATGACATAGTACATGGCTTCCCCCAGAATGAGTGGTCCAAGGAAGAGAAAAAAGTAAAAACCACATTGCCCATCATGTCCTCATCTCAGAGGTTACTTTTTCCTGTTCTCAAAGGGAGAACAAGTTGAGTTAGTTTTATGTCTTGTCAAAAGGAATGTCCAAGTGTTCGTGGACAGATTTAAAAACTTCTGGTGGAAATAAGTGCCAAATTATTAATTACTTTTATTTAATATCAGGGAATTAATTGATACCTCCTAGAAATTTCTAATGTAGTTAAGATTTATTTTAATGCCTAAAGAATTTGTAGCCTTTCTCACCCTCAAGATTATAGGTATATTTTAGAAACTAACATATCTTGTGGTGAAGAAATATTTACGTGAGGTTAGCAGTTATTTGTTTCACTTCATTTCCTTGTTCTTTTGTTACATTTCAATAAAACTAATTTAATAATTTATTTTAAAATAACATGCAAAGTATGTTTCTATTTATGAAAATATATCTATTAATTTCTGTTATCTATACTCTTCTGTCCTGTATCTAGAAATGTGGCTAGAGAGATGTCTATAATGGTATTTGCCTAATATTTCTTCTATTTATAGGTAATATATATGTATTTTTCCATTCTAATTTTCATTTTCCTGTATTTTGCAAAATTCTGACCATGGGTACATTTTTGGTTTTTGACCACGTGAGTCTTGCTTTCTCAGAGTGTACATAATCTCAAGATCACAGGATTCTTGCGAGGTATTGACATTATAAAATGCCTTATAAACTTTTGTTCACAGAGAAAAGACCAACCAGATGACACTTCCCACTGTTGGTGGGGTGGGGGAAAGGATGCAGATTAACAGGGAGAAAAATATATTGGCTTTCCCAGGGTGATATCTGACCGACTCCAAAAAATGAACATTTCATGTTATTTCCCACAGCTTCTTCCTCCAGTCTACTTTCTTTTTAATTAAAACTCAGGTACATAGAGTAACTGTGAAGCTTACTATCATCCAGTCCATTTATGACCCTGATTTTATTTCACTTCCTTTGTTTTACTTTTTGTCCCCATCATTCACCCTCCCTAACCCCATACCCCACCCACCTATTTTGAGATAAATCTTAATAAATTATGATTGTCTTGTTTTAAAAATGTGCTGTAGAATTAGGTTAGATAATGTTTTAATTTAGGGTTTTACATCTTTTTTCAAGTGGAATTTGCATATAATTTCTTCTCTTTGACTGTTAAAATTCTGTTTTGATATTAAGCTGTATTCATTTAATAAAATGGTTTTTTTTTCTATCCTTAGAAACAGCTTTCATGAAGCACTAATTATTAATTCTAAAAAGTTTGCCCCAGTTGTTATACATACCTGATGAGATCTGTGAAGAAGACTTGGTGAGTGGGTATGAATCCTCCCTATGTCTTTGTCTTCCAGATGTTCTATATTCTCACATTTAGCTCACCCACATTTGGCCAATTGGTTAAAATTTTCACCTGAATTTTTCTTACCAGATTGTGTGGTGTTAAGCTAGTAAGTGCTCATATCTTGTCTCTCCTTAGAGGTTCCTGTCTTTAGATTTCAAGTTAGTTACCCTGAAACCTTAACTTCTCATTGGGTTCAAAAGTAGTTATGATTTTGCAGAGTATCTGAATGTTTTTATTGTTGTGTGGATGGGAGTGATGTACTTTCCAGCTTTCTATATCCTCAACAGAACCCAAAGTACACTCTTCTGTTCTGACTACCTCCCAGGTCACAGTCAGGTTCTAGGCTATAGTATAATCATCCTGTAGAAATCTCTGTTATGCAATATAGGTTTCACTTTTATGTTTGGCCTCATTTTTATCTATGTTTTACTGTATTGCATCTATTTTAAAAAATAACCTCAAGTCCTTTATGAAATTGTTGGCTAGTAAACAAAAAGTTAGGAAGGTCTACCTGCTTTCTATTGCCTCCCTTTTAAAGCGAATTCTAGCTTTCAGACTTAGTTTCTTCTCTTTGTTTTTAGAGGGCTATTATACTTTGCCTATGTTTTTATTTGAAATGAAAACTCGAAAAGAATGGGGAAGGGAGACAGGTGGAATGGAGATTAAAACTAAGGTAGAAGTTTTTGATAGTCATTAAGGATGAAACACGGAAGCATCTTGAATGTGTGAAGAAAAAAAAGGGGAGAAAAAGAATTTAAATTAGTGCCATTGTGAACATGTATTCCCGCGTGAGGTATAACAATAGACAAAGAAATAATTTTAAAAGTTCCTTTGGCCTGAGGAATTCTTTTCTTTTATCTGAGACTGGGCCATGCATGTCATGCCTTGGCTTTATCATATTATATAAGCAAACAGTTCGGGGATTTTGTGAAAAATCGCCAAAACAGGGGCGCGTGGGTGGCTCAGAAGGTTAAATGTCTGTCTCTGGGTAGGATCATCATGATATCCAGGTCTTGGGAGGGAGCCCTGTGTTGGATTCCTGGCTCAGCAGGAAGTCCGCTTCTCCCTCTGCCTCTCCTCCTGCTCAAGCTTTCGCTCTGTATTTCTCTGTCTCAAATGAATAAATAAAATCCTTTTAAAAACATTCCTAAAACTGGAGCACCTGGGTGGCTCAGTGGGTAAAGCTTCTGCCTTCAGCTCAGGTCATGACCCCAGGGTCTTGGGATCAAGCCCTGCATTGGGCTCTCTGCTCAGTGGGGAGCCTGCTTCCCCCTCTCTCTCTGCCTACTTGTGATCTCTTTCTGTCAAATAAATAAATAAAATCTTTTAAAAAATTGAAAAATTAAAAATTGCTAAGACAATCCAAAGATTTCTTTCATCCTTAAGATATACTGTTCTAAATTGTTTTATAAAACACATAATATTCCCTCCCACTAAGTTACATATCTGCAGCAGTAGAATTGATTTTTTTAAAAACCTGTATTTTGGAGACTTTTCATTATTTTTAAAAACTGCTGTAAATATGATATATATTAAATGAAAAGATAAACACATTTGACACAAGTCTCTTTTCAGGGAATCTGTCCCTAAAAAGCAATAGTGTAATATCAATAAGAAGGTATTTACTTCAGTATTATTTCTGAAGCAACAACCTAGAAACAATCTAATGTCCCATAAAACAGAATGGGTAAATTATAATGTGTAACTTATAATGTATAAATTATAATTATAATGTATAATTTATGATAAATTATAATGTGTCCTATAAGGTGGATATTATACAAGAATTAAATAGAATGTGATAATTTATATATATATTAATTTGGAAATCTGTGCATATTATATTCTTAACTGGAAAGAGCAATGCACTGAGTTATAAGCATAGCACGTTATATTTTTCTAAAACCACATCTATATAAATACTATATATTAGCAGATATATCTGTATAAACTTGGAAAATAGGGAAGAATAAATAGCAAATATAATACTGATTATTTCTAGTAGTTGTTTCTCAAGAGAGGAAGGAGGACAGAAGGGGAGACTTGCCCTTTATTCATGTACTTTTTTAAAGTGATCATAGGCTCAGGAATGATTTTTCCCCACAGGGTTTTTCAATGAACAGTTACAGAGAAAACTTTGAGGAAAGGTCTGAAAGAGGCATGTACTGAATAATTAATAGTGATTATACCTGTGGTGGAGGTGGGGAAATAAAAGATACTCATCAGTACCTTATATACCTGTATAATTTTTTCAATAAACATAAATCATGTTTTATAACAATTACCGTCTTTTCCCCTTTAGGCCCACAAACTGAGTCGCTGTGGTGTTAGGTTGGCAACTATGCAGGGACCAATAATGCAGGCTTCTCAAGGATGTTGAATATCTAATGTGTCAGAAGTAGACTCTGATATTATTTGCTCCATATACTATCAGCTCTTGAAGAGACCAGTCATCTACCGGCAACTTAATTTAATCAAGTCTTCTTGTCTTCTCGGAAGTAGTACATTTATGTGTTGGGATAAAACTAAGGCATAACTAACACTTCAAAATTCTCTTTGGATCAGGCTGAAACCACCCTCCAGGGCCTCTGCTTAAAACAGCACCTAATTAGCTCCAACCTCTTCCTTGTCTTGGGGTCTCCACTGCTCTATTGGTTTCTCCTGGAAGCACTTTCTTATTAAACCACTTGCACATGAGTCTCTGGGTTAGGATCTGCTTCCTGTGAATCCCACATAAGACACTATAAATAACACCGGTAAACCCACTCCTTTTCCACCAATCCCTTCTCAGGATATGCCTGCTGCCTTCTGTGTCCGTCTCCAGCATGTGCGATACAAGAATTCTGGGTGAGTGTCTGGAATTACTTCTACCTGATACTATAATTCATTACGTATAGAGCTGCGAATATTCCTACAAAGGTATCCTTGTGCCTTGGCGTGTTCCCACCAAGTCCAGTAATAGTGATTTATAGAAGGCTTTATTTTCAAGGGTCACATTGATTTCTCTTGATGTATTCAGCACAAGAGGTATAAGCAACTCACACATGGGTCCTTACGATTATTTGATCTACTTACAATGGAAAATGTAATTTTTAAAAACAATTAAGGGTGTACAAGGCGGAATACAATGAATTTTTGATACTGCTGATATCTAGCCAACAGTCTAAATGTGGGAATTTACCATCTAAAAATAAACGCTCGTATTGAGTAATTGCTCTGGTTGCTGAGATTGTTTTAAACAATCACTACATGCCATTCTAAGTTGTACCTTATTTGCTGAAAGAACATTCAGATTTCATTCTTCCTAATTCAAATCTTCATTTAAGAACAAGCATAATTGAGAACTGAACTGAAATAACTTTGGATTCACTTTCTCAGCTAAACTGATTCTTTTCATGTTTTAATTGCTCCCTAATTTCTCTATTATTGCTACACGTCCTAAAATAAATCTTCCATCTGCTTTCCATGTTTGATTGTCATGTTGGTTTCCTTTGAAACTGCTAAACAAGCAGTTTTCTAATCACAATTTGTGGCTGTAGTGCATTTCAATGCTCACTATGCATATAGAAAATGCACTTGCTGTTCAAAAATACAGAATAGATTGAATATAACTAGATAATTTCATTTGTGGATATAGATTGTACTCGGTAGCAGTTTTATTCCCATATTTAGTGAATTCCGGTGAAACGAACAATTTCTGGGGGAAAGTGATTAAAAGGGAATAGCAAACATCTGCGCATCTTTCTTCCAAATTTTTTTCTCTAAATTTTTCTCTAACCAGCCTCTGAAAAGTTTTTAGTTTAATTTAAAAAGGAGTAGTACATTTTCTTAAAGAGCATAATGACATTCTGTCATTAGACACCTTTCTTAAAAGATGAGGAAACATGTTGCTATGTGAATATGTTTCATATTTCTGAAGAATGAATTTAGAGTTACTGAACTAGCAATGAGTTATTTCACAGGCTTACCAGTAGATGAGATTAAAGGATAATTAAAAGTCTAAAATTAAGGTTGTTTTCTTTCTGAGATGATACTGGGAAAAATACAAGTGTAATAATAAAGGAGCACACATTCTTCCATAGTAAACTTAATTTTCTATACAAGCTAATAGAAAAATCCGGTAGCTCAACTCTGAGTCAAGGCAGTCCATGGTCTGTTGATTGTTAAGACATTATTTTCACCCTTCCAAAATGTATTATGAATATAAAGTAAAACTTTATACACTTAAGGATAGTAAATTAGTAAACTTGGGGAAGGTGATTTGCTCACATATTGTATAAGCCTTAAAAAATTTTCAGTATCATTTAGTATAGTAAATCTATTAGAAACAAGTTAATCTAAGAAAATAGAGATCTATACAAAGACAGGTTCAGTGATAACTTACTTCAGTGTTACTTATGACCCCTCCAAGTGTACATAATTTGGCTGTCCAATAGAAAGGAAATGGTTTAATAAAGTGTTTATGTTCATATATGGACAGTTTAGCAATCACTCTGGGGGAATATTTGATCTCTTGTAAATGCTCACAAAATATAAAACTAAGTTAAAGTAAGTTCACATGATAATGATTTATTAATATGAATGCCAGAAAAATTATGTCAAGATTATATAAAAATGTTAATGGTGGGTTTCTCCAGTAGGAAATTATTGGTAATTCTTTTTTTCTTCCTTACATTGTATGTATTTTCCAAACCTTGGCAGTTAAAATGTTACTTTAAAGTAGACAAAACTATAAAAATGATACATTAAGCTTTTTATGTTGTAATGCTAAATAATTACTTCCTATTATGTATCAAAGAGATGAGGGCTAGCTTAATTAATCAATAGGCTTGGTGTGGGAAGAATAATGCCAGCAGGTGACTACTTTCAGGTGAAAAATGCATAGAGGAAGTCAGGAGTTGTGAGTATTGTTGAATTTTTAGAGTGGTTTGCTACACGAAGAGACTGAGAAACTGTTACCTTTTCACCTCTAGTTTTGAACAAAAATGTGTGTGTGCAACTGGTATCTTAGGGAGGATATTTCTGTACTTCAGGCCTGTCAATCGCTCACCTTTCCAGAACACTAAACCAATAAAGTGAATTATTTTCAAGAACAAGGAAACAGAGAAAATGTGATCCATAAATTGACTTCTTTGTTCTGCCAATTGACTAAGTGACACTTAGTCATCTCTAAGTGCCTGGAGAAAATAAAAGGCATTTCTTTTGTGACGCTAATGAACAATTAGGCAATTGTAAAGCATTGAATGACAAAGTGGAGAATGCAGCGTAATATTGTTTTAAGCGTCTTCCCTCCCTTCTCTTTTTATTTTTATTTTTGGAGAAAAAAAAATGCTCAAGGCAGATATTTTACTCCCCGCTCCTACTCTCTATACCTTTTAAAATAATGAACATTTGCTCTGGCTAACACAGAGGGATACAAGCCATGGTTCAAATAGAAAAGTTGTTTTCTGAGTCAACCAACACATTGTTCAGGGGGAGAAAATGCTGCCAGGCTTTCTAACTTTGTTCAAAGTTCAGAAGGTCTGATGAATACTTCCAAATTTCACTCCTTGCAACAACTACAAGTTTTTCTTGCTGGGGATCACAGTGCACTGCTGTCTGTGATAGTCCTTATCAAACTCAGCTGAGATGGCTATGGGGCAACTTCTCTAAAATTACAAAGGCTTTGAAAGGTGTCAGTTGTCAAGGATTTTTTTTGGTTTATATAAAATAACCTAGCTCTCTTCATAAGATTAAGGCTAACAAAACTGTATTACGTGGAGTCCTATGAAATCATGTGCCTATTTTATTTCACCCGACGCATCCACCTACCTACATATATGTACTTCTACATAGGCTTGTATTTGACAGTCGCTAAGGGACGACTGCTCTGTGAAGCAGCATGACACTCTGCAGGGTAACTCTACCTGTTAGAAACAGAAATGTTGGATTAACTATAAATAAACAGACCCATCACAAATGTCCTTTTGGCCACAAAGGGACCAAGTACAAAGGATAGCAGTAAGTGTTAGGTAGCCCACAGAGTGTTAGGTGGTGAAAATAGGTTAAAGAGGGTAGGTCTGGGGCTTCAACCTCCACAGGGACGTAGAAAATAGGCTATAATGCTAAATCACCATGAAGACTACAGAACTGTACAAATTCCAGAAGAATAACAAGAACAAGAGAATGAGAAAATTGTAATAACTCAGTGATCTACATAGAACAGACAAGAGACATAAATACGGAATATAGTAATTGTACAACTAAAAATAAGTTCAAAGAGCAGTATTTTTCTCAGAACTGAAGGAGAGAACTTTTCAAAAGAAAAGGGCTCCTACAAGTGGAGCAAAATACACACTTGCCAATTTGCATCGTCCTGAAATTTTGAAGTGATGGGGGGAAAACCAAGCATCATAAGAGTTTTCAGAGGTAGGGGGAATAAAGCTTTCATACAAAGGATCAAGAAGAAGGCAGACCGGGGAGCCTGGGTGGTTCACTTGGTTAAACATCTGCTTTGGCTCAGGTTAGGCTCCTGGGGCCCTGGAGTTCTTGGATCGAATCCCTTATTGGGCTTCCTGCTCAGGGGGCAGTCTGCTTCTCCCTCTGCCCACCTCCCCTCACCATGTGCATGCTCTTTCACAAAAATAAATAAAATCTTAAAAAAAAAAAAGTGCAGACTTCTCAATGGTGAGCCTAGAAGCTAAAAGAAAATGGAGGTCTGCATATGGAATGGGAGAAAATACTTCAAATTAAATATCTTAGAAGAAACTGGTAAGCGGAATAGAGAACTCCTACAACTCAACAAAAATAACCCCAGTTAAAAAATTGGGCAGAAGATAGAGTAGACCTTTCTTTGAAGGTGGTATATAAATGACCAACAAACATATGAAAAGACGTGCAACACCATTAAATAGTATATAGCTGGTATGGATAGCAGCATTGAGGTTTTTCAAAAAAATAAGGATTACCATATGATACAGTTATCCTACTTGTGGGTATGTGTAACCAAAAAAAATTGAAAGCAGCATCTCAAAGACTTATTAGCATACCCATGTTCATAACGTTCTTAATAGCATAGTTTACAGTAGCCAAGAGGTGGAAACAATGCAACTTCTATCAGTGGATGAACTGAACAAAAATGTGATGTACACATAGATTGGAATACTGTTCAGCCTTTAAAGAAGGAATTTCTGTCATGTGCTACAACACAGGTAAACTTTGAAGAGAATATATTCCGTGAAGTTAACCAGTCACAAAAAGACCTACACTCTGTGGTTCCACTTAGATGAAGTATCTAAAGGAGTCAAATAGAGAAACAAAAATAGAATGGTGGCTGGAGGGAGGGGTAAATGAGTTGTTATTCAATGGGCATAGACTCTGTTCTGCAGGATGAAAAAGAGGTGGAGATCTACTAACAAAGTGAATATACTTAACACTCCCGAACGGTACCCTTAAAAATGGTTAAGATGGTAACTTGTGGGTTTTTTTAAAACCAAAAAAATAGAAATGCTGGGGGCTTGCCTGGGTGGCTTAGTCCGTTAAACACCTGACTCTTGATTTCAGCTCAGGTCATGATCTCAGGGTTGCAAGATTGACCCCCACACTGGGCATGATGGTTGCTATAGATTCTTTCTCCCCTTCTTCTTCTGCCCCTCTTCCCCACTCTCTCTCTTCCTCTCTTTAAAAAAAAAAAAAAAAAAAAAAAAAAGGTGGGGGGGATGCTGTTCTAGTCAAGATAGAGTGAGGATACTCTATCCTGTTTTACCAAATGAACACAATTAAAATTTCTGGGCAGAAGGCATGAGGTGGCTGAGGACTGAAAAATAAATGGTATTTCCTGGCCTGAGTGCATTTGTAACCTGAAACCCAGTATAGCACGTCAGATACAGACAGAAAGAGCTTCAAGACCGTTTTTCTACTTCTATTATGAGGACTGGGAAAGTGGACCTCCCCTCCCCCATGTCTCAAGAGTAGGGAAAATTTTAAGTTTAATTCTCCCCCTACGCCCTGTTCTCTTCTGTTCTAGCTCCCAGTCAGCCCTACAGTGGCAGTAGTGGAAACATCAGTGGTAGCTGAGTAGGTGTGTAAAACTTGAGCGGACGGACTACATCTCTGATCAGTGTTCCAGTGGTTGCAAGAGCATAGGGAGAGTCCTTCCTACTGCTTTCCTCTTCTCCCCATTCTGTTTACCACTTTGCCCTGGACCTAGGCATGCACAGTAATGGGAAGTACATAGCAGAGCCATGGAACCAGAACCCCAGCTTTACAACCAAATAGTCAGAAAGAGGGCTTCTACGAACTGCAAAGTATGGGGGAGATTGTAGAGAGGAGGAAGGTGAGGGAAACAATCACACAAAACTGTGTATGAACCCCTGGGTTCACTGCTGAGCTGCATATGCATGGACATTACCCTTAATAACCTGGGAAAAGCTTTGAGAACAGACAGTAGTTGAGACATGTTCCCAGTCCTAGACTGGCTACTGGGCAGTGGACACACAGGGAATGACACCGCAGAGGTTTTGAAAACTGATGATGAAGACACAACATAAAAATGTGGGAAGAAACTTGCAGATGAAACCTAATTGGGCTAATTGTCTGATGAAACAAACAATCATCATTTTCTATACAATTTAAACAAGACCCAGGGTCTCATAAGATATTCAGAAGAGCTGGGATATCATATAAAATTATTTCATATACAAAGTACCAGAAACATTTCAATATTATAAGAAAAAAAGATATTTGAGTAAACCAAGATGACCCTGATATTGGAATAAAAAACATTAAAGCTGCTATGAAAGCCATGTTCCTGAAAGTAAGCATAAACACTCATGCAACCTATGGAGAGATAGTGTTAACAGAAAGAGTAAATAAAAAATGGAAATTATAGGACTGAAAATAACATAGCCAAGATAATTTCCTTGGATGGGCTCAATAGCACAATGAAGAAAGGAGGAGAAACATCAGTGAACTTGAATATAGATCAATAGAAATGATCCAATCTGAATGACAGAGAAAAAGATTGAAAAAATCTTAGGAATCACTGGTGCAACATTTTAAAAACGTGTAATATTGTATTTCCAGATGTAGAGAAAGAGTGTAGAAAATATTTAAACATATGATGGCTGATCCTCTCTGGATTCAGACTTAGTTTGCAGTCACATGGCTAAACACAAAGAAGGTCAGAATCCTTGGTAAATATAGGACCTATTGTGCTTTCCTCAGGAAAAGGGTGAAGAAGATTGAAGTAAACCAGACACCAAGTATGCTTGCTCCTTCTGTGGCAAAACCAAGATGAACAGATGAGCTGTGGGGATCTGGCGTTGTGGTTCCTGCATGAAAATGGTAGCAAGTGGTGCCTGGACATACAACACCACTTCTACCATAACAGTAAAGTGAAGGAAAGAAGACTGAAGGAAATGAAAGACCAGTTGAAGGGCCGTCATTTGAAACATTGCTAGTCTATAATAAATGGGTTAATTTATGTAACAACAAAAACATAATCAATGAAAACTTCCCAAATTTGGTAAAAAATGTAAACTTAGGGTTTCAAAATGCTCAGCAAATACCAAAGATGATACTGCCAAAGAGATGTGTTGAATATACATCATAAACTAATGAAAACTAAGGACCAATAATCTTGAAAGCAGCCATATAAAAATGACCTATTACTAAGATTACCTATTTTCAGTCATAACTATGGACACCAGAAACAGTAATATTTCAAAGTGCCAAAAGAGAACTACAAACTCTGAATTCTATGCCCAGTGAAAATACCATTCAGGAATGAAAGTCAAGTGAATACATTCTGAGATTTAAAAAAACAAAAACAAAAACAAAACCCCTCTAAAACCTTAGAGAACTTGTTGCAAGGACAAAGTATCCAAAAGAATTGAGCACTGGGTGTGGTGCATAAACAATGAATTTTGGAACACTGTAAGGAAATAAAATGGGGGGAAAAAAGAAAGTACTTAAAACTTAAACACATTTTTATTTATTTCAAAGGTCAAAGAAGTCTTCAGAAAAACTAGAAGACATACTAAACTTTTATAAAAATATGAATGTACAATACATTAAAGTTAGTGGAATGCAACTAAATCAGTTATGAGATGAAATTTATAACCTTATATGTTTTCTTTTAGAAAAAGGACTCAAGTTACAGTCTAAGCTCTCATTTTAAGAAACTACAAAAAAAAGTAAACTAAAAAGAATAACTAAAAGAAGGAATCATGGATTCAAGCAGAAATTAGTGAAATTGAGAAAAAACTTAATAAAAACAATAGCTGATTCTTTGAGAAGATTAATAAAATTGATAAGCCTCTACCTAGACTAATAAAGGCAGAGAGAACACAAATTACTGAAATCAGGAGAGAAAGAGGAAGATCAATACATACTATAAAAACATTGAAAGAATTTTAGGGGAATATTATGAATACCTCTGTGCACACAAATTTGACAACTTAAATGACATGAACCAGTTCCTCAAAAACAACCAACAATAAACACTTACGCATAAAGAAATAAATTGCCAGAATTGTCCTATTTAGAGAAATTTCAGGGGGAGAAAAATCTCTCCCATCCCTAGTTGTACTTAAAGAAGAAAAAGAACACAAAATAACACAAATTCTATATAATTACTTTCCAAAAATAAAAGAAGTATGAGAATTTCCCAACTTTTTTGGAGAAATCAGCACTGATCTGATGCCAAAACCAGACAAAAATAGTACAAGACAGCCTAACTACAGACTAATAATCCTCACAAATAGAGACACAAAAAATTTCTCAAAATGTTTGTAAATGGAATTCAATAATATGCAAAAAGATACAGCATGACTACATAAGATTTATCCTGGTAATGCAAAGTTGGTTTGATATTTAAAAGTTGATTGTCTATCATACTAACAGACTAAGAACAAAAATTACATGATCACATTCAACTGATGCATAATGCATTTGATAAAAATTCAACATCTATTCATAAGACACAGAAACCCAGGAACAGAAGGTAAATTCCCTAGTCTGACAAGAGACTCTACAAATAAATTAACAGCGAATATCATACTTAGTGGTAAAAGACTGAACACATCCTCCTGAGATTAGGACCAAAACAATGATATCCACTGTCCTCACTCTTCAGCATTTAATAACAAGTATTATCAATGGCAATAAGAAAAAAAAGAAAAGGTGTACATATTGGAAAAGAAGAAATAACTGTTCCTCATCACTGACATGAATACCTATTATGAAAATCTTAAGGAATCTACCAGAAAAAGCTAGAAAATAAATGAGTTTAGCAAGATAACCGGATCATGAGTCAACGTGGAAAAAAACTAATCCTGTTTCTACATGTTAACAATGAATATTGGAAACTAAAAAAATCAATTCCATTTCAATTTAAAAAAAAGAAAGAAATGCTCAGTGTGGTAGGCAAATAATGGTCACCTAAAGATGTCTACCACATAGTAATCCCCAGAAACTGTGAATATATTATGTTACAATGCAAAGGGGAATTAAGTTTGTAATGAACTGATCTTAAAATAGATTATTCTGGGGGCACCTAGGTGTCTCACTTGGTTGGGTATCTGACTCTTGATCTTGGCTTGGGTCTTGATCTCAGGGTTGTGAGTTTGGGTCTCATGCCGGGCTCTGCACTGGGTGTGGCTCCTAGTTTAAAAAAAAGAAATTACCCTAAATGGTTTGTTCAGGCCTAATGTAATCAAAGTGGAAGAGGAAGGCAGAAGAGCTTCAGAGAGATGGATAACAACAGTACCAAAAGCCAAGAAATATAAGCAGTTTTCATTGAATGGAAAAGACAAAGAAACAGGTTCTTCTTTAGTGCCTCCAGAAAAGAACGTAGCCTTGTAAACTGCTTGATTTTTAACCCAGTAAGACCTGTTAGATTTCTAATCTACAGAATTATAAGGTAATAAATTTGTTTTATGCCACTAAGTTTATAATAATTTCTTGGAGCAGCAATATAAAACAAATGAGTATAAATCTAACAAAACCAGGAGAGAATCTGTATATTGAAAAAGTTTAAATGCTGATGAAAAGCTGTAAGAAATCCTTTTTAAAAAGTTCATAAGTTGAAAGGCATAATGTAGTGAAGATGTCAATTCTTCCCAAATTCATCTATGGATTTAATTCAGTTTTAATGGGAACCTGAGTAGACGTTATTGTAGATATAGATAAGCTATTTCTAAAATAAAAATGAAAAAGAAAGGGAGTTACGATAACTGAAACAATCTTGAAAAATAAATTTGAAAGAGTCAGAGAGGGGTGCCTGGGTGGCTCAGTGGGTTAAAGCCTCTGCCTTCGGCTCAGGTCATGATCCCAGGGTCCTGGGATCGAGTTCCACATCAGGCTCTCTGCTCAGCAGGGAGCCAGCTTCCCTCTCTCTCTCTGCCTGCCTCTCTGACTACTTGTGATCTCTGTCAAATAAATAAAACCTTTTTTTTTTTTTTTTTTTAAAGAGAGCTCTTAATTTTAAGACTTAGTGTGACTCCATAGTAATTAAGACACTGGTTTTGGTGAAGAGGGTAGATGCATCAATCCATGAAACAGCTTAATCTAGAAATAAACCCATATTGATAGGACCAAGGTGATTTTTGATAAATGTACAAAGGTAATTCAATGGATAAAAGATAGTGTCTTCAAATGGTGTGAACAATTAGACATCCATTAGCCAAAAAAAACCATAAAATTTTATCCTAAACTTGTCATCTTGTACAAAGTAAACTTAATAGATCAGTGATCTAAATGAGAGATATAAGCTCCAAAACATTACAATGTGGAATAAAATCTTAATGATCTAGCATTAGGAAGGAAATCTCAGATCTGACCTTAAAAGCCCAATTCATAAAAGAAAGAAAAGATAAATTGAACTTTTTCATTAAAAAAAAAACTTTGTTTTGTGAAAGACTTTAAGAGAATAGAAAGAAAAACTGGAAACTGAGAAAACATTTGAAAGCATTATAAAGAACTTGTATCCAAAGAATTCTTAAAACTCCATTCTTAAACCCAATAAAAAGGACAAAATATTTGAACATATTTCACAAAAGACTGTCTCTGGATGGCAGATTATCACAAGAAAAGATGCTTCAGATTTGCTGTTAGGGAAATGCAAATTAAAAAATCACATTTAGATACCATATGACACAAATTTAAATGGTTCAAATTAAAAACTAACAATACCAAGTGTTGACAAGGATGTAGAACCAGTGGAGCCCTCCCAAATTGCTGCGAGAGTGCAAAATTGTATAGATACTCTTTTTTTTTAATACTCTTAAGAAGAATTTAGAAGTTTCTTACAAAGTTAAACGTATGCTTGTCACAAGTTGCATACCCATACTTTGAGGATTTACTCTAGAGAAAAAAAATTGATGTACACGTACACACACACACACACAGACACACACACGTACTTTATAGCAGGTCTACCCATAATTGCCTAAATCTAGAACCAACTCAAATGTCTACCAATGGGTGAATGGGTAAATGAATACTGGTAAAGCTCTACAAATGAATACTACTGGAAAAAAGGAACGAACTCTTGGTAGGCACAGAGCATGGATGAATCTGAAAGGCATTATGCTAAGTGAAAGACATCCAGTTATATATGTATTGTATAACTCCCTTTATATGACCTTCTGGGAAAACTGAGCATATAGGAGTAGATCAGTAGTTGCCAGGCTTTAGGAGTTGTGGAGGGTTTGGCCACATAGAAATAACATGAGGGAGATTTTTAGAACGATGAGACACATGCACCCACACAGGGAATTTAACCATAGGTCATTATTTTACCATTAACCCAAGATTTTAAATTACCTAAAGACTTGGAGATTATTTACAAGCTGAAAAGCTGAAAAACACAATTACCATTGAAATAAAAATCTTGTTAGAACTAAAGTAAATTTTATGAGTAAGTATTTTATTTCTCGGTAATGTGAGAATTGTATTTTGGTTGTTGCTGTTTAATGTCACTCTCAACATTATGAACTGTTAAGATTTTTGCATAAAATCTAGCAATTAGAGTTACCTAAAACTCTGTTTCCACCCACATATAAGACTGAATTTGCTTTAGTTATAACAGTAATGTGTTTAAATAAATTTTGTGGTTAAAAAAAATTTTGTGTTTAAAAATTTAAAAATGGAGCTTTCTGCCCGTGGACGCCACCGAGTAAGCATCATTAAAGTCTCTCCTCCCACCGCTGTCATGTCTAAGTCAGAGTCTCCTAAAGAGCCTGAACAGCTGCGGAAGCTCTTCATCGGAGGTCTGAGCTTTGAAACAACCGAAGAGAGTCTGAGGAGCCATTTTGAGCAATGGGGAACACTTACGGACTGTGTGGTAATGAGAGACCCAAACACCAAGCGCTCCAGAGGCCTTGGGTTTGTCACATACGCCACTGTGGAGGAGGTGGATGCAGCCATGAATGCAAGGCCACACAAGGTGGATGGAAGAGTTGTGGAACCAAAGAGGGCTGTCTCAAGAGAAAAGTCTCAAAGACCTGGTGCCCACTTAACTGTGAAAAAGATTTTTGTTGGTGGCATTAAAGAAGACACTGAAGAACATCATCTAAGAGATTATTTCGAACAGTATGGGAAAATCGAAGTGATTGAGATCATGACTGACCGAGGCAGTGGCAAAAAGAGGGGTTTTGCTTTTGTAACATTTGATGACCATGATTCTGTAGACAAGATTGTCATTCAAAAATACCATACTGTGAATGGCCACAACTATGAAGTAAGGAAAGCGCTCTCTAAGCAAGAGATGGCTAGTGCTTCATCCAGCCAAAGAGGTCGAAGTGGTTCTGGAAACTTTTGTGGTGGTCGTGGAGGTGGTTTTGGTGGGAATGACAACTTTGGTCGCGGAGGAAACTTCAGTGGTCGAGGTGGCTTTGGTGGCAGTCGAGGTGGTGGTGGATATGGTGGCAGTGGGGATGGCTATAACGGATTTGGTAATGATGGAAGCAACTTTGGAGGTGGCGGAAGCTATAATGATTTTGGCAATTACAACAATCAATCCTCAAATTTTGGACCCATGAAAGGAGGCAATTTTGGAGGCAGAAGCTCTGGCCCTTATCGTGGTGGAGGCCAGTACTTCGCCAAACCACGAAACCAAGGTGGCTATGGTGGTTCCAGCAGTAGCAGCAGCTACGGCAGTGGCAGAAGGTTTTAATTACAGCCAGGAAACAAAGCTTAGCAGGAGAGGAGAGCCAGAGAAGTGACAGGGAAGCTACAGGTTACAACAGATTTGTGAACTCAGCCAAGCACAGTGGTGGCAGGGCCTAGCTGCTACAAAGAAGACATGTTTTAGACAATACTCATGTGTATGGGGAAAAAACCTCGAGGACTGTATTTGTGACTAATTGTATAACAGGTTATTTTAGTTTCTGTTCTGTGGAAAGTGTAAAGCATTCCAACAAAGGGTTTTAATGTAGATTTTTTTTTTGCACCCATGCTGTTGATTGCTAAATGTAATAGTCTGATCATGACGCTGAATAAATGTGTCTTTTAAAAAAAAATTTTAAAAATGGAGTAATACCTTCAAAATTCTGAAATAAAATGGTTTTTAAACTAGATTTCTATATCCAGCAACACAATTAATTGTGGGTGGTGAATAAAGATAATTCAGGGGCAAACAATAAATTGAAATATTTATCACACATTCTTTCTTGGGAAGCTGTTGGAACCAAAGATGATAAAATAAGAGTGTAAGCCCTAGGATCAAGAAATTAAATCCTGAGGGGCGCTTGGGTGGCTCAGTGGGTTAAGCCTCTGCCTTTGGCTCAGGCCATGATCTCAGGGTCCTGGGATTTAGCCCTGCATCAGGCTCTCTGCTCAGTAGGGAGTCTGCTTCCCTTCTCTCTCTCTGCCTGCCTCTCTGCCTACTTGTGACTTCTCTCTGTGTCAAATAAATAAATAAAATCTTTTTTAAAAAAGAAATTTAATCTTGAGACTCAAAAGGGGCTTAGGATGAGATGTAATGAGAGATGGTACCATTTCAGACTGTTGGCTGGAAAATAAACATTATTTTGCAGTGTACCAACTAATTGAGAATAGTGACAGGTAAATCTATACAGTACAGCATGGTATTCTTATGATAGGGAACACTGAAGGTTCTGAAGAAGGATTCAAGAAGGCCCTAGCCCAGAAGGATGTGGGAAGGATCTAGACAAGGAGAGAAGATGAGAGAACTTTGCCCAGGAGGTGATACCTTAGGTCAGACTGAAAAATTTGAATGAAAGAGCCATTCAAAGAGCATGTGATAAAAACGGAGAGTTTCTATCAGAGGACTGGCTTGTGAGAAGGCCCAGGGCCATGGAACAGGGGGTATTCTGGATAAAGTGAATATGGCTGGTTATAGATTTTAGGGAAAAGACATATCAGAGGTGAGACTAGAAATGGAAGCAGACACTAGCTCAGATCATGCAGGGGCTGCAGGCCACATTGAGTTATTTTGGATGTATGCTAGGATAAATGGGAAGTTTTAAGAAGGATGGGATCGAGGAACACTCTGCCTAGAGAATGGATTGAAGAGGATGATTTAAAGTGGAGAGATGAGATCAGGTGTGTTCAGAGTAATATGGCTCAACACCCCAAAATCCCCAAATAATACAATTGAAAAATGGGCAAAAGACATAAATAGACATTTATCTAAAGAAGACATACACCCAGACGGCCAGCAGACACATGAGAAGATGTTCAACATAACCGATCATCAGGGAAATACAAATCAAAACTACAATGAGATACCACTTCCCACCTGTCTGAATGGCTAAAATCAGCAGTATGAGAAACAACAGATGCTGGTGAGGATGTGGGGACAGGAACCTTTGTGCCCTGTTGGTGGAAATGCGAACTGGTGCAGCGTGTGGAGCTTCCTCAAAAATTAAAAATAGAACTATCCTATGACCCAGCAATTTGTAAATATCATATGCTACTCGTTATTAACCAAAGAATACAAAAATTCTAATTCAAAGGGATACATGCACCTTGATGTTGACAGCAACATTACCTATAATAGCCAAGTTATGAAAGCAGCCCAAGTGTCCATTGCCTGGTGAATGCATGAAAAAGATCTACACAGTACACACACACACACACACAGGCGTGCATGCACACGGATCATACTCAGCCATGAAAAAGAATGAACTCTTGCCATTTGCAATGACATGGATAGAGCTAGAAAGTATTATGCTAGATGAAATAAGTCAGTCAGAGAAACACAAACATATGATTTCACTCATATAGGAAATTTAGGAAACAAAATGAGCAAGGGGGAAAAAAAGAGGGAGGCAACCCAAGAAACACTTCTTAAATTTTTTAAAGATTTTAGTCAGTTATTTGACAGAGATACAGTGAGAGAGAGAACACAAGTAGGAGGAGTGGGAGAGAGAGAAGCAGGCTTCCCACTGAGCTGGAAGCCCGACGTGCGGCTTGATCCTAGGACTCTGGGAGCATGACCTGAGCCAAAGGCAGCGGCTGAACAACAGAGCCACCCGGGCGCCATAAACAGACTTAATTACAGGGAACAAACGGATAGGTAACAGAGGGGCAGTGGGTGGGGGGATTAAGGAGGGTGCTTGTGATGAGCACTGAATGTTTGGTGAAAGTGTGGAATCACTGTCCTATACCTCTGAAACTAATATTACACTGTGTTGGGGCTGATGTAGAGCATGACATCAGAAATACCTGGCTTGCTAAAATGTAACACAGAGGCTGCTGCGGGTGAGAAAAGGTTTCAGAGCAGGGTGTAGGCCAACAACCCTCAGGGAAGGTTTCAGAGAAGGGCATAGGCCTTTGGAATGCCCAGGCCAGCAGAACCACTCTGCCCTAGGAATGCCGTGTGGAGTTGCCTTCCCCAAAGCTTTCTTAGCCCAAACAGGCGCCCTGTGATCTAAGTGCTGTGTGCATTGTCCCCTAGGCTATGTTTAGCAGACTTCAGAGAACACACTGATTAACATATGGTATCTTTCCAAGGATCAGATCCTCCTAGCTCCAGTAAGACCCCTTATCACCCAAGTTAAAAATAGAACTGCCCTGTAGCTCCTCAACTGAACTACTAGGTATTTACCCAAAGGATACAAAAATACTGATTCAAAGGGACACATGGACCAGTGCTTACAGCAGCATTGTCAACAACAACTAAGTTGTGGAAAAAGCCAAAACGTCCCTGGAGCGATGAATGGATAAAGAACGCACACCACATGTGTGTATTACTCAGTCATCAAAAAGAATAGAATGTTGCCATTTCCCCCCTCTGAAAAGGGTGTTACTCATCATAGGAACTGAAAATTGAGTAGGCTTTTGTAAAGAGAAGGAAAGCACGATGAGGATCGCTGTGCTGAGAGAAAAAGGTGTAGAGGATGAGAGGAGGAAGGGATGGTCTTTAAAAAAAATGTGTGCGAAGAGTAAATGAAACAAGATGGGATTGGGAGGGAGACAAACCATAAGTGACTCTTAATCTCACAAAACAAACTGAGGGTTGATGGGGGGAGGGGGGTGGTGGGGTTATGGACATTGGGGAGGGTACGTGCTAGGATGAGTGCTGTGAAGTGTGTAAACCTGGCGATTCACAGACCTGTACCTCTGGGGATAAAAATATATTATGTTTATAAAAAATAAAATAAAAAAAAAAATGTGTGCCTGAAATAGATCCTTTAGGGCTAGTTGGTAGGCGTAAATGCAGGTTGACCTAGGAATATTGTTACTTTAGGTCTTCAACAGGTGCCAGCCAGTCTCAGTAGGGTCTGCAATTGATAGGGGAAGTCCTAGTGTTAAGTAACTTGGCTCCAGGAGCTCTGCAGACATCACAACAGGCTGCTGGGTTTGCGTGTTTGGGAGGTGATTCTGCTTAACTACAAGACATTTTAGTAGGAGTCAGAGGTTAGTGCTGAAGAGAGTGGGTCTCCTGCCCTGCCCTTTCTCTCTCCCTGTTTTTTTTTTTTTTTTAATATTTTATTTATTTATTTGACAGAGATCACAAGTAGGCAGAGAGAGAGGGGGAAGCAGGCTCCCTGCTGAGCAGAGAGCCCGATGTGAGGATCGATCCCAGGACCCTGGGATCATGACCTGAGCCAAAGGCAGAGCCTTTAACCCACTGAGCCACCCGGGCGCCCCTCGCTCTCCCTGTTAACCAGTCACACAGTGGGTAAGAATTGGCACCATCACAAGTGTCTTCACACTGACTCTTCATGAGAAAAAGGTACCATCAGGGGGATCACCAGTCACCAGGGAAGAAATCTGAGTTCACATCTCCTCTTTGCAAAGCCATTTGTAACAGGAATAAGGTAGTGGATGATATTGGTCAAAATGGAGGTAGAGAGGGAACCATGATAGAAAAGAAAAATAAGCTTGGAAATGCCAAATGGCATTTGAAACATTTAATTTGAATAATCCCCTGACAAGAGTTTATTTTCTAATCCTAAAACTGGTGAAATGGAGAAGTCTTCTTTATATTTAGCACAGGTATATCCAAGTCATAATGTAAATGAAAAATATTTTTTCCTTCAATAACATGAAATGTGAGTAGGCTAGAAATGTATATATAGGAATAGGAAGCTTTTTAAAAATATATTTTATAAAGATTTATTTACTTATTTTAGAGAGCGTGTAGGCACTTCTGAGGGACAAAAAGGAAGGAGGGAGAGTCCTTAGCAGTCTCAGCATGGAGTGCAAGTCCTGAGGGGGTGGGGCGCTGGATCTCACAACCCTGAGATCCTGACCTGAGCTGAAACCAAGGATCGGGCTTCACTGACCGTGCCACCCAGGCAACCCAGGAATATGAAACTTTTGTCTGGTAATCTCACGGCCTAAACAATCACTTGGTACTTTAACGGCAGGTTTTATAAGGCAAAGGCCAATTTAATTCCCATGTTTAAAAATGACCGCTTGACTAATCCTGTCTACTTAATAATTCCTTCTATGATGTTTGCTTGTTGTAAAAATGGGTCTGAATTAAGAGTTGAGATGATTGCATGATAGATGAAAAGGGGAAGGATATTTATCTTGTCTGTACCTAAATTAGCATTTTGAGACATACAAGGGGCGCTCGTTTTCATTCATTTATAATTACTAGAAATTTTTTATTTAATTTGGTATTTTCCATTAAATCATGGATCCAGTTGTCAAGTTAGTTTCAAATCAGACTAAAAATAGGTTAACATAGGATGAGCTTGTAACATGGCCAAAGTTAGTAAATAGTTTCCAATAATTCCATAAATATTCTTTCTGATAAATAATGGGAATAAATAGAAATAATAGATAAATAATGGAAACAAGAAACCCACTCACCCATCTTTGTTTTTGTGGGGGAAATATCCTTCTCTTGATTTTATTTTATTTTCATTTTTTTAAACATTTTTATTTATTTGACAGAGATCACAAGTAGGCAGAGAGGCAGGCAGAGAGGGGGTGGGGGAAGCAGGTTCCCTGCTGAGCAGAGAGCCCGATGTAGGGCTTGATCCCAGGACCCTGAGATCATGACCTGAGCCGAAGGCAGAGGCTTAACCCACTGAGCCACCCAGGCACCCCTCTTCTCTTGATTTTAAAAGGAACTTTGTTTTTTATTATCCTATCTTTAAAATAAAACCCTTTAAAATCATGTAGTCCATCTGCCTGAGCAGAATATGTGAGACCAATTTACAGGAGGGGCCATGTAGTGCTGATGAAAACCTTCCTTCTTTACTTGCGGAATCACACTGCATCTGTTTCTGTGACAGCATTGGATTCAGAAATTAAGCACAGCAGGAAGAAAGGTTTTGCATAGATTCAAAATATATTGCATGTCTTGACATTGTAGCCTACTTTTATGGGGAAAAAGCCAAAAAGCCCTCTACTCTATTTAAAGGAAGTTAAACCAGGGGAAAAATAATATTGTCCTCCTTCTAAAGATCGTTCGTTCTCAAAGTTCACCAGCAGTTCGTCCTGGTGTATCTCCCTGGTAGGAACACACGACATGATTTCCAGTGTTGAAAGTTCCTGATTTAGAAAAAAAAAGTAACGTGTATATTGAAAAAGAATTCTGTAGTACTATCTAACACATACAGAAAGTATATGTGTACTTCTCAGTGAAATAACACAAAGTGAACATGCAGTTTAGAACACTGAACTAGATCCAGTGAGAGGAGACGGTCAGCACTCAGGAATATCTTCATGCCCCTTTAAAATGATGACACCTGTCTCCAAACACTGTTAGTTTCGTATTGCATATTTTTGAAAGTTTTATACAGATAAAATCTTAGAATATATTTTATTTCTGGTTTCTTTTATCCCACATTATGTTTGTGAAATTTGTTTATGGGTGAATACAGATCTAATTCCTTAACTTTTGTTGCCTTTTTGGTGGCTGGTTCTGTAGATGCCCACAACTTATTTGTGCAGTCTACCTTACTGCGCTGTCCGGATTGTTTCCAATTCTTAGGCATTAGGAATAACGTTGCCACTAACATTGATGTGCACCTTTTTTGGGGGGTGCAAATGTACATGCATTTTCATATACCCAAGAGTGAAATTGCAAGATTATATTATAGATTCAACTTCAGGGGTAAATCTAAATGATAGCCCAATGTGTTTAAAGCAGTTTGCACTCTTCCAGCTGGGTGAGAGTTTCTGTTGCTCCAGTTTACTTAGTGACTCACCAGTATTTAGTAACATCAGTCTTTTTCCTTAAGCCTAGCCATTTTGGTGGTATGAGGTGTAGTTTTAACTTGCATTTTTCTTCGTGATGATATTGATCATTTGTCATGTCTTATTTGTCACTTACATATCCTATATTACAAAGTTCCTGCTCAAATATATTTTCTATTTTTCTATTGGATTATCTACCTTTTTCTTAATGACTTGAAAAAGTTTTGACGTGTTTGAGATACGGGCTCTTTGACTGTTGTATGTGCTGAATATATTCTCCCCCTTCAAGCATTACATTTTCACTTTAAAAAATATTTTTTTAAATGCCAGTGTAATTCATGTAGTGTTTAATTGGTTTCAGGTGTAATATAGTGTCTCAATAATTCTCCACATTAGTCAGTGCTCATCACAGTAAATGTACTCTTAATCCCCTTCATCTAATTCACTCATCCTCCAACGCACCTTCCCTCTGGTAACCATCTGTTTGTTCTCTATAATTAAGTCTGCTTTTTGGTTTGTCTCCTTTTTCTTTGTTCAGTTATTTTCTTTCTTAAATTCTACACGAGTGAAATCACATGGTATTTGTCTTCTGACATATTTTGCTTAGCATAATACTCTAGCTCCATCCATGTTGTTGCAAATGGCAAGATTTCATTCTTTTTTTATGGCTGAGTAATATCCCACCATATGTGTGTGTGTATGTGTACACACATACATATTCACATATGGATATATATATATATATATATATATTCATCTATCAATGGACTTTTGGGCTCCTTCCCTAATTTGACTATTGTAAATAACACTGCAATAAGCAGAGGGGTGCATATATCTTTTAAGTTAGTGTTTTTGTGTTCTTTAAGTAAATAACTGTAGTGAAAACACTGGATCATAAAGTAGTTCTATTTTTAATTTTTGAGGAACCTTCCTACTCTCTTCCCCAGTGGTTGGACCAGTTTGCATTCCCACCCACAGTGCATGAGAGTTCGTTTTCTCCACATTGTCACCAACACCTGTTTTTTCTTAGGTTTTTGATTTTAGCCATTCTGACAGGTGTGAGGAGATATCTCGTCGTGGTTTTGATTTGCATTTCCCTGATAAGTGATGTTGAGCATCTTTTCATGTATCCGTTGGCCACCTGTATGGCTTCTTTGGAGAAATGTCTGTTCATGTCTTCTGCTCATCTCTTGATTGGATTATTTATAGATTTTTGGATACTAGCCCTTTATGTAATAAGGCATTTGCAAATATCTTCTCCCCTTGGGTAGGCTGCCTTTTAGTTTTGTCGACTGTTTCCTCTGTTGTGCAAAAGCATTTTATTTTGATGAAGTCCTATAGTTCATTTTTGCTTTTGTTTCCCTTCTCTGTGGAAATATGTATAGCAAGAAGTTGCTGCCACCAAGGTGGAAGAGGTTGCTGCCTGTGTTCTGCCTTGGGATTTTGAGGGATTCCTCTCTCACATTTAGGTCTTTCATCCATTTTGACTTTATCTTTGTGTATGGTGTAAGAAAATGGCCCAGTTTTATTCTTCTGCATGTGGCTGTCCAATATTCCCAACACTATTTATTGAAGAGAATGTCTTTTATTTTTTTCCCCAAGAGGAAATACTCTGTTGTTTATTTAATGATACCGTTTTTCTTTTATTATTAACATATAATGTATTATTGGCCCTGGGGTACAGGTCTATGAATCATCAGGCTTACACACTTCACAGCACTCACCATAGCACATACCCTCCCCAGTGTCCATAACCCAGCCACCCTATCCCTAACCCCCCCAACCCCCAGCAACCCTCAGTTTGTTTCATTGAGATTAAGAGTCTGTTATGGTTTGTCTCCCTCCCAATCCTATCTTGTGAAGAGAATGTCTTTTACCCACTGGATATTCTTTCCTGCTTTGTCAAAGATTAGTTGACCATAGAATTAAGAGTCCGTTTCTGGGATCTCTATCCTTTTTTTTTTTTTTTTAAGATTTTATTTATTTATTTGACAGAGAGAGAGAGAGGCAGAGGGAGAGCAGAAGCAGTCTCCCCACTGAGCAGGGAGCACGTTGTGGATCTCAATTCCAGGACCTCAGGATCGTGACCTGAGCCAAACGAAGGCAGATGCTTCACAACTGAGCCATGCAGGCTCCCCTCTGGGGTCTCTATTCTGTTCCATTGATCTATGTATTTGTTTTTGTGGCAGTACGACACTGCCTTGATGATTACGGCTGTGTAATACAGCTTGAGGTCTGGAACTGTGATGCCTCCAGCTTTGGTTTTCTTTTTCAACATTACTCTGGCTATTTGGGATCTTTTCTGGTTCCATACCAATTTTAGGATAGTTTGTTCCAGCTCTGTGAAAAATGTTGATAGTATTTTGATAGGGATTGCGTTGCACAGATAGATTGCTTTGGGTACCATACACATTTTAACAATATTTGTTCTAAGCCATAGCATGGAATATTTTTCCATTTCTTTGTGTCTTCTTTGATTTCTTTTATGAGTGTTATTTTTTTTGAAAGGTTTTATTTATTTGAGAGAGAAAGTGAGAGGGAGAAAGGGAGAGAGAGCGAGCATATGAACAGGCAGCATGGAGGGAGAGAGAGGGTGAAGCAGACTCCCCAGCTGAGGAGGGAGCCTGATGTAGGGCTCTATCCTAGGACACTGGCATCATGACCTGAGCCGAAGGCAGATGCTTAACCAACTGAGCCCCCACGCGCCCCTCTTTCCTGAGTGTTCTGTAGTTTTCAGAGCAGGTGCTTTACCTCTTTGCTTAGGTTTATTCCTAAGTATCTTATGGTTTTGGTGCAATGGCAAATGGGATTGTTTCTTTGATTTCTTTCTTCTGCCTCATTTTTAAGTGTATAGAAATGTCCCTGACCATTGATTTTATCTCCTTCAATTTTGCTGAAGTCCTCTATCAGAATTTTGGGGTGAGGTCTTTTGGATTTTTTACATAGAGTATCACATCAATGGTAAAGAATGAAAGTTTGGCTTCTCGTTTCCCAGTTTGGATTCCTTTTATTTATTTTTTATTTTAGAGATTTTATTTATTTATTGGAGAGAGAGTGAGCAAGGACATGAACATGTGGGGTAGAGGAGGAGGGAGAGGGCCAAGCAGACTCCCTGCTGAGCGAGGAGCCCATCTCGGGCTCCATCCTAGGACCCCAGCATCATGACCTGAGCGGAAGGCAATTAACTGACTGAGCCATCCAGGCACCACTGGATCCCTTTTATTTCTTTTTATTGTCTGATTTCTGAGGCTTGGACTTCCAGGATTATGTTGAACAGCAGTGGTGAGAATAGACATCCCTGCCATGTTCCTGACCTTAGGGGAAAAGCTCTCAGTTTCTCTCCATTGAGGAGGATATTAACTCTGGCTGTTTCATAATTGCTTCTGTGATACTGATGTATGTTCCCTTTATCCTACACTGAAGAATGTTTTTATCAAGAAAGGATGCTGTATTTTGTCAAATGCTATTTCTACAGCTATTGACAGGATCACATGGCTCTTATCCTTTCTTTTATTAATGCGGAGCATCACATTGATTGATGTACAGATGCGGAACTACCCTTGCAGCCCAGGAATAAATCCCATCTCATCTTGATAAATAATCCTTTTAATGTACTTTTGGATCCTATTAGCGAGTATCTTGTTGAAAAATTTTGCATCCATGTTCGTTAAGGATATTTGTCTGTAATACTCCTTTTTGGTGTGGTTTTCGGTTTTGAGATCAAGGTAATGCTGGTTTCATAGAAGGAATTTCAAAATTTTCATTCCATATCTGTGTTTTGAAGCAGCCTTAGAAGAATAGGTATTAATTCTTCTTTAAATGTTTGGTAGAATTCCCCTGGGAGGCCATCTGGCCCTGGACTCTTTTTGGGGGGGGGGGTGTGATTTTGGATTACTGATCAGTAAAATGCATCCATTTTTTCCAGATTGCCTTATTTATTGGCATATCATTGCTCATAACATTATTTTCTAATTATTTGTATTTCTTTGGCATTGATTGTGATCTCTGCTCTTTCATTTATGATTTTATTTATTTGGGTCCTTTCTCTTTATTGGTAAGTCTGGCTAGGGGTTTATTGATCTCATTAATTCTTTCAAAAAACCAGCTTCTGGTTTCATTGATCTGTTCTACTGTTTGTTGTTGTTGTTGTTGTTGTTTTTACTATATCATTGATTTCCCTTCCATATTATTTCTCTTCTCCTGCTGGACTTGGGCTTCATTTACTGTTCTTTTTCTTGCTCCTTTAAGTGTAAGGTTGGGTGTATATTTGAGACTTTACTAGCTTTTTTTTTTTTTTAAGATTTTATTTATTTATTTGATAGAGACAGTGAGAGAGGGAACACAAGCAGGGGGAGCGGGAAAGGGAGAAGCAGGCTTCCCGGTGAGCGGGGAGCCCGATGCAGGGCTTGATCCCAGGACCCTAGGATCATGACCTGAGCCGATGGCAGATGCTTAACAACTGAGGTATCCAGATGCCCCGAGACTTTTCTAGTTTCTTGAGAAAGGCTTGTACTGCTATGTACTTCCCTCTTAGTACCACCTTTGCTGCATCCCAAAGGTTCTGAACTGTTGTATATTCATTTTCATTTGTTTCCATGTTTTTTCTTTTAATTCTTCTTTAATTTCCTGGTTGACCCATTCATTCTTTAGTTAAGATGCTCTTTAAACTCCACATGTTTTTGTTCCTTCCAAATTTTTACTTGTGATTGAGTTCAAGTTTTAAAGCATTGTGGTCTGAAAAAATGCATGGTATAATCTCAGGCTTTTTGTACCAGTTGAGACCTGATTTGTGAACCAGTATGTGATTTATTCTGGGGAATGTTCCATGTGAACTTGGGAAGAATGTATATTCTGTTGCTTAAGGATGAAATGCTCTGAATATATTTGAAGTCCATCTGGTCAAGTGTGTCATTCAAAGCCTTTGTTTCTTTGTTGATCTTCTGGTTAGGTTATCTGTCCATTGCTGTGAGTGGGGTGTTAAAGTCCCCTATTATTGTATTGTTATCAAACTGTTCCTTTAATTTTGTTATTCATTGGTTTATATTATTAGCTGCTGCCAAGTTGGGGGCAAAAATAGTTACAATTGTTGAGTCTTCTTATTGGGTAGATCCTTTAATATGGTATAATTTCCTTCTTCATCTCTTATTATAGTCTTTGGTTTAAAATCTAATTTGTCTAAGGATTGCTACTCCAGCTTTCTTTTGATGTCCATTAGCATAATAAATGGTTCTCCATCCCCTAATATCAATCTGTACGTGTCTTTGGGTCTAAAATGATTCTCTTGTAGACCGCATATCAGTGGGTCTTTTTTTTTTTAATCCAATCTGGTATCCTGTGTCTTTTGATAAGAGCATTTAGTCCATTTACATTCAGAGTAATTATTGAAAGATACAAATTTAGTACCATTGTATTGCCTGTAAAATGACTGTTACTGTATATTGTTTCTGTTCCTTCTGGTCAGTTCTACTTTATTCAATTTGAATAAGGTCAGTGTTATATCTTTTTAAAATCTTTTGAGAATTCACAGAGGAAGCCATCTGGGACTAGAATTTTTATGGGTACATTCTAAATCACAGATTGAATTTAATATGTGTTGGGTTATTTAGATCTTCTGTCAGTTTTGATAAATTGTGTTTTTCTAAAAACTGACTCATTTTAGTTAAATTTTAAAATGCCTTAGCATAAAGTTATTCAAAATATTATTTCTACCTTTTAAAGGCTGTAAGATCAGTAGTAATGTCTCTTTTTAGGTTCCTTTTCCCCCACACAGCACTCCAATCCACCTTTTACTTCCACCTCTCTGTCCATCGTCAGTGGCATTCCCATTACTAAATGAATTATCAGTTCCTAGCTTTTCATGTGCAAAAGCACGTATCACACACCCTTTCTTCCTTTATAGTTCACTTTACTCCCAAATGCACTTTCCTGGTATTCCTCCTACCTCACTGGCTGCTTTTTCTTTGTATCCTTTGTTCTTATCCCTCCAACTCTTGACATTAATATGCTCCTTGTACCTCTTCTTCCCTCTCTCTCCCAGACTACCTTGGTTGCCCCATCAGTTTTGTGGTTTTAAATGTTATTTGTACAAGGGTTAGTCCCAAATAAATACCTCCATTTATTATCTCAGCTCTGATCTCCATACTTAAAACACCCACTGGGCTCCTTAACATCTGTGCCGTGCATTTAGCAGTCATTTTAAATTTAACATGTCGGAAACTTAGCTCCTGATATCCTCCCCAAACCTGCCTTCCTACTGTCTTTTTATCTCAGTAAGTAGAAACTCCATTTTCCAATTGCCTAGGCATATATCTTGGAGTAATTTTGACTTGTGTCTTTTTCTCATACCCCACAGTTCTTGATCAAACCATCTTGTTGGTTCTAATTTAAAAATGCATTTATTATTCACTTCTCATAATCTCCTCTGCTACTATTTTGTGTCCAAATCCTATTATTTGCAACCTGGTTTATTGTTATAATCTCCTAACTAGTCCGTCGGTTTTGCCCTTGCCTCTGTTCAGCCTTTTCTTTACATAGCAGAGTGACCCAATAAAACCTAAGTTAGATCATGAAAGTCCATTGCTCAAAAATTTCCAAAGATTCTTCACCCCATTCAGAGTAAAAGCCAAAGGCATTGCAATAATCATAATTCTACATTCTCTAACCCCAGTACCTCTCTAACCTCAATTCCTTCTCTTTCTTTTTTGTACTTGAGTTACACTTGCCTCCTTGCTTTCCTGAAATGCATCAGACATGCTTTTATCAAGGCTTTTTCATTTGCTGCTCTCTTTACTTGAACTTTTCTTCTCCAGCCATTCACATGGCACACTCTCTCATTTTCTTCAGATATTTATTCCACTGTACACTTCTTAAGGCAGCTTCCCTTGGCCAACTATCTAAAATTACAACTTTATCCCTCTGAAAAACTTTCTACTTCATTTTTTCCACTGGAATATATGTTCTATGAAGTTGGAATTATTGCATACACACAGTATGCAATATATAATCTTATCTGTCATATATATACTACGTGAACTCTCACTGAAATGTAAGAGCATTCAAGTTGTGCTATTATAGCAGAAATTAAATTTTCTCTGCCCTTTTGGGAGTTTTTTTGTGGGTTTTTGTTCTATTTAGCAGCTACCAATATATCAAGAGTTATTTCTCAAGGGAAATGAAGTAAGCAGAAGAGTATATTAGATGAGTGATTACATTATCCATCACACTTTCTATACTTCCCTAATTCAGCACCCTCTCCCGTGTAAGTCTGAAGCTCCTTCTACCACTCCTTGGTACTGAGTTTAGCCATGTGACTTTCTTTGACCAGTTGGATGTTAGCAGATGAGACACAAGCAGAGGTTTGTCTGCCTTTGCCATGAGACCATAACTGGTTAGTCTGTTGAAGAATGAGACGTGAGAAACAGAACTGGTCATCTTAGTTGTACCAGTTGTGGCTGTCATATATCAGTCAAGCCAGCAAAACCGTAGATACTTGAGTGACAGCTATCATCATCAGAGTCTTCTAACCAACTGGTTCACATATGTGGCGATACGTGAATATTGTTGTAGGTTCTGTGGTTGTTACATACCATTTGTGTCCATAAATAACTGGTGGAGAATGACTTAAAATGCTGGAGAGATATGTCTTTTAGAATTTTTGTTTAAAGTGACCAAACATATTTTCGTCATGTCAGACAACACTTTATTTTTTTCTTTTATTTATATTTTAATGTTTTCTTCCTTTATTTTAAAAATTTATTCATTTTTTTATTATGTTGGTCACCATACAGTACATCATTAGTTTTTGATGTAGTGTTCCATGATACATTGTTTGTGTTTAATACCCAGTGCTCCACGCAATCCATGCCCTCCTTAATACTCATTACCAGGCTCACCCATTCCCCCACTCCCTCCCCTTTTAAAACCCTCAGTTTGTTTCCTAGAGTCCATAATCTCTTGTGGTTCATCTCCCCCTCTGATTTGTTCCCCTTCATTTTTCTCTTCCTTCTCTTCCTTCCTTCTCCTAATATCCTCCATGCTATACCCTATGTTCCACAAATAAGTGAAACGATATGATAATTGACTTTCTCTGCTTGATTTTTTTCACTTAGCATAATCTCCTCTAGTCCCATCCATGTTGATGCAAAAGTTGGGTATTCATCCTTTCTGATGGCTGAGTAATATTCCATTGTGTATATGGATCACATCTTCTTTATCCATTCATCTGTTGAAGGGCATCTCAGCTCCTTCCACAGTTTGGCTAATTGTGGACATTGCTGTGAAAGTTCCATGTGTGCTCCAGAAGAATGAGTACTCTGTTGTTTAGGGTAGAATGTTCTGTATATATCTATGAGGTCTATCTGGTCTCATGTGTCATTCAAAGCTCTTGTTACTTTGTTGACTTTCTGCTTAGATGATCTGTCTATTGCTAAGAGTGGAATGTTGAGGTCTCCTACTATCAGTGTATCATTAATATGTCTTGTTATTTTGATTAACAGTTGGTTTTGTAGTTGACTGCTCCTAAATTGGGGGCATAGATATTTACAATTGTTAAATCTGCTTGTTGGATAGACCCCTTAAGGATGATAGTGTGTTCTTCTGTATCTCTAACTGCAGTCCTTAGCTTAAAATCTAATTTGTCCGATATGAGAATTGCTACCCCAGCTTTCTTTTGAGGTCCATTGGCATGAAAGATGGTTCTTCATCCCTTCACTTTCAGTATGGATGTATCTTTAGGTTCAAAATGAGTCTCTTGTAGACAGCATGTGGATGGGTTCTTTTTATCCAAACTACAACCCTGTGCCATTTCATGGTAGCATTTAGGGCATTCACATTGAGAGTGATTATTGAAAATATTTTATTATCATAGTGTTACCTGTGAAGTCCTTGTTTCTATAGATTATCTCTGTATATTTTTGTTCTATATCACTCGGGGCCTTTCTCCTTGTATAGAAGCCCCCCTCCCCTTAATATTTCTTGCAGGGCTTGTTTAGTGGTTATATATTCTTTCGATCTCTCCTGGTCCTGGAAGCTCCTTATCACCCCATCCATTCTAAATGACAGCCTTGCCAGGTAAAGAATTCCTGGGTGCTTGTTCTGCTCATTTAGTATCCTAAATATGTCTTGCTAGCCATTTCTTGCTTTCCAGGTCTCTGTGGACAGGTCTGATGTTATTCGGATGTTCCTCCTTCTGTATGTAATGAATCTCTTCCCTCAACTTCCCTTAAAGTGGTTTCCTTGGTTCTAAGATTTGCGAGTTTTACAATTACACACTGGGGCATTGGTCTTTTCTCCTTGATCTTGGGAGGGGTCCTTTCTGCCTCTAGGACATGAATGCTTGTTTCATTCCCCCAGGTTAGGGACATTCTCAGCTATGATTTGCTCAAATATATCTTCTAATCCTCTCTGTCTCTCCACAACGTCCTAATACTGACATCAGAATGTTTCATGGCATCATTCTTTCTTTGATTCTGTTTCCATGGATTGTAATCTGTTTGTTCCAGGCCTCCTCCTCTTCTTTCAGACAATAATTTAAAGTGAAATTCTAGTATTTATGAAGGATGGCTCTTATAGACACTAAGTTTTGGAAAGCGCGTCACTGATTTTAAACATCTTTTTCCATCAAGATCTTAATAAAAGCTAGATTTTACCTATGTAAATCAAACCCAAGTGAAGAGTCTTATTACTAATTTCCAGGAAAAAATACTGATTTTCCTAGTCTGGTTTCAGGGATTTTGTTTAGAAGAATATTACTGTTAGGTTAAGTACTTTATTTAATACCTGATAAAACATAAAAATTTTCGGTATGCAAGGAGTTAATTTGTTGAATCATATTACCAATGTATGAAACCTATTCTAAGATGAATTTACATAAAGAAAAACTTATCCTGATCAAAGATTTCAGTAGAATAATATCCATAATGATAGAAATTTGATTATATATCTTACTAGTATATGTGCCATTGCTCAACTGCGTGCTGAAGTTTCATGAGCCTCTATAGTCTACTTTTAGAAAACAAATTTTCATGTAGTTAATAATGTCAACCCCATGATGAAGATCAAAACCCAAAACAATACCCAAATGACCAGAGGTCACAATGTAAACTTGTACCAGTGTGAAGAATCTCAGGAAACTTGATTGGGTCTGAATTTGATAAAGCATATCTACAGACTTTGGGAAAAATTCAGAATCCATTATACCTACAACTTTCTAAGTGTGTAATACTGCAAGTATCTCTTAAAGCTCATGCCATGTTATAACAGCTAAAATGTAGATTAAAAGGTGAGTTTAGTTTCTGACATTTTGGTATTTGAATGGATCTTAAAAACCAAATATGTTAGGAAATTATGAACAATGCATTATTTTGTAGCTTAGACATATGCATTGTCTCTCTGAATTTCTAAACACTTAACACATAAATTATTGTGTGATATTTATACTTATGTTACTTTGGCTATAATAGGTAAGTAGTGAATATTCCTCAAATAGAATAAGATCTGTAGAGTTACAGAATAGAATTATAGTTGGAAGGAAAAATGCATGGAACTTTACAACAACATGGCCTTAATACTTTGCTTTTGAAATTACCTAGTTTTTTTTTCAATTATGCACATACAAGATGCATCTATAATTTTTTGCAGAGTGCTCACACTTACTGGAAAAAATGTTAAGTTTCATGAAAAATACATGACATTTCCATATACATGCATTTGAACGTGATAACATGGCACATTATTTTCAGCTGGCACTACAATTAACATAAATTGGCAGGTTAAAGATTATTTAAATGTAGAAAACACTACATAATATAAAGTACTTAGGTAAATAGTGAATAAAAATCATGAATTTTTAGCAGACTCCTGCAGCAGTATAAGAAAAATTCTTGGCTTAACTGTTTAAATTCTACTTAGAGAGACTGTCCCTGCCTTTTAATTTAATAGTGCTAGTAAAGGGCCTTGGTAGGAAAAAGACTACTTCTCACTGGACTGATTGGGAGATATGCATAAGGCCGATGTGAATAAGACAAACTGGAGTATAAAAGGATCATGGGAAGACAATGATTGTATGAAAACTATGATTAAGGTACATGGCATGTGTGTGCAAATTATATTCCAGGAAACTCTGTCAACTATCACAAAGGGCAAAGCTGGTTCTAGGCTCTGTAGATGCTCAGAAATCATTATGAACTAAGGTGCATGGGGAGAGAAAATCTTTTTTTAAAATAATTTTTAAAAAATTTTTAATAAACATATAATGTATTATTAGCCCCAGGGGCACAGGTCTGTGAATCGCCAGGTTTACACACTTCACAGCACTCACCATAAGGGGAGAGAAAATCTTAACCTTGATCTCTTTCTCCAGAAGTGCTGAAATACATTACAGCAAAAAGCATAGAATAATTATAGTGGTGTAGTGTTGCTAATGTTTATTCTTCATATTCTCAGCTTTGCCACATTTAAATGGAAAGTCCAGTTGGTCATAGAGTAGAGCTATAATGAAAACTCCAATGGAAGTATTGAAGGGGGTAAATAAAAAGGCACCAACAATTATCTTGAATCATTTTAACCCTTTTTAGAGGATAAGAATTTGGGTGACTCATATACACATTCCCTAAGGATTCACACCAATGATGACACATAGAAAGTATAAAGTAGAACTAATGCTATATTTGTAATTTTACATACTTCTCTCATCTTCCATGTACTTGTACTTCACGTAAAGCCTCTTTGGCAAATAACCTTCTACGTGTCCTCTGAGTATCCTTGCGTCTTCCCCTCTGCTTCATTTATATCAAAGAAAGACTTTATATGCATCAAGAAACTAGACCACATTTTCCACCCTGTGCCTAGGCCAGATACTGTAAATGGATCACCTGAATAATTGATATTAGTTCAGAGGTCTCTTTTTATAAACTATTGGTTTGCTAATGTCCCCTACTAAAAGACAAAGTTTTTCTGGCAGAATAGTAATTCCTCTTGACCTTCTCTGGGTCTGCATGGCACATGACAGTATCATTGTCAGGCAACTCATTTACGAATAGTGTAATTGAGTGTATTATGAGACTTCTAAAGCACTCTTGGTCTATCTGCACTGCCAGCTGCTCTAATGGTTAAACTGCACGCTCTAAGCTTTAAAACACTCATTGTAGTAGAACTCTGGTATGTGTGGGTACATGTATTTGCACCTGTACACATGCCTATGCCCATTCGTTTAATGGCATTTGAGTTTTTACCTTTTTAGATTGAAGTATAAGTGACATATAATATCCTATTAGTTTCAGGTGTACATCATAGTGATTTGATATTTTTATATAATATGGAATGATCCCCATAAGTCTAGTTACCATGTCACCATACAAAGTTATGAAAATATTATTGACTCTATTCTCTATGCTATACATTATATCCCCATGAATTACTTATTTTATAACTGGAAGTTTGTACCTCATAATCCTCTTCACCTATTTTATCTGCCTCCAATCCCTCCTTCCTCTCATAACCAACAGTTTATTTCCTATATCTGTCAATGTTTCTATTTCATTTTTTTTTTTTTTAGGAACAATGTGTAACTGAAATCATGCATTATTTGTCTTTCTCTGTAAGAGTTACTTCACTTAACATAATTTCCTCTAAGTTATCCATGTTGTCACAAATGGTAAGATTTTATTCTTTTCTATGTTTGGACAATAGTCCATTGTGTGTGTGTGTGTGTGTGTGTACTCCACCCCACCCCTTTTTTAAAAAATTAATTTATCAGTGGACACTTAAGTTGCTTCCAGATCTTGGCTATTGTAAATAAATCTGCATGTAAGTGTGCATGCATCACTTTGGAGAAACACTCAGACATAGTCATGCTGAATCATACAGTAGCTATGTTTTTCATTATTTGAGGAACTTCTGTACTGTTTTCTACAGTAGCCACACCAATTTACATTCCTGCCAAAGTGTATGAGGGTTTCCTTTTCCCCACATCCTTGCCGACACTTGTTAATTTTTCATCTTTTTTATAACAACCAACCTGCCAGAACGAGATGGGTAGCTCATTGTAGTTTTGATTTGCATTTCCCTGATGATTGGTGATGCTAAACATCTTTTCACATGTATGTCTTCTTTGGGAAAAAAATGTTTGTTCAGGTTCTCTGCCCACTTTTCAGCCAGGTTATTTGGATTTTTTTTTTTTTGATACTAAGTTGTATAAGTGTTTTATATATTTTGAATATTAACCCCTTATCAGAAATACGCTTTATGAATATCTTTCCCCTTTCTGTAGGTTGCCTTTTCACTCTGTTGATGGTTTCCTTTACTCTGCAAAAGCTGTTTAGTTTAACATAGTTGCATTTATTTTAGACTTTGTTGCCCTTTCCTGGGGAGATTAGTCCAAAAAATATATTGCTAAGACTGATGTGAAAGCACTTACTGCCTTTGATTTCTTCAAGGAGTTTTATTATTTCACATCTTACCTTCAAGTCTTTAATCCATTTTGAATTTATTTCTGTATGTGGTGTAAGATAGTGATCTGGTTTCTTTACTTTTATTTATTTATTTTTTTTTGCATGTAGCTGTTCAGTTTTCTCAGCACTATGTAATAAAGAGACTGTATTTTTCCCATTGTGTATTCTTGCCTCCTTTATCATAGATTAATTGACAGTATCATCAGGGATTTTTCTGGGCTCTCTATCTGGTTCCATTCATTTATACGTCTGTTTTCATGCCAGTACTACCCTGTTTTGATTACTATCAAAAACTTTCTAGTATAGTTTGAAATCAGGGAGTGTGTCCATTTGAGTTCTGACTGAACCCAGTTTAGGTCTTAGACTCTGATTCTTTTAAATAGGAACCTGCTGGGATTGAGGAAAGTAACTGTGATGCTGAGGGTGCCCAAGTTCATAAGAGAATGAAGATAAGAAATAGGGGTTGGAAAATCTCTGTTAAATTGAAAAATGTTTATAATTTCCACTCCATTCTCTTCAAAAAAAGGAAGATATGTGAGATTGTAGAACTCACTCTATGCAAGGAATACAGGAATCATTTCTAATGTTTTTAGAGTTATTGCTATTGTTGATTTCTCTTTTTCTGGGTTTTTCCTCCTTTTCTCTCTACTTCCCTTTCTCTTATCTGCTTTTCCTCCATCTCTTATTCTGGTTTTGTTTATGTTTTGAGATTCAGAACTCTAAACATGGAGGTAAAAAAAAAAAAGTCTAGGGAAGGACCATCACATCTATACCATGGCCTAAAACATTAATACACTTTGAGCTTGATCTGTGACAAATCAGCATTATTCACATTTCAAAGTCAACCTTAATATCCCATTCTGCACCAGATCTTAGTAGTCCTGAGCTTAATTAAATTAGTTGCAGAGATTGTGGTCCCAACATGTAATTTCAGTGTCTCTCTGTGCCAGTTACCCTGAGGCTATCATTTGAGCTACTTCTGGGACTCTGAGAACAGTTATGTTGCCTAGGTCTAGTGATCCTATAGTTATGTTGATCTAATTTCTAATTCACCTCCTCTTTGATGGAGTGGAGAGGATTATACCATATATCACCCTGAAGTATGACACCCAGCAGTCTCACATATGTGCCAACCTATCCTATCAAATTTGCTAGGAAGTGTTTTTTTTTTGTTTTTTGTTTTTTTTTGTTTTTGTTTTTTTTAAGATTGTATTTATTTATTTGACACAGAGAGAGAGAGATCACAAGTAGGCAGAGAGGCAGGCAGAGGGAGAAGGGGAAGCAGGTGCCCTGCTGAGCAGAGAACCCGATGCGGGGCTTGATCCCAGGACCCTGAGATCATGACCAGAGCCGAAGGCAGAGGCTTAATCCACTGAGCCACCCAGGAGACCTGAAAGTCTTATTTTTAAAATATTTTTCCTCTGATGATTTTAACCCAGTTACAATGGAAAAATACTGAAATTTATATACTTTTTTTTTCTCACTTTAAGCTTCCTTGTCAAAGGAGGATTTCAAAGTCTCAGTTTTTAAGAACAAATAATCTAAAAGAAAAGGAAGGACAGGATGTGTTAATATCTAAGACCTAGCTTTCTTTCTTTCTTTTTTTTTTTTTTTAAAGTCTTTATTTTAGAGAGTGAGAAAGAGAGAGCAAGCACAAGCACACAAGCGGGGAGAGGAGCAGAAAGAGAGGGAGAGAATCTCCAGCAGACTCTCCCCTGAGCTCAGAGACCCACATGGGGCTTAATCCCACAAGCCTAAGATCATGACCCGAGCTGAAACCAAGAGTTGGCACCTAACCAACTGAGCCACCCAGGGGCCCCATCTAAGATCTAGCTTTCTGCATGGCATTTCCCACAAGCAAAAAAAAAAATACAATGTTGATTAATTTAAAAGCATTTTAACATTAAATTCTCAAAACGACTAAGAAAAAGTATATATTATACAATATATAATTATTTTATATAATAAAACACAATTTCCACATTTACTCTCCTAATAATTTGAGTAAATAATGATTTAACAAAAATGCACTGAATGTAATACAAATACTGAGTTAAGTTTTATGGCTAAATATTTGTAGTATTTATTACCAATCATACACACAGGAAAAAATACAAGGGAAATGGAAAATGTTGGCAAAATATTAATAGTGAAAAATTGCACAATTCAAGAAAAACAAATAGAAATATAATGTAAGCTACATATGTAATTCTAAGTTTCCTAGCAGTCACATTTTAAAAGTAAAAAGAAACATACTAATTTTGGTAATATATTTTGTTATTGAATAGATCTTAAATAATCATTTTAACATGTAATAAACATAAAAGTATTAATGAGATTTTATGTTCTCTTTTGTGTTGTTTTTAAAGTCCATTGTGCATTTTTTTTTATACCATATCCATTTCAGATTTTCACTGGAAACACTTAATTGAGATTTTATAAAATAAAAGGTTAAAATCATAGATTCACATGTGAAAGTTGTTTTAAAGATACTTAAAATTTCAAACAATGAAATCACTTCTTCTAATATTTGTATCCACATTAACCAAAATTTATAAATATAAACTTAAAAATTTATAAACAAATTTATGAATCTTTGATAAAAAGCAGTCTCAGTTGCAGAACTATATGTGTTCAAATAACTTAATTCACCATCTCTTATGTCAACTAAATATTACCATTACATTGGAAGAGGTCTTGAAGATGAGAAGAAACTCTAAGTATAGCTATATCCACAAAAAGTTTTTCAGAATTTTTTCTTGCAGTTTTTTTTTGCAGCCAATTTACATAATGCTATAAATTACAATGAAAAAACTCTTTATATCAATACTTTTTAGATGTGTAAATCATTATTACTGATCTGTATTTATGCAAACTTTCCATTTCAACTTTTTTTTTAATCTGCCTAATTAGGTCATAGATAAACTTGAAACTTTAAACTTCTAAGAAAATTTTTATTTTGAATTAACCACAAATCTATTCAAAACAGTTGATCTTTGTAAAATTTTTCTAAGACTTAACCAATATGCACTGACAAGGAACACAGGATCACTAGATTCATTGTGTATTTTTTTTAACAGTTTTATAAACAGCTGATAATGTACCATTATACATATATACTGATGAATTTTGACAGTCCTTTCAATGATACTTCTATAGACAGACTCTTTCAAAAATCTGAGAATAAATATTTTCAACATAAGAGGAATGAAACAAGAGAAGTAATAATGTTTTAGAATTTAGAATTCCAAATTAGAAATTATCTGATAAATGTAATACTGTCCATCATGATATAAATTCATTTTTTATATCTAGCTAAAATTATTCTTTGAAAGGTACAATATTTACAAAAAGCCATGCTATGAGAGTTTTTTGAGGATGGGGTGGGGTACCAATTAAGGACATCCCTTCATATCTCCATTTAATAGTTTTTTTGGGGGGGGCATCTGGGTGGCTCAGTCATTGGGCATCTGTGTTCCTCTTCGGTCATGATCCCAGGGTCCTGGGTTTGAGTCCTGCATCAGGCTTCCTGCTTGCCAGTAAGCCTGCTTCTCCCTCTCTCACTCCCCCAGCTTGTGTTTCTCTCTCGCTCTGTCCCTCTTTGTCAAATAAATAAATAAAAAAATAACATTTTTTAAAGTTTTCTTTTATATGCAGGAGTCTCAGCCAATTTATAGCTGGCTGAAGTTATAAGATTAGATCCTGTTGACTATTTTAAAAATATGTTATGGACACTTAATTCTGATTTTTGGTGACCAGTTTCATCAATTCTCTACTATTGAGAGGAAGCTTGACAACAAATTCATTGTTTTTCTAAAGTACCTCTTAGTATTGCCAGTTTCATTATGCTTAACTTTTTTTTGTATATAGCAATTACTTTTTCACTTTGCTCTAATGACACAAATTCTCAATGCTAAAATTTGTGATATAATTTCTTCCAGTCTCACTTTTTCTTTACTCTTGTGGTATTAGTACTCTACTGTTCCTTATTCTTCATTATTCCATTCAGGTTTTTATCAATAGTATGCCTTCATTTAAATTCAATGAATTTGCTTGTACTTATTAAAATTAAGTTATTAACAAATGGTTAAATTTAATTACTAATCAATTCTGATTCTAAGTTAGAATCTCCTAAAAGCTTAAGGTGTTCTTTGGCCAGAAGATAAATATATCTGAAAGTTACACCCTTTCGGGTTTCAATGATCAACCAAAATAGAACAACTGGAGAAATTAATTCAGAATCTGAAGACACCTAATTTACACTGCGTACTATTGGTAATGGGAAACCGTCACTCATTACATGGTGTTTTTAAAAAATGAAAGGGACTATGCTTTCAGATAACAACTTTTTCTGGGTTGGGCAGACAACCATGCTGTCTTTTGTTCTCTAAATAACCTTTCTAACAATGTTGCAATAATGTGGTCACCCAGTTCAAAGTCTGAAATCACTCGTTCTAATAGTAGGACAGAATGTAAGTCCTAGGGAGACAGTAAATTCCTTGCTTGGAGGGAATGAACATTTTCAGTTCCATTCTCCCCTTTCCCTGGGCACGCTTTGTACCTTGGTTCCCAGTGCATGTCACCTTGGTCATAATCCCTGTGAGTATTGTTCCCTTTCTGTGAAGGGCCTCAAATTTGACATAATACAGTCCTCAGCCCAAAGACCGTGATGTGCAGGCTCAGAAGGGTTCCAGGGGTGATTTGAAGAAGGAAATACAAAGAACACAAAATTTCAAAAAATATAGTGAGAGTTAAAATGAAATTGGTGTAAATGTCACCTCTGTCCCCTCTGTATGTCTCCAGACTTAACAATTTTAGCTCCTTCAGTGGTACCTGTTCTTTATCCGTGTCAGGAGCACAGAAGCCGGGATGCCATGAGTGGGAAAAAAGCACACTGGGCTGTCCTGAGTTGAGGCCTGATCAAGAGATGAGAAATCATCTAACAGATGATCCCTGACCTAAACTTTTTATTGCTAGTGCTAATGTGTGCAACAGAAAGCAGCATCAATTTGTAAAAGTGATACCGGCTTATAGTACCATACTTTGTCTGATAAACATGGGAAGTATAATAAAGTAGCCCCTGAAAAGGAAAAGATAGAATGCTTCAACTTCTTAAGCGTAAATTTGCTTTTGACAGTGAGAGCAAAAACGTGGGTTTATTCCCAGGGAGCTCAGTGTGTTTGTAAGGGCCTATTTAGCCAGAGTGATTCCATCCGGTTAAACGGTTACTTTGTTGTTTATGTAGTAAAACTTAAACTGACCTCCAGTCAGTTTGATTCTTGAGGCTTGGCGCGAAATAAAGCCTGGCGCGAAATAAAGCTTTGCTTGACCTTCACTTTGTATCAGTCTCGCTCCTTTGATCATGGACCTATTATTGGGGGACCTAACAGTGTTGAGATTAAGCCTCAATGTGTACAGATTAAGCCTGTTGGATTATGTTTCACTGAAATACCGGTTGGATTTATCTAGAAGAAATCTTAGACGAAGTTGAAAGATTTCTCTACACTAATTTGTGTTAAAAATAGAGAAACTGGGTAGGTAACTGGCATCTCACTGGCCAGAGGCAGGTCATTTAATTGTTAACAATAGAGAAACTGGGTAGGTAACTGGCATCTCACTGGCCAGAGGCAGGTCATTTAATTGTTAACATTATTTATTGCAAAGCAGAGCTCAGGATCCGACACGGTAAAGAATACAAATTTCAAAGCAGCAAAAGCAGTGATTAATAATAATTGCAATGCTATGGAGTGATAGCACTGTCCTGTGTGCTTTACGTATATTATACCATGTGATCTTCACAGGCAACCTGTGGGACTGATGTTTTTGTTCTTCCTACTTTACAAAGAAGAAAAGTCAATGTAAGGAGTTTTCCCAAGGTCACCCTGAGGTAAACTCAGAATCCTGGCTAGAACCCTGCCTCGCAGTTCCTATTCTTAGGTTGAAGATTTATACTTATAAGTTGCTGAGTTAATGGGGCCATATACTATGTTTTAAAATTGAAAGAAAAAACAAAACCTACCTAGCTCGCAAGACAAAGAAATATTTTTATGTTTTACTTACTGTGTATTATTCTTAGTATTTCCGTGTATTTTTAATGTCCCTTACTGTTTGAGGACAACTGTAACTTTTCCTGGGCAAATTTTTCAAAATCAGCACTGAGTATGTTTCAGGCACTGTGCCCCATAATTTAGTGTTTTGAGGGTACAAATATGAATTACTCATGGCCGCCTCCTTTGAGTGGTGTGTAATCTAGAGGAGGAGACAACTTCATACACAAAGATCTCTAACGTAGTGGAACAAAGGCAAGGAGATCTTAGAGAGGGCAGTGGATTCAGCTGAGGTCAGAAGGAGATAGTGTTTTGGTATAGGGTATGTTTGGGTGGAGTAGGGAGGCTTTGGGTTTAGTAGCACCAAGGGGATTGCCATATTTGGGGAGGAATTCTGTGAGATTGAGATTTGAAGTGTGTGGGAAAGAAAGTAGTTAATATTGAGACAATAAACGTGAATTAGAAGTAAAATACACAGTGACTGTGAATGTTAACTACGATGTTTCCCAAGGTATGATGTACATTAGGAAAAAATTGAGGTGGGATAAAGATTGATAAGGAGACTTTTTCAAAGGTGAAGATATTCTAAAATTCTAGGAAATATTCCATAAGACTTCATATTAATTTTGAAGAACCAAGTGATAAAAACATGGCATTAAGCCAAAAATTCTCCTGTGAATTGCAATTTATATTTAGCTTTACAAATTGGATGAACTAGAATAGTTCATAAAATTAACATTCAAAACCACAGAGAAAAGATGCATTTACATTCTGCCATATGCCATCTGAGCTGCATTTTTTGAAAGATGGACAAGCTTCGTGCACTGTTCGACTTTTTTTTTCAATTAATTACCCAATTACTTCACAAATTATATACTTGCTGCAAGTTGTGCTATTTTGAGATATTATATTTAAACCAATTTTCTTTCTTGTATGTTGAAAACTCTATACTGATTTCATGTGGCTGAACGCCCCCTATTGCAACATTTTAATTCAATTCATGAAGTTCAAGTTGGAATTTATCTTATATTTTGCTTTTCCCAGGCTCTACTGGTGTGCAATATACTAATAACCCACATATCTCTTGCTTGTTCTCTTTTTCTGCCTGCCTGTCTCTCACACACATAGTAGTCCAATTTTCTAAGAAATAAATTTGCTGATCTGTATAAAGTATACTTTAGTTAAGTATAAATTTTTAAAAATCCCTTCCCTAAAGGAATCAACCTTTTATTACCATGGGAATTGACTTAGATCTGCCATAATAAATATCTAAAATAAGGTAACAGAATCATTAGTGGAATTAAGACATTTTTATCTGGTCACAGAAGCATATAAACTAAAAATTTAGTAATCACTTTACCATTTAAATACATTTCGGTTCAAGAATAATTAGTGATCCCACTATGTGTTTGGCTCTTAGTTCTCAGTTTGTCTGTATAATTAACCCAAATCCATCAAGATACACTCCTGAGAGAGAGCAGTAGAATTTTAGAAAGCCAATCTTTGTAGCTTGAAATATTTAAAAAGCAAACATAAACTGAATTTTCTTTATTTTACCTACAAGACCCTTACTTTAAGAAAAAAGTAAAAACATTATTGCTCTAAATAGAAACCTCCTTCTTCTTTTTGCAACATCATTCACAAATGTTTTTCAAGAAGAATCTTTTATGCAAGCTGGGGCAGACCATTGTTTTCCATTTTTTAAAGAAAGGTGGTAGAATGTTTATGTTTGCATAAGTAATGGAAACAGAAGAAAATAATCAAAGTTGCTACTTTGGAGTCAATAAACTTTGAGACATGAAAATGGAAAATCTTCGCTCAATTCTAAAGTGCATTAATTGCAAGAATATTTAGCTTCAATTATGACAGCTTTTTGACAAACAAGATGGAATAAATGTTAAATGTGTGCATTTATTCCTTGACCTATCCAAATATCAGATATATTAAAATGTGAATGATGGGATTGAGACACTAGTTTATGCACACATAGGAACATTTTCCCTATATAATGTGCATATTTGCATGTGTTTATGCCTATAATCACACTTACAGAGGGGAAGGCAGGAGTAAGGAAGATTGATGGCTAGCTGGCATGGGTGCACACAGACTTACCTGCTTCTTGAAATCTCTTCCACTGTTCAGTTGCAAATGCCTCAAGCATTCAGCTACAAAGTGTACAAAGAGGCAAACTCCCACCCACGCATCAATACTCGATTTAGTAGTTTAAAACACCTATCATCTAAAACATAGTTCTTTAAAAATTCTAAATACAGTTGAAAAACTGTTATATAATGACAAAAAGGAAGAAAGAGTTACCAACTCTAGTACTTTTTAAGGGAAATAGATATGTGCTCTGGGCAAGATCTGTTGGAGAGGGGAAGGGTCAAGCTTTGAAGATTTGATTCCCTCCCTATGCTGCCTTTTAACTTTTCACAGTAGTTACTAAGCTCGTGTCTGTTTTGTGTTCTGGATGCTTTAGCATCCTTTAAAAATATTTAATTATCTAGTACCAAGGCAGGAAAAAAGGATGGGAAGACTTAAAATGAAAATCATATAGGCTAGATTTAAGTTTTGACAGCCCTCCATTAGCTATTAGCTAAGAGAACTGTACAGATTTTCCTTCCCAAAATAGACTGCTAGCACTTTCAAAGCTTGGGGATAGGAATGTGCGAGTAGACTGGGAACACAGTCCACTTACTCAATGTGCTTCACAGTGTCTTGTATATAAATAATTTACCCTGTAAATCCCAAGGAATAAGGAACAATTTACATAATTTATCTTGATCGTTTCTGTAGTCTTTTACATTTGGCTTTGGTTCCATGTAAACCTACAATCTTATGTCTGAGAGGGAACACATATGACAATGACCATGCGGAATGCTGGGAGATGGGTCATGCTGAGTCTTGTGTAGTCTTAGAGCCCATTTGGTTTTGATAAAGTTATCATTTGAGTTTAATTTATGTCAAAATGCAAAAATAAAACCATTTCCATAAAGGATGAGTAAAAGAGTTCGAAACTGTGAATTCATGAATACCGATTGTTTTATTTTTATGTATAGGCATACTTCCCCTAAATACCACAAACTCCCTGGAATAAGAGCTATATCTTAACATTTCATCGCATCCTCAGGGTCTAACATACCTCTGTACACAGAGAAGACACTTCATAAATTGTTGATGATTTTTCCATCCATTCGGTTTATTGAATTGCTATTATGTACTGTGAATTGCTACAAGGGTACTAAGATGAAACAAATGTACAGCCTATTTTCAAGGAGCTATCTATCTAGGAGGATAAATGAGATACACCAAATATATAAGATCTACAAGATATACAAAATAATAAGACAAATTGAAAAGGGGACAGTGTTCTAGTCAAAGCACAGGCAAAATTCAGTTGGAAGTTCAAAGGAAGGAATTCAGCAAATGGAAAAGGCTTCATGAAAGAGGTAGAATCTAATGGTGATAATAGAAAAAATTTGAGACAATGACATAGCATCATTTCAGAAACAAATATAATAAAGAATTTGACATGAAAAAATTAGATTCCTTGGAATATAGAAATATTTAAAATTATTTCAGGAAGGTGTTTTCTTTGTGTTCATCTATGCAATATTGTCTGTCTAATTTATGCTCTTCCTAGCAAAACTACATGCATGTAAAGTGTAGATTCTTGTTTATCTGTCTGCTTGTTTGATAAATAATCATCTGCTGATAACCATTTTAGTAGGATGTACTAAAAGCACCATAAGGTATTAAAAAATAAAAAGACCCATTCATGTTCTCAAGAGCTTACTTTTAAAGAAGGTATATATGCAAGCAATTATTATTAAGGAGTTAAGAGGATATATAGCAATTATTATTAACATAGAATTGGCTGATGATAAATATCCATAATAGTTGTGTGTTGGCCCATACAACACATTTTTAAAAAAATAGGAAATAGTCCTTTGCAAACCTTATCAATTTTATCAAAGTTAAAATACAGGTAATTCCTGTCTTACCAACATAATCGGTTTCTAGTACAAGCAAAGCCCTTATAAGTCAATCCCTTGATATTATAAATGTAGGGTTTCCTTCCTGAAAAAACTTTTAGTGCCGTAATATATTGAAGTTATTCCTGAAAGTAAATTAAAATAAAACACAAATACCTTTGATATATACATATTAATTGTGTGTGGGGAATTAGTGTAATATAAAATCACATTATAGATTTCTTTGGAGGTGTATTTCTACAGTTGTTACTATGGCTATTTTAATTACAATAAGAAAGATGATAAATGCAGAATGGTACAATTTAAGATTTTATTAAGTCTGGGCTTTCCCATGGAATAAAATACACTTAGACAATTTTATGGATTATGGTTTTTATTCTGTTTTTAGAAAGCACTTCAGTTTCTCGCATTGCCTCGTTTCATCATTTATATGACCTATTTAGTAAAATTTGTAATCTAGTCTTTGTATTTGAGCTGTTTCTTTAAATTCTGGATAAGCAGGGAACTGAAAAGCCTTTTGATATAAGTAAACATAAACGTACAGGATTGACTAGAATAAAATATAAAATCCAGAGATGATTTCAGCTGAAATATATCAATTTGCTGGTTAGAGAGAAAAAAAGGAACAAGTGGTCATAATTAGAAATCTCTTTATTGACAGTAAGTTAAATGCCACATTATTACCTAGACAAAGATAATCATCTGCATTTCCAAATTTTTTGCTTTATATATCTCTACTTAAGATTTGAAACTTTGACTTATTAATGTCATTCTTTCCCTCTGCATTTGTACAGCAAATGACATTGTCCCCTTATTATCACAAGTGTGTGACTACATGTTGCAGGCATTTTTTTCCTACACTCAGTCACAACCATAATTTATTCATCCCAAGGTGTACCCTGGCCAACACTGGACAAGGTTGTTCCTTTTATGAAAGAAATAATTCCTGAGGAGGGCTCTTTTCCTCTTTGATGCTATTATAGCACTGGCTTGGTTATTAATCTGCTAAGGTGATCATGTCCTACTTCGGATACCTTCTTATCCACATGCAAATGAATCGCATAAGGAACTTCATTTATGCACTCAATTATTAGGTTTATTTCATTGTTATTTTTAAAAGAATATTGGCATCTGGATATGTAAATGAGGCTATAAATGAAAGTCGGTTCTTGCGATCTACTTTCTCCTACATTGTCTGATATTTCCCCTAAGCTGTTTTGCACCTGACTGGTTGCATGGTTTTAGCCCCCATTAAAATAGGCCTGAGACTTCAGAAAAACAAATTGTGCCTGAAATTGGGACTATTAAAATTCTACAGTGCCATCCACAAGCCGACAGTGGCACTGCAGAGGACCCATAAAGAACAAAAAATAAAAACATAGGAAATGTGGTGCCCCATTCATTGTGGCACATCTAACATGTTAAAGCTCCAGAAGTCAGTTTCATATACTTTTGTCAGATTATAATTTACAAAACCAAGGTTGGGTCAAGCTAGCTTCCTGCCACTTAGAAAGATTTCCTTAGGAACTACAATTTTCTCAGTGATAAATGTAGTCACCTTTATTATAATCATACTTCCTATATGTAGGGTATTTATAAGGGAACTGAGCAAGGAGAAAAACAATCACTTTCATTCTGTTAGAATGTATCTGATCTAAAAAAAAATCTGCAGCAAAGAAATGTCTTGTCACACATACTTTACATATTGATAGGGGAAAATAGTGGTTGTTGCTTCTAACAAAGACAAGGAAGAAAGGCAGAATTGGTGCAGGAATTCAAAGGAGGGTAAAAAGAAGTTCCATATCCTTGAAAACTAACCTCTTTCCCGGGTGCCTGGGTGGCTCAGTGGGTTAAAGCCTCTGCCTTCTACTCAAGTCATGATCTCAGGGTCCTGAGATCGAACCCGCATTGGGCTCTCTGCTAAGTGGGGAGCCTGCTTCCTCCTCTCTATCTCTTTGCCTGCCTCTCTGCCTACTTGTGATCTCTGTCTGTCAAATAAATAAATAAAAATCTTTAAATAAAAAAAAAATAAAAACAAACTAACCTCTTTCCATTGTGCCTTTTCCCTTTGTCATCACTAAAAATATTCCATCACTAAAAAGATTCCAAATCTTCAAATGCCTCCCAGGTCCAGGTCCAATCAAGCCACTGTAGCTTGTGAGTATTTCTTTGTGAGTGTGTGGTAAATGCTCTTCCTTACATACAAAGATTTGAACTCATAGAATGACTCCGTTCAACTGAATAGAATTCTCAACTCTAACTTGAGTTTTCAAACACAGATGAAACATGAAAATATGTCAGGGTTTCAAACCTGAGGTATGTGGGTAAGGAAACTGATCTCCAGAGCACCAATTTGCCCTGGAGGAGCAAGTCTAGATTCCAGAACATCTCATCATGCTGACTCAGGAATAAGACACAAGAGGCAGTAATGGATGGGTCTTTGATTGCTCTGGTCTGTCCTTTGCAACAGGGAAAGCTGTTTGGGATTGATGGTTGATACTGATATGAAAACTGGACATAGTACACATTTATAAGTCCTCTCTGCGCTACTGTGTTTAGTATTCTTTGTGGAGTGGATAAGAGAATGTGAAAGGGAGTGGGAGAGGCACCTGAAAATAAACAATAAGCTGCTTGAAATTTGCTTGCAAAAAGGGCTCTTGTTATACTGTCCTCTACAAAGAATCAAAGTGTGCTCTATTTAACAGCTAGAAAAATGGACTGCATTCCAACGGAGTTGAATTCAAGATAGGAAAGTTGTGTCTGAAATTTATATTATATCTACAAGTGTTTTGCAAGTCTATTAGGTTCTGAATATTTCTTATACTGTTAGTTACCTTCTATACCTACCATACTACTGAAAACATATACAATTTTGTAGGCTGTTCAGCACAGTAGCTGTTCTTCCTCAACAGGCTAATCTTGCAATGCATTTCTGAATAAATACATCTTGTAAAATGCCTATTCCCATATCCCCCAGCTCATCATTGTCATGTCAAAGAGCCTTCCCTCTACTAGGGTCTTCACTGTACTAGCACAGTACCAATTAATTGATTATAGTTGTCCAGACCTGCCCAGAAACAAAGTTATTATTTAAGGAAACCAAAGAGTCCAATTAAAGGATATACAACAAGTTGGATATGTCTTCTTTGAATTGCAGTCACCTGGTTTTTCTAAACTACATAATCAAAAGGAATTAATACATAATCCTCATGTCCCACCACCCATTATTTTCGGTGTGGGTGTAGAATAAGCACATGAGGTTGGGTTGAGCAGATGTGGGGGTCTGTAATTACCATTATCTAAAAATAGACTGTGGCTTAACTTCAAAGTGCACACTCAAAAATACACTGGCATTTCGGGTAACTATTATAATACTAGCCCATGTAGTTAAGACAAAAGCCATCCCAATCTAATTACCATTTTTAAAGTTTATATGTCAATGTATTTTTGAATGCTGATATCAACGTGAAGTGTTCTGATATTCCAAAAGACCATAAGTTAGAGAAATATAATGTTAGGAATACAGTGTGACATCTATGAAACTTTCAGTTTAATCGTGCTTCAAAAGCTCAGCTCCCATGTGTGTATTTTAAGTTAGCTCCTTTTCAAGGTATTCTTATGCTTGTCTTTGTGCTAATAAACTTAAGAGTTTATTAAGCTCTTGAGTTTGCCCATCAAAGCGAACACTATGTTTAATAAACTACTTAATGTATCTGTAATTAAGCACTCTTACTTGAGGGAGAAACTCCCATTATTTTGTACTTAAAGATTGTGTATGGAGGCGTCTGGGTGGCTCAGTGGGTTAAGCCTCTGCCTTCGGCTCGGGTCATGCTGGGATCAAGCTCCACATCGGGCTCTTTGCTCAGCAAGGAGCCTGCTTCCTCCTCTCTCTCTGTGATCTCTGTCTGTCAAATAAATAAATTTTAAAAATCTTAAAAAAAAAAAAGATTGTGTATTTACCAGTTGATATATGTGTGTCTGCTTTTTAAACGAACATATAAGTGAAAGAGTGTTCTTTCTCTGTCTCTCTGGTGATATTTGAGATCTTGCCAGCTTTCTTGACATTATATAGACAACACACAATCATCTTCAGGTCAATCATAAACCTTACATAGTAAGTAAAGGGAATGGGGAGCTGAAAAGGGGAAAAAAAAAGAGAGAGAGACCAATGTAACCTGCCAGCAACAAACAGTAATTGGGTTAGGTCAGAGTGGAGTAAAGTCAAAGAAGTTCTCTGGCAGCACTAATGAGTTAATAGGATGAAAACATTTATATTCAAGAAGTTCATGTTGGACCCTGAACACTAAGGAATGGTCTAAGAAAGGATTGTGGTTTCTGATGCCAATTTAGATTGCCTTTATAATCTGCAGGAGGTAGTTTGGCTTTATTGGGTTTCATTTCCCTCACAAAGTTCATCTGAAACATGAGGTTTTATTTAGGAGAATTAAAAATACTATAAAAATGTTACAAAACAGATTAAAATACATTCTCGAAAAAACAGGAATTGGTATCTTAAGTATGTTACATTTTAATCTCATATATGGATGTTACATTTCCAGCAGTGGTAATATTCTAGATTATCAGTTTACTAGAGTGAGCCTTTTTGTGTGAGTGTACACAAAATTAGTATAATTCTTCCAGTCTTCTGTCACTTGAGTAAGAAATTTAGTGAATTTTCAATTGTATCAGATTGAATATTTTAAAGTAACTATGATGTTTGTTATATAAAGAAAATATTCTTTAGAAACTGGCTTAAATTTATTTATTTATTTATTATTTTTAAAGATTTTATTTATTTATTTGACAGACAGAGATCACAGTTGGCAGAGAGGCAGGCGGAGAGAGAGGAGGAAGCAGGCTCCCCGCCACACAGAGAGCCCGATGGGAGGCTCGATTCTAGGACCCTGAGATCATGACCTGAGCCGAAGGCAGAGGCTTTAACCCATTAAGCCACCCAGGCACCCCAAAACTGGTTTAAATTTAAACACAATGATGTCATGGAAAAGAATATAGTAGATTTGTCTCCTAAAGACAGTAGTGTTTTCAAGTATGGCTACAAATATAAATTAGGATTTACATTTTTTTATTCAATACTAGATTACTTACTTTTTGTATGTGTGTCTCTAAGTTTTATTCACTTGAAATTGTGGCATCAAGATTTCCCTGTCTTTTATTTACTTTTTTTCTAAGTATCCTAGAAGATGAAAATGTCCTAAAATTCCTTCAGTTCTTTTTATTTCAACTCACAGTTACATAAAATGGGATAAACTGAATAATTACTGGATGGGAATCAAAATGGATGTATAAAATTTACCAGAATAGAAATATTACAGACAATACAATAGAATATAATAAAATGCAATGCAATATTGTAAGTTTTAAAATGCAAGTAATCTAAAAAATTCTGAACTTGTAACTTCTATTTTTATTTTTTATCACTTTTTAAATAATTTTTTTTAGAGGGAGCACATGCGAGTTGCGGGGGTGAAGGGATAGAGAGAGGGAGAGAGAGAGAGAGAGAGAATCTTAAGCAGGCTCCACACTCAGTGCACAGCCCAAGGCAGGGCTCTATCTCATGACCCTGAGATGATGACCTCCACCAAAACCAAGAGTCTGATGCTTAACCAACTGAGCCACCCAGATACCCCTTTCTTCTATTTTCAAATGTACTTTTAATTGCATGAACAGTATGGAACCAAAGATATAAAACCTTTTTAAAATGTAACTTATTAGTGAGAGCTAAAATACTTAGCTATGTAAGTACAAGCCCTGAAGAAAACTTCCAAAAGTGTTTATCTTCTTAAGAGCTCACAATTAATGTCTAAATAAAACTTGCCTATTGCAGAAAAAGTTTGCACCAGTAGCAGAGGGAGGGTGGTGAAATGAGACCTTACTGATATTCTAAATTTAATTAACCTTATATTTTTCTTTTTCACTTCCCAAATTAACTGTTTTTTCCTCATGTCCCATTTTATAAGCTCACTGATTACTTCTTAACATCACCCAAAAGATGTACAAATTATTTAAATGGACTCTTTTTTTTTTACATTGAAGGTAAATCAAAACCCTTCAGATGTAATAGAAATAGTACATATTTTTAAAATGCATCAATTATCTTTGCATTATCAACCAAAACAATATTGGCACCCACTAAATGTAAGTAAAATTACTTTTAACTGCCAGTAAATAGCTCAATACAACATTGTTTACATTTTCATGATTTATAAAGTTTTTTTTAAGAGACAGATCACAAGTAGGCATAGAAGCAGGCAGTGGGGGGGGTGGGGAGCAGGTTCCCCGCCGAGCAGAGAGCCCGATGCGGGGCTCCATCCCAGGACCCTGAGATCATGACCTGAGCCAAAGGCAGAGGCTTAACCCACTGAGCCATTCAGGCACCCCAACATTTTCATAATTTATAAAATGAAGTTCAGAAGTGCCAAAAAGGGTCTGTGACATCTTGAGAGGGTTCTTGAGAACTGAGTTTCTAAGATGGGTACCCCGGATAGTGTACCCAAAGCACATGTCTTAAATAGTCAAATGAACAATTCTTTTGCTCCTTAGTTCCCTTACCAGCTCATAACAATGAAATCTCATGATTTGAGAGAACACTTGCTACTTCTAAAATGTTCCGTAAACTAACACTGGCTCTCTCATTCAGTGCGCTCTCTGTGAATGATATGTAGTGCATACAGTGGAGATCACTAACACACACTTCTTAAGAAAACACATCTCTGGGCATCCTCTGTATCAGATGTCCCCTTCCCAAGAAAAGGCATTTTTATCATGTCCAGGCAGAGCACTGGTGGGGCCAAATCTATCTGCCTGTCTATAAAACCAATTATATACTTACTGGTGGCATAGTATTGGTTTGTCCCTAGGAAATATTAAAACAATACTTTAAATTTCTATATCACCTTCCATGTATTATATTAGGCAGTTTAATACTCATGTCTTTTCTAGATTTTGAATATATATTTTTTGATTTTTAAACATGCTGTGTCTGGAAGGAATGGAAAGATCTTTCATATAAAAAATGCAAATAAACATTAACTGATCATACTAAGACCTCTTCTGGAGAAATGTTAAATCTAAAGAATTGAAATATTTACTGGATTTATAACAAATTTTACTAAATGCTACTAAATGAATGTGCCTACATTCTTTCATAAAGGAGGTGGCATAATCTTTGATAGCTTTTTTTTTTAATATAAGATCCTCGGGACCACTGTTCTCATAAAGAATGACAAAATGATACACCAGGTTTATTCAACTTGGAGGGTAGAGAACCTCGGCCTCTTCTCTGGAGAGCAATACTTTTAATGACTCCAGAGACAGGGTTGTTATTTGGAAATCAGCAAGCACAGCCTGAATTGACAGTGGCCTCTTCGTGTCTTACCTTTTAATGTGAACTAATACTTTCTCCAATTTCTCATTTTTTCCTACCTACAAATAAACCAGTATAAAGAGTGTGCTATAATATTCATCCCACTCACTTCTCTATTCGATATGGCAGCACTGATGTACCAGGTCCCTAGACTAATCCTTTATTTGGGGATAGAGCTTTTTTCCAGAATAAATAAGAGCAGAAATTTCATCTTAATAAGGCGAGTGCACCCCTCTGCTGTAATATCAGCTACTAGCAATCATTCTGTGCATCAATTTAGTTTTCTTCGAAAGAAATATAATGCATAGTTTCTATCTCATTGTTTATAGTGGAGATCACTAATACACCACTTCTTAAGGAAATGCATCTATAAATGAATGAATAAAGATACATGTGCTGCATAATATAATACTCTGTAGAAATATTAGGAAAAGGAAAACTTAGGAACACTCAGGAAAGAATTTCAAACCTGGGAAGCCAATAATCTAATAGGTTTTTGAAATAATGTTGAAACAATACAATTTTAACACTATAGAGGCATGTTAGCACAGCAATCAAAAGTATTTTTATTCTTTTGTGCTTGTATTTCTTAAGGAGTCATAAATCCAGACAGCTGAAAAGTAGCAACTTTAAGAGAAAAATGTATAGAGAAACTAAGTTACTACCATGGCATATAACTGAGACAGAATAAATAAATGAAAAAAGAATTCTGATTTTTTTCCCCTCCCTAGGGTTTAAAGTTGCCTAGTCCTTTAAAACAAAATATCTATTCACACTGTAGTTCCATTTTCATATAAGTTGTTAAAGTGGAAAATGGGTGATAAACTTAGTAAAAAAAAAAAATGTCGTTCACATTAGAAAACAATGAAAACAATATCCAGTCTAGAGTTAATTCCCGATTCCTTGTGAGTAAATCGATACAATCTATGAATCAGAGTTTCTAATGATGGGGGCTACAGACCACTTCCATCTTAACTACCTGAAATGATTGTCAATAATTCAGATCTCTGGACTCCATCCCAGAAGTAATCATCTGATTTTCAGGGAATTTGCCTTTTAATCGGTTCCTAGATGTTCTCTGTGGCCTGAGAGCCATTTATGAAGTGTTATTAATACTTTTATACTTAAATATCAGCATAATAATCCTGTAATGAAAGTGAGAGGGTTGCAGAGAATTAAAACACTAAAACTTCTACTTATTGACAAACACTACTGAGTTATTAAGTTTGTCATGCTCCCAAGTGCCAGAAAGGAAGACTGGGACTTCAGATACAGTGATTACTAGGACCTGCTTCCTCTGCTTTGGTGACAGCCTGGAACAATAAACATTGGCTGTTGTGGTTGCTTATATTTTGCCTATCATCAAGGTGTTTGTTTGTTGTTGTTTTTTTTTTCAAACTCTCAATCATAATATGATTCTATTGCATACCTTTTTAGTCTTGAGACCTTTGAGAAAAAGCTTGAATCATTCTGCTGCAGACTACCTTGGTTGTCAGATGGCCAAACAGCTTTGCTCTTCTCTACTTGTTTAAGTTGGAGCTGCTGTTTCCAGTTAGCGCCCCCTCCCCAGGTCCTCTTTTTTTCATTTACTTTCTTCTTTTCTGTGTGTACATCTTCCAATAACTTATTAATTAGTTATACCTGGAAAGTAAATTTTCTGAATCTTTGCATGCCTGAAATTACTTTATTCATTCCTGGTAAGTAGTATGATTAGGATACAATTCTAGGTTGAAATTGTTTTTTCTTTGAATTTTAAGGGTTAACTGCAGTCTTCTGGCATTTAGTACTACTGATGAAATATCTAATGCCAGTGGGCTTCTCTTTTCTTTACAGTTGCTTTGTTCTGTTATAGAGCCAGAGCATTGTATGATGAGAAAACTCTTGGGAAATCTGACTTTTTTTTTAAGTATTATTTTATTTTTCTGGTGTTCCAAAATTCACTGTTTATGTACCACACCCAGTGCTCCATGCAATACGTGCCCTCCATAATACCCACCACCAGGCTCACCTATCCCCCCAACTCCCCTCCCCTCTAAAACCCTCAGTTTCTTTCTCAGAGTCCACAGTCTCTCATGGTTCGTCTCCCTGACTTGTTTTCTATGAAGTTGGGAGTTCCAAAATCTGGTGACTTAGTCTCAGTTGGAAAACAGTTGAACAAGCAGAGAAGTGTCGAGGCTGCAACTTCAATCACTCAGATTTGAGTGAGGCAAAAACAAGATGGTGGCGGTCAGTATGTTGTCACTGGTTTTTCCTCTTGCAAAGAAAGCAACTTGACTAGGGATGACCTGAAAGATCACTGTCCAAAGGGTTTATGTCTGGTGCAGAGTCACAACACCAGAAAGGAGATGCAGTCTGCTGTCGGGGCAGCAGCTGAGGAGGAGTCCTAGGGGATCACCCAGAGAGTGATCCCTTACAGTGAATCTGTAAGGAGAAGGCTCCCCAGATCCTCTGGGGTGGCAGGGGTGGTGGGGGGAAATGGGTATAACTAAAGACATGTAAAACCTCATATGAGACAACATTTAGATAGCTGCCAGAAAGTGAATCTAGCAGACAAGAAAGTTACAAATAGTATTAGCTCAATAAATAAACATTTTATTTTCCTTTATTACTCATCACTCTTTTCCACTTTGATCTCAGAAGAGTCAAAAACAATACAGAATGGAAGGAGAGAAAAGCATCAGCTGAGAGGAATCTGTAAAATACAGAACATGTTTCCTTACCCTGCTGTAAGTCTCCCATCCCTGGTCAAGCTTCAAGTAGTCCAGGGAATGGGAATGTAACCTTTGAAACAAACATGAAATAGAATTTTTGGTTGGGGTTAGACAAGTAAGATTATTTTAGTATCTAAAATAACAAAAATCTATCAGATGTACCTGGACATCTCCAGGGTGGGAAAGAGAAATTTGACATTGCACATTTAAAAGCGGAGGTTGAAAAAAATTAGAGCTTATTTTCTTTCTTGTATTTTAACCAATGCCAGCGCATTTAATAAACTGGTTATAATGTCTTTTTTGTTTCTTTACTGTTATTTTAATGAAGTTCTGGTAGAAAAATCAAATACATGAGCTCAATCCAACATTTTAATTATATGTTCTAAAAATTATTTTTAAAAAGTTTCTGAATGTGATTATTTTTTATTCTTCCTTACTATTTTCCTCTTTAATGTATTTTGTGAATTTGGAAAAGTTGGAACTAACAAACTTTGAATCTGTCACAGAACACGTTCCACCCAATGGCTAGTTTGCCTGTCTTTTCCTACAAATACATTTTTTAAATAAAAACTAACACATTTATTTGGGTTTCAAGGAGATACAATTTATATAAATGTATAATCAGTGTCATAAGTGGCTAGGTTTCAGATTAAGTAACAAAAGGCCCAGCAAACTAATGAGTAGTTTGAACATGGCAGCAAGGTATATAGAAAGATGATCAAGGTTGATTCGAAATGAGATGGAGCTAGGCTTGGGCAGAAGGTCCTTACTAAATGTCACAGGTGAAGAAGATGAGCCTCTGTCTTTGAGCTGCTGCCTCTCTACACCACTGCTTTATTTGCCACCATAACTTGTATTGGATAGCTGAGCTGACAGATGCATTTGCAATGACTGACAAAAAGAGAGAAAAGGAGCAGTTGGGGAAAGAAAAGATAGAAGAAAATGAGCATAAGAGACTAGAAGGAAGAAAAAGGGAATGAGGAAAGGAAATATTAAGGAAAGGATGACACTGAAGGAAGGTCAAGAAGGGGCTATTTCTGAAGGAAATTGACTCCATTAAGGGCAACCTGTTAATCTAAATGTCAGGCAAGAGAAGTCTCTAAAAGGGCATTCTTCCTTGAGGAACAAGAGTCAGATTTTTAGCTCTGGTGTCGAATACAATAGCTACCAGTTATATATGCTATTTAAATGTAAGATTAAATTAATTGAAATAAAATTTACAGTTCAGTTCCCCAGGTTTATTAGCCACATTTAAATGCTCAAAAGTCACATGTGCTTAGAGGTTACCATATTGGATAGCGCAGACCCATTTCCATCATTACAGAACGAATATTCTGTTGGACAGTGCTGTTATGGAGCTTTATTGTTAGCTAAAGTTCAGCCAGTTCTGGGAATAGCAGGTCAAAATGGTTTGGGGTGGAGGAGGAGTTATTCTGTAGAGCAGTAACTGTTGGTTGGGTAACTTAGGTTTATTAGGTAGGATGAGGAGAAACAATCAGTATCCCATACTATATGTAACAGGGGGGAAGAGAGGAACAATTTGTTTAGGACAAAAACATTTGAAGGATTCAGTGGAAGATTTTTAGACTTCTGGAATCTCTCATAGCACCTCCTATTAGTCAACAGAGAAGTTGAATCTTATTTTTTACGAGATCTTGGTTTGATGAGTTCTCCAGCTTTACTCCACTCATAGCAATTTATAGTCTCAGACAACTTAATCATATGACTGCCCTCAGGTCTTCTGAAGAATTTTCTCTTTGCTGTCAAATTTCAATCATCTGATGAGTGAATGGCTGTGTGGGAGAGAACACAGCCAACATTGTGAGGACAAATAACATGGATTACTAGAAGACTTTGTATAATACCACTTAGCCCTGATCCTGTCCCACCTGGGACCTTCAGGAAGAACAGATCTTCCCTCTACTTTGAATCTGTGCAGACAGAAGTTTGATATCAATAGGTTTACTTAATACTCTGTTTATTCTCCTGATTTACCCAGAGTAACCAGGGAAACAACTTTAAGAATCCTATTTTAACAATTAAAAGAACTTAAATAAATAGAGATACAAGCACAAAAAAAAAAAAATAGCCACCACAAGAAGGTGGCCAAAAGAATGTGGCAGTCAGCATTGATATTCTTCATTGATGTTATCTGATATTACCCAGGTCTGAAATTTCTCTACTGCTATTTGGGCAGTTTCTTTGTAACAGGAAAGGGCGTTTAGCTAACATAAGAAATATTATATTTATATATATTGATATATATCAATATATCAATAAATCAATATGTATATATTTATATATAGATATATTAATATTATATATTATAATAAATAATATATTAATAAGAAAATATTCATAGGTACATAGGTAGGATAATTAAAGTCTGTCGTGCTATTGAGTTAGAATCCTCAAGGTTGATGTGCAAGTAGAAGCAATGTTTATGGTGATGGGAGAATTTTTCTAGTTATAGAAGACAGTATTTAGTTAGTCTGTCCAGGTCAACATCTCAGGCTTGCCAGTTTTAATAGATTGTATATAGGGGTGGCCAGTTCGTAAAAGTAAGGTATCCTATGAGACCAAGAAATTCTCCACATCTGTGGAACGTTACAACAATTTTTAATCTTTTAGGACAAACAGTCTTCCCATTTTATGTGATGTTCTGGCCTGGATAATGGACTTGGGACTAAAAAACTCAAATTGATCTTTATAGACTTTGTGTACCTTATACATTGTCAACAAAGAGAATAAATTCTGCAAGAATTCCAACCTATAAAAACATAAAGAAGACCATCCACATTTTATATGTGTAGATATGTATAAAACATGTATTTTTAAGAGTATATGAGTCCTGAGGAAACTGGACATCTCTAAGCTGGTAGTCTCTAAGGTAAGGATTATGTAATTGCAAGAAGAGGGTGCTTCTGTAAACCTTTGGAAAAGAACTACATGTTTCATTGATTTTCCCGAGTGATCAAAATAGATACAGTGAGTCCTAATGCAAGGCCATTCTAAAGAATGTTGAGCGTGGATATGTCACTATAAAGTGAGTCACTGTTTCTGTGAGTGAGAGTGAAGTGGTATTAGAATTGAGGACTATAAAAAAGTGAAAAAACTATCCTTGTAGTAGTTCTCAAATCTTGTTAAAAGCAGTAGTCTCGTCTGTCTTTTTGAGGGATGAAGTGGAGGTTTTTACAAAGACTAATACAGGATAATGAATTTTTCCTTTTTTGGGCTGTAGTCACTCGAAAGCCTTTTTTTAAGGGTATTTTGGGTTCATTTCAGTAAAGGTATTGAAGGATTGATTGAGACATTTAAGTGTACTTCCTGCTTTCCTGAGCTGGTCTTGGCCCATATTAAACTGGTGACAGATTCAAAGTCTGAGATGTTGGTAGGGGGAACATCAGAAAATACATAAGCAATCTGTTCCATCTTCAAATTCCAGGCCAAAGCTGCTTCTCCTTCTGGGAATTCCAGAAAGACTCTCAGGCCCACGTTTAATAGAGGTGCCCCATTAATAAATAAGGTCTCTTGTAGAATCACTGAAGTAAAACCACTAAGCAGAAAAGCATATTAACTGGTGAGAGGGCCCAGAGAGACTGGAGTGGCTAAAAGAAAGGCAGAGTCTGGGAGAGGAGGAGTCAAGGTGGCGGAGAAGTAGCAGCTGAGACTACTTCAGGAAGCAGGAGATCAGCTAGATAGCTTATCTAAAGATTGCAAACACCTACAAATCCAAAGGGAGATCGAAGAGAAGAACAGCAATTCTAGAAACAGAAAATCAACCACTTTCTGAAATGTAGGACTGGCGGAGAAGTGAATCCAAAGCGACGGGAAGATAGACCGCGGGGGGAAGGGCCGGCTCCCGGCAAGTGGCGGAGCAACGGAGCACAAAATCGGGACTTTTAAAAGTCTGTTCCGCTGAGGGACATCGCTCCAGAGGCTTAACCGGGGTGAAGCCCACGCGGGGTCAGCGTGGCCTCAGGTCCCGCAGGGTCACAGAAGGATCGGGGTGTCTGAGTGTCGCAGAGCTCGCAGGTATTAGAACGGGGAAGCCGGCTACAGAGACAGAGCTGAGGAGTGAGCTCTCAGCTCGGGGTGACTTTGAACCGGTCACAGGCTCGGTCAGCTCGGAGCGTGGCCGGAGGCAGGGTAACGGGAGTAATTGGGCGCTGTTCTCTGAGGGTGCACTGAGGAGTGGGGCCCCGGGCTCTCGGCTCCTCCGGGCCGGAGACTGGGCGGCCGCGATCTTCATTCCCGTCCTCCGGAACTCTACGGAAGGCGTTCAGGGAACAAAAGCTCCTGAAAGCAAACCCGAGAGGATTACTCAGCCCGGCCCCTGGTAAGGGCAGTGCAACTCCGC